>NW_028262358.1:9967500-10290000 GCF_047370975.1 Nipponia nippon | reverse complement strand
TAAAAAGGATCCTTAATCTGAATATAAAAGGGAGTGCTTTATTGAAGTTGACTCTGAACTCACAATAGGTATATACTTTTAAATCTGGTTTTATGATCATGTTTCATTCAAGTGCTGTTAGACAACAAAGGAATTGTGTTTCCAAAAAAAGGTTGAGCAGTACTGATTAGCATTGCAAAGTCTGCATTTAACAAGATTAGTTTTTAAACTAAACCAGTATATTTTAATTTTTTATACGCATGGACCTAACGTACGTGGTGAACAACATCTCTTTATAGAATTTTAAGTATTTGAGGCACTTTATTGTTTAAAGAAAAGTTGCTGACTTCATCGCAAGTATAGCCTAGTAAAAATGGGGCCTGGAATAGTAAACTGTTGCAGAGCCGAGGCAGAAACTGGTAACCTTCTGACCTCTGACTTTTACTGGAAAATGATATGCAACATAAATTCAGGGGGCCTTTTTTCTTTCAAGTATGTATACGTATATATTCTAGTGGTGCTGGTCACAATGCTATAGTTGAAGTGGTGTCAATACGTTCATTAGAGCCCCTTGCTTTTGCAGCAAACTTTAAATCCCTGGGTTTTTTAAGCGTGAAAAAGCTGCTGCAAAATTAGGCTTTGAACTAAAACACAGCGTTTGGAGCGGGTTTTTGTACTCAGATAGGGGTGTTCCCTTACTGGACGGATGTGCGCATGTTTATGTTTATATGTGCGTGGACAAAGCATCTGCGGGGAGGCTTGCCAGCATGCTCCTAAACCTCTTGGGCACTTCGGAAATCGAGCTTCTCAGTTCCTGGTGTACTTTTTAAGATTTTCAGGCTTCGTTTTCTCTTAAATGTGACATTTTATTAGACTGGAGTGCCGGTCGTATCTGATGTTTCATCATCGCCATCCTGGTCTGCTCCTAGCAAGGTGCATGCTAGAACCTCGGTCAGGAAGGGTTTTCCAAAGCGACTTTAGAGCTTGAATCCTATTAAATATCCACAGAAAGACTTGTCAATGATGCTTTAGCCGGTTCTGAAACGTTTACCCAAATTCTAGAGTGAGGTTTATTGAGGCTGGAATTGTTGCCAGGGCTCGATAGATGCATGTCATGAAGAAGGCTCATTGCATTAAAACTTCAGAAAAGAGCAAAAAAGCAGGAATTTGCTAACTGGAGCTCTCAGGTCAAGTTTGGGAAAGGAGTTTTGGGAAGGAGACCCTGTCCAGAGGGTCTCTGTTACTGAGACCTGCTCTCAGGCCACTTGGCACCTATGGAAACGGTGGGTTTTTCTGAGGAATGGGGATGCGGGAAGGGCAGCGGTAGTCTTGCTGAGCCTTGCTTTATGTTTTGTTTGCTCAAAGCCCTCTGAAGGCTGAGATTATGGGGGAATCTCAGTTGTTAAAGCACACCCATGCTTGCATATACACCTTGTGTAAAAATAGCGTGGTTTTAGCCTTCCCGCATGGGGAAGATGTCAAAAAACATGATCCTGAATGACCAAAAGCGAAGAAAAGAAAAAGGTAGCAAATATTCTGCCTCTCCCCAACTACGTTTAAGTTCAAAATGCCGTGATTTGGAGGCTTTTCTTCTGTGGCCTGTTGTGAGGAGCGGCAGCAAACTCATGTGGTCAAACTCATGGTTTCGCCTCTGCCGGATGCTTTACTTGGCAGCAGAAGCAGCCGGCATGGTGCTGCCGCAGCAGCCGGGTGCCACGGGGGGGTGGCAGCGAAAGGCTGGGGACCCGCACGTTTGTGCTTGTGAGCACAGGAGTTAACTTGAGATGCATGCATAGCGTGACATATATTCAGTATATTATGGGCTTCCCTATTTTTAGGAGTTTGTAAAAGTTCCTTTTGGTTCCATCTGTCAAGAGCGCGTTTGCCATTTAAAAAAACCCCCAATCTAATCACCAGAAATATAGCCCTCTAAAACTGTCTATTTTTAGGTTGTTCCCACAACCTGCTTCCCCTTTGGGGTAAGGAAAAGCACCTTCTGGGCTGGGTTTCCAACCTGGCTGAAGGTATCACAAAGATGTGAGTGTGAACTTTGCGTTTTCAGAGGGGCACGCAGACTGGAAAGCTTAAGCCCCTTAGCAAGAGTTTTCTCCCTTAGTCCTTAACCCAGACTATGTTAAGGTCTATTTTTGGACTTTTTGGAAATTCTTCTTCTTTACTGGATTCCTCACTGCTTTTAATCCCCACAAAGTGAATTTTTAACCTATTTATGTCCCTATGCACAACACACGTTGAATGATTACCTTTGAAAACAGGAGAGAGATGCTCTTCCTTGTAAACATTTAAAAGTCTTTTTTAACGTGTAAATTTATTTACTTAGTAAATAGTAATGACTCCCACCTGCTTTGATCTATTATAGAAATCCATATTTAACAGCTAGGGAGCTGTTCAGGGGTCTCCTGCCACTGAACAGCAGGATATGTTATTGCATAGCACGTTGACGCAACCTCTTATAAAGGCCCGGTATTGTGTCATCGTAGGGGATAGTTATAGTACAGGAATGCAGAATAATATTATGAAAAAGTTTCGTGGGCTGTTTTCCCTGAACTTATCGTGAAGGGCCTTTGGAGGTCTGTCTCCAAATGGTGCAAAGAGATCTGAATTTACACAGCGGAGAAATAACTTGCTAAATTCTGTTTAAAAAAGGAAAGCAAGTTCTTAGGTACAGGCGGGTGATGCTGAGCTCACGGCAACACTATTTTATCTTATTGCATGTTCTAACTGTAAAAGATTCTGGTTTGGGGTATTAACAGATGTATTTTGTTTGTTTTTCAAATAGTCAGGCCAGGAGGATGCTGAACAAAGCCCTGGTACAGTCACTTGTAATCCAGAGTGGGGCTCTTTAATTCCCATGTTTAGCTCTCCTACACGGCTTAAAAGAAAAAGAAAATAAATCCATCAGTGTCTCCTATTTGTGGGTATTGTTTCTTTCCCATTTTTTTTGTGCAAGCCTCGGCCTGGGTTCAAAACATGTTTTTAACCTCCAAATAATTGTTGGTCTTTCAAGCCAGCAGTAAAAAGCGGCGATATTTCTTTATAAAAATGTATCAATGGCTGCAATGGTTTTTTTCAGGCTTTTGTAGGAGTTTGGGCAACCTATAGGCAAAAAGGCAATCGCGTTTATTATTGCCGGGAATCTCAAGGCGGTTGTTTGGAGGCTGCGAAGGAAGGCGGCAGAGCCGGGCAGAGGGGGAGAGAAGGGCCACATTATGTTCCAGATGACTGAGCAAGGATTTATATACCAGCTCGCCTTTTTTTTTTTTTTTTTTTTTTTTTTTTAACATGGGAGAAGAAAAGTAATAAGAGCGGGGAGGCAAGGCATTTGAAGCGGTCAGATGGCCGATGACTAATGGGATAGGTGGGCAGGAGCCCGCGGATTGGGTGTCTTAATGAGCACATTTCGCACCGAGTTTGGGCTGCAGTTCCCCTTCACCTTTGCCCTTTATTGACCGAACTGACACTTCATTTTTCACATACTTCCAATTATGGCTGAGCTTAAGTGTTGCCCTGCCTCCTTTCTTTCTTGCCTATGGACGGCTCGAGAGTGGCGGAGGCCACAGAAGATATTTTAATTTGAAAAACTACCATAGCAAGGCAGGTTTAGGGTGTAACCTGAAACTGCTGTCACTTTGCAGTTTCTCCGATGAAAACAAAAGTTTTAATGTTTTTGTTTAGCACTTTTCCCCCCCCTTCTCTGTGGCGAGGCAGCGGATTGCTTTGGGGGCGGTTGGGTTGGCGAGGGGTGTTTTCCTTGGGGTAAATCCTTTTTGGCAGTACAGGTGCTGTGGGTGGGAGTCACCCAAGTAAAGAGGTAAACCCAGGTAAAAAGTGGTGCCGTGCTTGAACGATGGCTCCTTGTTCCCGCTCAACGTGCTGTCTTCTCAAGAGGCTCCTTAGAGTGCGATGCCTTACTATGTACTTTGCCTAACGCTCTCCTTATGGAAAAGCAAAGCATAATTGTGTCTGTACTTCTCGAGCCTTAGACCAGTGTGGATTTGTTGTTTTGGTAATACGTAATGCATGAATGTGGATTTGAGCGTGGCTCGGCTGTGAGGCCCTGAGAAGTGGCCAAAGATGATGCTGGGAGGGGCAGGTATGATGAAGGGATGGACAAATCTCCAGTCTGCAGCCACCCCTTTGCTCTACAGGGACAACCGTGATATATGTCCCACAGTCCAAGCCTATGTGCATTTCCACCTTGGCTTTTACATGCAAAATCCTTCCAGGGCGGAAATGTCTGTTTGCTTTTGCAGGGCTTAGGGGGTTTTGGAGCATGCGGTTTTCCTACTGAACGTGAATTCTGTCGGAAATAGTAGGAATAAGTTGCGCTCGCATGGGGTGGGTAGGTTTAAGAACAAAATAGCTGCTGTTAGACCTTAACTTCCTGGCAGCGCCACTGAATTTTGCAGCGTGGCTTTCGCTACCGGCTCTGTCACGTGAAGTTTGGATGAGTAATGAGTGGGCACGTCACCTGCGTGCCGGTGGTGATTGCTTTGCATTTAAATACGTGGCGAGTATATCGACAATTATTTACATCCAAACAGAGGCCCCTAAACCACAGAAGTATTTATCTAAAAAAAAAAAAATGTATGAAGTATTGCCTACTTTATTATGTAGCCCTCTGGCATAGTAATGGCATGGCATATTTTTACTATAATATGGTAATAAAAGAATATGTAAAAGGCAGACAAAGGTTCTGTCTTTTCACTAAGGTGACCCCTGTTACCAAGTAACTGCTTTACTTATGAGCTTATTAAAAACTCAAAAAAAATGAGCTTTTCATACTTCACAGGCATTGATGTGAAAATGAGCTGTCCTGCGAGTAGTTTTCTTGATCATTTTTAGAACAATTGATTAGCCAAAGAGCCTCTGTCATTAGTTGACATTGACTGATAGCAATTTGTCACAAGCTCCGAAGGTCAGCCAGGCAGTGGAAGCTTCGGCTTGTCTTTGATTGACCTTTTCTGATGCCATTATCATGTGATCGGTTAGACTGGATGTGACCCTCGATTGGAAAAGACAGGGCATTAGTCAACAGGGGCTGCTCCCGGTATTTTTTCTGGTGCTTTATGTATTGTGAATCCCGAATTAAGCGTAATAGGCTTGTTTGGAAACGGAGCGGCATCAGTTTTCTTGCTGAGGCTCTGCCATCCCCTTTTCTTTTCTTGCTTTTCCATCAAGCGGGCAGCACTCGGTTGGCTTTAAATCAGCATGAGCACCTGTGCCCTCTTCCTTTGACGTGAGATACGAGATTTCAAACAACCCCGTATTTATTTGAAACTCTTCGTGTAGGTGCATATTCTTCAGCAGCACCAGCATTAATTATTTTTATCTCCCCAGAATCGTGTTTTATTTTTTAACAGTGATTGAGTAGTTGAGGATTATGCTCATAACAACACGATGTCAATTTATCATTCTGCTCTAAAGCCGGAGGGCGTGAAACTGTTTCTTTCCTCCTTCTGGTTTGGGTGGTGGTTTTTTTTTTTTTTTGGTCTCATCAGCCTGATTCAGCTGTTAAAGTTAGATTTCGGCAGCGTTAAGCCTCCGTGCCTCAGCTAGGCAGGGTTACGCTTCCAGTATGGTGCATGGAGAGCGTCCTCGCTTGGAAGCGGGTGTCTGTCATGATTCAAGCATCAATCTATTCCCAGTGTCAGGATTTATTTTAATCGTTCGCATTAGCTCCGAATGTCTGTTATTACCAGGCGTTTTTCCTTTTGATTTGGCAAAGCTAACTTAAATACTTACAAATGTTGCTTGTTTTGCCTAAATTGTGGGTAACACAGTTGTAAACTAATTCTTTTCCTTATAAAAAAACCAACCTTCCTCCCATTTGCCTTTCAGGAGAAACTTGAATTTCTCTGTCTAAGTACCAACTTGTTTTTCAGGTCAGTCCCCAGAGATAATAAGCGGTTCAAAACCAGCACAACCATTTCAGCACGGTTTAATGTGACTTTCAGTCTTTGCTTAGGAAAAGCCAGGAGGGGAGCAGAGAGGCGATCACGTCAGGAGGCAGATTCCCTCAGGCTGAAGCTATTGCCATCGTTGGCAGAGCAAAAGGAGGAAAAAAGACTTTGGGAACTGTTTACCTTTAAAGTGGCTATGGAAATACAAATATTCCTGACTTCTTGGCCTGTCTGTAATCAAGCAGCAAAATTCATGTGCTGGAGTCCTTTTTTTTTTTTTTATTTTTTCTTGGCAAGTTTTTCTAAACTTAGAAATGTCTAGCCCACTAAACATTTGTGTGGCTGTGCGCAAGTCTATGTGTACATAGACGTGTATGTAAGAACATGGCCCTGACCCTGACCCGAGCATCCCATCAGCGGTGCAGGGCTTTTGCAGGCCCCAAAGTGTGTCTGCACGGCCCCGGGTGTGTTACTGAGGACAAGATCTTGAATATGCCGAGCAGGGAACAGTGGTGGAAAATATCATGTTGCTAAATCACATCTTGGGCTGTTACCCAAAAACTCAGGTGTAGGACTGAAGGGCATCTTGCTTTCCTCCTTGGATGGGGCAGAGAGAGGTTTGGTTGCAAGTTGTTGTAGAAAGAGGTTTGAAGTTTTCGGTGTCCAAGGTCCCCCTTTTTAGCAGTACCCGAGTCTTGTGTTTTGAAGGTCACTGATATGATTTGATTTAGAAAAATCGTTGCTTTATTCTGGTGGGGGTGTTTTTCCCCTACACATCCTGGGTGTGCTCCCTTAGGTTGCGGTGGCTTATTGAAGCCAATGAACTTCCCATATGGCCCCTATGCGTTCCATCTTGAAGGCACCAACCTGATCCCCATTTGCTTCTCCAGGTCTTGGTAGCTTCAGCTGAGTGTTTTGCTGTCTTATGCAGGCAGAGTGTGACATTCAGGTGTGCATTGTTGACGTCTTTGAATCGGAGGTTAAAGAAGCAAAGTCGTGTTCCTGAGATGGCCTCCACTTTTGAGAAACATTTTATCGCAATGAGTGTAAACCTGTAAGCACGCATTTTTTCTGGATTAGTGATGCAACAGGGTGTGCCGTCGGGCTGCTTGACATAAACCATTTTCCTACCTCTCAGGTGAAATGCTGGGAGGGGAAAAAAAAAGATTACTAAGTTTGGAGGAAAAGTCTTTAAAAAATGAGTTATGTGTGGAGAAAGTGGGTGCTTGTCCCATAATGCAAGGACTAAGGGTGGGTGTTCACCAAGTCTCGTGACACAGGAGCTTTCCAGAGTGTTAGCAGGTTTAAAACAAACAAAAACGTTTTACGCATTGGGTTAAATTTATTGCTACAGTGTGCTGTGGAGGTCAGCAGGGGACAAAAAGAGATTAGACCAATTCGTGGAAAAATAGGTCCTTCTGTAGCTATTAAAAATCCTGGTCCAGATGCAATCGCTGGCTCAGGAAGCTGCCCAAGTGCTGATTGTCAGAGCTGTGGCCCAGCCGCTTCTGTGTAACCCCCCTTTCTCTATGGGTTTCCAAAACATCCATTATTGCTCCTGGGAGAGACCGACATGAGATCAAGCTACTTGGACCTATCTCCTCTGGTTTTTATGTTAAAATATTTTTTTAAAATTCAATTCAGGAAATAAGATACTGGATTTTTTATTTACCCTATTTTTGATGGCTCTTGCTAATGCTGGCATGCTTTTGTTGGGAAAAAAGTAGACATAGTTTGTATTTTCTCGCCCTTATTACCCCGCTGGTGGGAATGGTTTGACGCTATTCATTCAAATTTGACAGGTGATTGCTTCTGTAAATGAATGCACTCAAATCATAATTGTTGCAACAGGATTGTTTGATTACCTGGCGGTAGCCTCTTTCTCTCTGATAGCTTTTGGATCACCTGTTTGCTGAGAGCATTTGACAGTCCTCATGTTTATTACCCAATTGAATGTCAGTAGCAATTGCAGCTAAAGATAAACGAAAATGCAAGTACTTGTTGACCTTGACTTTTTTCCACAAGATATTGGACTTGATGGCTCTATTGCTGTTGAACTGATAAGAGTTATAAACAGTAGTTGAAGGAAAATGTTTTATTCCCAGAGGAAAATACCATGCTGCTGTGGGAAATGGCATCTGACTAGCACTCTTTGCCAAATTTGCTTGGTTCACCTTCATTTAGGCTGTGGGAAAATAAAATACAAATTTCCCCTTTTATGACTTTAATATCTCTGCAAACATGAATTCCTGCGCTCTTTGTAAAGTTTTGTTGGCAGACTGTGCCAATAACATACAGCGAGCGCGAGACCTCTCCACGTTTTATGATGTGCTATAATGAGGATTCTCAATTCTTCCTCATTTTCGAGCTGATTTGATAATTACAGGGAGAGAGCAGAGCTTTCTTCTTTTATTCCATGGGAAGCTTAATATGTCTATAACCAGCGAAGATCAGGAAATGCCTGGCTGCGGGCGCGTGTTGCCGGAGCGGGGCTGTGCCGGTGGGAGGGCAGCCTGGGGTTGAAGACAGAGTTATTGCAGGCATGGAATACTTTGGTAAGTCTTGCTTGCACCTGCTTTTTTGGGCAGGGACCGAGGTGGGTTCCCTTGCAGTTTTTTGAGAGGAGGGGGCCAGCTCGGTGTCACCCATCCCAGCTGCGTTTGGGGGACGGGAGGAATGAGCATCCTGCCCCAGCAGATCTTGCTGCTATGACCCCCCCCCCCCCCCCCCTTTATAATATGTATATATTTCTTTTTCATTTCTAATCCTGCTCCAATATGAAACCTGAAAGGAAGCCTTCACTGGAAACAGGAACAGGCAATAGGCTTTGTGATCTTCTGGGATGAAAGTCATTGTATAAAAATAACGTGTAAAGAGCACAAAAGACCATGGAATTATATTGTTTAAAACATAAGTCCTTCTTGTCTCGGCAACTGCTCTGATAAACTCCGTACAGTATTGTAGGTGCTTGTTAAAGCACTGAAATACAGGATTAAGCAGTGCTGTAACAGTTAGCAGAGTCAGACTAGTAATCTTATTGCATTGTATTTTTTTTTTAGGTAAGATTAAGCCGGCATTACATTATATGTTTGTGGGCGAGGGGGCATTCTTTAAGGGATTAATTAATAGGATCAACGCTGTAAGATGCTGACATCATTTTTTCTAAGCACATTGATGCACACGGGCTTTTATTTTTTTATTTTTTTATTGAAATTCATGAATGAAATGGGGACCTCCTCTGGGTGATGGGGGCAGCCCCTGCGGCTTGCGGCAGAGCCACCTGTCACCATATAATTCATCAGGGACCGCTTCTTGCTGGCCTGGTGACCCAGTAGTCGGTGCCATGTGAAATACCAGAGGCAGAGGCCCGACGTCTCTTCTCCCCGAGCTGGGAGGGGATCGCAGGGCTGTGACTAAGCAAGTGCGTGACACTGTTCTGGCGGGTCTTTGAATGAAAGTGTCGTTGGTAAAACCTTCTAGCTCTCTGGCTTGTCTCTTTAGCCATAATGCCTCCTCCGTGTAGCCTTTGCATCTTGCCTTTGGCACGCTTGAGTTTTTGCTGGTAGGGCTTGGGAGGTGGGAAAGGGCACGGGAGAGCCTGGCCGGGCCCGTGACGTGCCATGGGAGCAGTGTCACGTCAGGGCAACCGCTATCTCCCCGGAGCCCTCTGCCACCCTCCGGCACTCTGCGGCTTGGGAACTTCCTCATCACCAGGTGGTATCTCTGGCGTTTAATAGCCATGGATTATATTTGTGTATATATATAAATTGTATATTTAATTTTTTTATTTGCTTCCTCATGAGTGTTGAAAATCTCACACAGAGTTTGCAGGCAATTTTTTGTGGTTGGCTCTTTGCAGAAGCATAATGTGGAGGTGTTAGAAAGAAGAACCATCATATAAGTAAATAAAAATACGGTAGGGACAGCCTTTTCAACTTTGTTTTTCCATGGCTGATCCCATGCCACAGGAGAAAGATGGCCCTTGCAACCCTGATACTGTGTGTTGTCTCAGGGCTGTAAATTCATCTTTTGCAGAAGGGCAGGAGAAGACCTGCTAGGAGGCACCAGTTATGTCCCCAGAAAAGAGCTAAAGGTGGTGGATGTAACCTAACTGATTCTTAAATCTTCCCCCAGCTCTGAATAGCAGTTAGTGTCACATGGATGCATGCTAAAAATATTCTGGAGTCTGTAGCGTCCCGATGGACTTAAGAAGAAGGCATATCTTAGCTCTGTCTGGTCAGCAAGTGAAGGTCATGGAAGCAAGGCTTGTAAGGGTGGAGAACCTTTCGTTGCTCTCATTGCTGTGCCAAGAGGATCTGCTCCCTCCCTGGCACAGCGCTGAGGGAGAAACCCCGCCATGGTGCTCCTCCTTGGGGCCCTGGCCTATAGCACACGCGCTTCTGCATTGCCTGCCTTTGTAGAGCAGGGGAAAGACATAATGCGGTCAGTATTAACCGAACTGCCTGAAGTAAAGTGTCATCATTTAAAATTGTGTTTAAGTTTCTTTCAGGGCACTGTAATGTCAGAGTGTAGCAGCCTCTTGCTAAAGACTAGGGGATAAGACACAGGCAAATTGCAACGGGTGGAAGAGAGGCAACGAAGTGGAGTTGAAATACTATGCTTGTGCCATACTCCTCCTCCCTTCCCTGCTTAGTAAAGCATCTCCTATTTATCCTCTCCTGTCCCTGGCTGTGGCAGTGAGGATGCCCTAGGAGAGGCTTTGGTGCAGGATTCTGCCTATTTTCTTTTTTTTCTGTATCTGTCTGGAATAACCCATGCAAATTCTGCGTGAGGCTGGCTGTGTAAAAGCAAGAATCGTGGTGATATTATTTCAGTGTAACTATCAGACAGACTTGGTCCCGTGTTGTAGTTTTGTGATGGGCTGTAGGTAAAGCAGGGGCCTGTTCTGTCAGCTGGTGAGCAGACTGAGCCACAAAATATTTGGATGTCAGTATATAAATATTTATAGTTTGTGTGTGTTTGGTCGTATGCATGCTTGGATGTGACTGCCTCCCACTATTATACAGTTTTATTCTGTGAACCTGGCAAAAAGGTGGTGAAACAACCACCCTTGTAAAGTACAGGGCTTTTTCAGGACCTTTCATGTTTCCTTTAGAAAAAGCATTGTGCTAAGTTCCTTGGCGTTACAGCTACAAGAAACAAATTAGCAAGCGGTGTTAATACTCATGTCTCACCGCAGATTTAATCCAGCTAAAAACCCCCTGAGGTGGCCATAATTTACCAGGTTGAACAGCAGACTGGTGAGCAGAGAGGGCTGGCATGGCCACAGCGTCAGGAAATGTAAAGTTGGTGACTTGGTTGAATTTAATTCCAATAAAGTTGGTGACTTGGTTGAATTTAATCCCAAAAAAGTAACCAGCTAGCAGTCTGTAGGAGTGCAGGCTGCAGCAGGAGGAACATGTAAGTCATAACATGGGTGTATCAACTCTTCACCACTATTAATTATATCGTGTTACTGAAAAGCAGAGTATGCACAAATATACATTTTTGCAGCATGGCTTTCCATATATAATGTTTTAATATAAATTAGAATTACCTCAGACAAATGAATTGAAATTCTATGTGTTATTAATACACAAATTTTATTTACTGTTGCAGTTGGTGTAGGTGAAACTTAAAAGTGCCTCTCAAGTTGATAAGTGCCAACTTGATACTAAACATGTTAATACTCAATTAAAATTAGTGATCGGTTTGCCTGAATATTGGAGGTTAGCCAGGGATGGACCTGAAGTTGTATTAGGTATATCGTACTGGTCTGAATACATCATACACTGTTGCAAAAGCATTGTGCTAATTTTAGCTTACAAAGAGGATGAAGATAAACTGCCTGCTGCTAGTTTGCCATATGCTATCCTGGTGATAATATTCAAGTACAAAATATTCTGCAGCGAGTCTTATTGTTTCAGTAAAAGAAAAGTGGAAAAGAGTTAAGCAAATTTCTGCTCCGTAAATGTATACAAAATAATGAAATAAAACAAATCTCAAACGCTGGTAGATGAGATCTGTGAAATTTGTTTTGGTTTTATTGGCTTTCATGGGAGTCAACAATTTGTTTTAGTATATATTTGATCCAATTGTATCCATTTCTCGCATGTAAATCTTAAAATCAATCTAAATAAAAATCGATCTTCGTTCTGGTAGGCAAAAATATAGTCCGAGTTGCTTCTAACTAGTTAAGCCTCCCATCCTTCAAGTTTAGTGCAGGAATAAAGTCTCTGCTGAGCTGATTTTTTCAGGAGCCTCTCCTTTTGCTTTGTTTATTTAAAACCACAAAACATGTTCCAGTTTCCATATGGGGAGGATTTTGCTTCTGCAGCTTCAGCGGGGAGCATTTGCCTTCTCCATCTGCGCCCGTGGCCGGGAGAGGGGTGCTTGGGGAGGGGGTGCCCCGGACCCCCCCGGGTTTCGGGGGGCTGTGGAGGGCTGGGGGGAAGCCGTGGAGGGCTGGGGGAAGCTTTGCATTAGCAAGTGGTGAAAAGCTTGACCTTCAAGTGACCCGGGTCAAGCAAACCCCCCGCCAAAGAGTCCCATTTGGACACGGATACCTGTGGGGTGAGGGAGGAGATAAAGGAAGGGGGAGGAAGATAAAGTAATCCCATTGACCTGGGAACTTCTCAGATATTACAAGTGAGGGAACAGCAGGAATAATAAAAGAGCAGCAATATTTGCCTGCCCCCTGTATCTATGTAATGTCATTTCCAAAGGGCTGGAGTAGATAATAGCAAATGTGCTTTCAAGTATCAGATCAATCTCTTGAAGTGATGGGGAAGGCTGGATGCTCTGATCTGGCGGGTGCTGGAGAGTGTAATACAATCCTCGTCGCAGCAGAGAGAATTGTATAAATGGACAAAGATCCACTGATTACATCTTTTGCTAAAGTGTTAAGTAAAAGATCTGGCTATAAGAGATGGTGGGTCTACTATTGTCCAGTCTTCCGACTTGTTTTTATAGGGGTTTTCACAGGAACAAATACCAATTACCAAAATAAAAGCAAGCGGTGTGGCCGGTCCATATCATGGTAGGACACATGCTCTTGAGTCAGCGCGGGCAGGAAGCTTGGCAGGTCTGTCCCCTACCATTGCCATTGCATCTTTATCTCTCTGGTTCATTGTTTGCCCCTGAGTGCCTGAAATTCCAGTTTCCAAGTAAAAGCTTCCTGTTTCTCGCATTTACATTCAGTTTGGTAAGACATAAATTTAGCTATCTCTCAAGGAGGGCTTTTTTTTTCCCCCTCAAGTAAGGCAAAAGAGGAAGAAGAAATTGATTCTGATTTGATGATAAGAGGTAGAATTTTGCATTTTCCCAGATTCTCAGTGGCAGGAAGCATGAGGTTGTATCCTCATGATAAGGTGATGGATGGGAGCTAAATTCAGCTTTTCCATCCTGAGTAATTTTAGAAGGGGCCCTGAAGTCTAGATCTTGTTTAGAAACAGAGACGGGCATAGTCAGCCTTCATTAGCCATCATTGCCTGGCCATAGCCTCGCTGCTTGTAAGTTTTTACTGTTTTGTGCAGTATTCAAAGCTAATAGCGCGCATATTCTTGTAGTCATCTCGATCCTGAATTTCCCTCTGGAGAGTTTCTGTTTCTCTCCATTCACTGTGGAAGGGCTCGGGGAGGACTAATCGCCTCGCTCAGGCACTTGGCAGTCTGACTTCAATGCTTAGCGTAAGGAGGGATGAACCTGTGCTGAAACTCGTCATTTCTTTAGGAAGGAAATTTTTGCTCTGTGTGGAGAAGCAGAACATAGTGTTTTGTACTGCTGAAGATGAGGGGAGCGGGCTCGGGCGTTGCGTGTGTGGGTGAGGCCATGTCGTCTGCAGCTCCTGAACATGCTGGCCTGAGCATCTCATGAAAGTTGTCGGTTTTGCTAACCTGTATTGGTGATCTGAAGTGTTCAAAAATCTTGACGTGCATAGAAAAAGAGATTTATATTTTAATATTACTCGGGGGGGGGGGGGGGGGGGGAAGCATTTGTATTCCCATACTTTGCTCTCAGGAGGCCAGGTTTCAAGCTTTCTCTGCCATCGGGACGTTGCTTGCTTCATCAGTGTGTGTGTATTTTTGGTGGAAGATTTTCACATGACTCTGGGAGCTGGGGACCTAAATACAAAACCTGATGGATGGGGCTTGTGAAACTCAGTAGCAACACTTTGCTCAACTTTCAACTGAACGACATTGAGGTCTTTTGTGAGATGAAAGGTGCCGTGAGTGAAGCCTTGAAACGAAACCTGTTGCTGAGTTGATGTGGTAGGAATGGCCATGTTCAAACACCTCAGGGCTTCGCTTTGTTGTGCTGTTTGGGCATGGGGTCCTTTGTCTGCTGGTGTGGTAGCCATTGGGACTTGTCTCCACACACTGGCCTTGTCTCCTTTTAAATGTAAAACCAGAGTTAAACCTACTTCCACTCCAAACTAACAAGATGCACATTTGGTCCATTTAAACGCACTAATAAGCATTCAAAAAGGCTCATTTGTCCTCTTTGTTTTGTAGTCATATTTGTAGCAATCCTCACTAGCAGATGAGGTGGAGGAGGGTTTTAATAATTTTTATGCAGAATATCAAACTCTTATTTTCATGTCAAAAGAAGGAAGTCCCCTTTGGATGCTGTCCTAAAAAATATCTCCCGATTGTGCACCGTGACCCTGCTGTGCCCCAGAAACGTGAAATTCAGGGCTTGCTTCCTTGGGAAGCTGTGAGTGCAAAGGTTGGGGATGGTGCTGGGTTTCGAGTGCTGGAGGTTTGCAGGCATGGAGGGAGGGCAGGTTACTGGCAGCGACAGTGCGGGCTTTCATTCAGCACCTTGTCAGCATGCCTTATCTGGGATCTTGAGGGATGGCTCTCCAGGGTAAACCTGGGGAAGGGAGCTGAGTGAGGTGCTTCCAGGGATGTCCTGGCGGAGGCTTCCTCATGAGCTGTTCTGCTTGCCCCACCGGAGTCCTAACCTGCACAGATCCCTGCAGCGCCTCGGAAGGTTGTGCTTTCCAGCATGTTTGTTGACTGCTTTGAGACTTCAGCATCCTTATTTACATCTTTCTCTGTACCATGGGGCATAGAAACTCATGTCATCTTTGAGCTAACACGTACAGCACCCGCTGTCCTGAGCCTCTCCTTGCATGCTCTTGCACGAGGTTCACGTGCAACCTCGGATGTGCAGAAAGCCACCTGGGCTGGTGAGAGGTGAGCATAAGGGGGAGCCTCCACGTGGTCTTACAGACAAGAGCGTATTGCCCTTTCCAGGTCTATTTTTCCTTGCTCAGGTCACTGCTGAGATCATATTCATTGCCAATATGGTTGTTGTGTCAAAGTCTTCTGCATAGAAGCCGTTAAATAAGGTATAAGTAAGAATGCCTTTCAGCTGAACTTTGAATTTCAACTGGTGACTACAGATGAAAATCTCTGTCTTCCCTTCTCATCTGCCTAAACCACAAATTGCAGGTGAAGCTGGTCAGGCAGTTAAAATAAATGACAAAACTCAAAGTTGCTTTGCATAGAAAACGGCAGCGTGATTAGCAATGGGTCAGAGGCTGGCATTGTTGGCAACTGTTCAGATAACTGGCAGATAGTTGTGAAAGCATTTTCCAGTCTCAAGAGAATCGCCAGTTTTGGCATCGGTGATTATTGCTCTGACACTGCAATGGGAAAGAGTGCAAATGTGTGACTGGAGACTTCTTTTTCTGCCTGGGAAGCTTTGGTGACCCAGTCTTAAGAGTTGCCTGCAGGTTGCAAGTGGTCAGCCGTACAGCAAACGTTGTGTACGGATGAAGCAAGCAGTTTACAAACAGTTGGAAAATTGTGTTTCCATTTCGCTCAACATGCGATGAGTTTATTAGAAGAGACTCTCATTCAGAGTGATGGTGAAAACTGGAAATAGTATTTACTAGGATTTATTTGACTGTCACAAGATAATTTGAATACGGCGTTGCAAGTATTTTCTTTCCTTTTTATGCACGTCTGAGTGTGTGTCTGTATATATATTACAAAACTATCCTGGTCTTCATCAAAATAGTCTGCTAATGTTTTGCCTGCCTTTATCAAGATGCAGCATGAAAGGACCGCTCTGATTCATATTTTTAAGGGATGTTATTCTGACCTCAAAAACTGATACTTCCTTAGCCAGTGCCAGAAAGTCCTTTCTGTGGTTTCAGTCCCCATTCCTTTAGCAATTAAGAATCAGGTGGCATCAGAATAACAACTGATTTTAATAGCCACGTTAGCCACCTCTGTCATAGGGAGGAAGCGTGCAGGGCTTCTGCAGAGCCTCAGAGCTCTGTGGTGTGACCTCAAGTGACCAGACGCAAAAAACAGTGCAACTCTTGAATGGAAAGGTCTACATCATCCAAACTGTGCTGACTCTTGTCCAAGAACACGCTGTTTACCTGGTCTTTCCAAACTGGTCAATTTTCTGCAAGACCAAGGTGTGGATTTTTTTTTTTTTTTTTTTTGCTTATCTCAGTGCAGCCTGGCTGGTTTTAGTAGAGCTGATCCTCACTTACATGTAGATGTACAGCAAGGATCGTGTTTTCTGTTTTGGCGACCAAAGCTGAACCTTCCCACTATCAATCCGTATATTCCCCCTCCTTTGTGTCTGAAGATACTTGTATGTTCATCTGCAAATATGCAGACTGACCACTCCAATCAAAAGCAACAAATCTTCCGGTTAACTCCAAAATCCATCTTGCTGAAGGCAATGTCTGAAAATACATAGCTATGAGCATGAAGCAGCCACTCTTCTGTCTGGCCCTCAAGATGTGTACCCAGACCTTAATGAAGGGTGGGGTTTTCCTTATCCCAATAAATAGATTTTGTCTGGGAAGGCGAGAGGCAGAAAGAGAGAACATATTTGCCCAATGCTAAATAAAAGGCTATTTATGCCTAATACATTGGCAGAATTATTCCAGAGTAATTCAGCCATGAGAAAATACGATCCTTGTGTCACTGCCAAGGTCAGAGAGACCTATGGTGATCTGCAGAGTAAGTTCAGGTCACCCAAGTTAAATCTGCTTAGAGACCAACTTAGCTCACACACCACATTTTTTCCAAGATTTAAAAAAGCAAACATCTTCTATAGATGAAGGCAGAGCTAAGAGTGTGGTCAGCTCTCTCCTTTGAGCCAAGGACTCCTGTTTTCCCCTTCTTCTTGCCAGGTTGCTCCTTCCATTTAATTTCCATTCTTCTCTTTTCGCAGCATTTACAGGATGCTCAGAAAAGTCAGCCTTTTCCTTAGTGTGGCAGCCAGTTCTTATGAAACCTTTCTAGCTGATACTGCACGTACAAGAAGGGCACGGGGACATTGCTGATGTTTAACCAGGAGCAGCGTGGGCTGGCTGTGTGTGCGCAGTGTATCCTTGCACATCAGTTGAGAAGCACGTCTTGAAAGTTGGGGCAAGGGGTACACAGTAGAAATAAATATATTCCTTGGTAACCTCCACTGAGATGGTACCATCTGAGCAATGGGATATTTGGCAGGACCATTTTGAAGGTGAAGCTGGTGACTTTGTAGGCACTGCCAGGCTGCCCCAGGAGGAGACAGATTAAGTGGTGGGCTGGGCAGATGAGAGTCCTCTTCCATCACCGGTGGGTGGAAGGGGCGAGACAAGGTCCTCAGCTCTTTCAACAAGGATGAGGTTGCTTCACCCGAAAAGCAAGACTATTCTTCCATGTGGTCTATACCTGCGTAGGGGAAGCTGATGCCTGTGGTTTTTAGCCTGACAGAACCTGAGGTTTTCTTTAACTTCCTTGGTTACTCATTCATGTCATTTAAAGTACATCACATTACTAAAAACACATGTTTTTTTCTTTCTACCCGCTTCTACTACTGTTGCTATTAGGGATAATGACAAATGGTGCGAATTGAAAAAGAAACACCAGAAATCTTTTTGACTTGCTTTTTGAAGGATGTTTGAAGTTGGTGGTTTTTTGGTTTTTTTTTAAGACACTGGATGGCTTTTTGCTATAACCGAGCTTTGCTTTGAGCTTTCTGTGGGATTTTGATTAAGCACTCTTATTGCGAAGGAATGGAGTTAGAGAGATGAATTGGAAATGGCCGAGTTACCTCCTTCCCATCCTTCATCCCTCTCACAGTGGTTTCCCAACTTTGATGCCGCTAGGTGTAGTGACATAAATAATACTCAAACTCTGGAGTGCACCAGAAGTTTTTCCCTTTCCTCCCATCAGTTTGCCTATTCAAAGTAATCCCGGGTAGCTGATCTCTAGGAATATGTAGTGATGGAAGATGGAGGTAAAAATAAGGTACGTGTGCACCTGTAGGTGATATTCAGGGGAAGTTTATACGCGTCCAGAATTGATCTGACTTTGCTTTCACCTTCAGTGTGTGTTTTGGACTCTCTGACATCTGTTTGTTCCTGGATGATTTGCATTTGGGTTTGTTGTTTGTTTGTTTTAATTTGGGAAAAAAAAAAAACCCTAACCTATAACTGCACTGTAAAACAAACAGCAAAACACCAGAAGCTGTGACAGAAAGTCGTAGGAAACGAGAAAACATAGCAGTGACATGAATACATTAAGCTGCGGCCAAAGGGGACGTGCTAACTTAGTAGGACTGAACTGTCTGAAAGGGCTGTCAGGGCCTGCATGCCCCTGGGGTGGACCATGAAGGGAGCTCAGCTTTGGTGCTGAGCCTGGTGGCCAGTGCCCAACCACGAGGAACAGGGTCAAGACCACCTCCTCATCACCATTATTCCACCAAAGGGCTCTCCAAGGCCTCTGAGTTTTCAGGCTCTGCCATGGGGGCTGGATTCATGCCAGCTGCCTGGATGTGCAGGGCTTGTACCCCAACCTGGCCATGGTGCCACCCCACCTCCCTGCACCCAAGGGGTGTTAGCGGAGGTGGGAAAGTAGATTCCACTTTTTTGGGGGAAGTGGTTGTAGCAGAAGGGGAATTAATGACCTAAGCACCACAGCGGTCATGGCTTGATCCTTCCCAACTGTGTAGAGCAAGGAAAGTCTGGGCAGAGCGAGCAGCCCTCTTCTCCAGCAACCGCTGCTGCATCCTACCCAAATTGGGGCTTGCTTTCTTTTGTGTAGATGAGCCCGAGCAAAGTTTAGCCCAGCTACCACTAGCAGTTGTGCTTCGGTTGGTGCAGAATGACACCCATGGGTGCCCTCCGTCTCTAGTGCCACGTTCTACCAGATGCTGCCCACATGAGCTGCAGGAAAGGTGGTGGGAGATGTTTTCTGAAACTGCCCCTGTCCTGCTCACCGTGCCAAGCGGAGGGCAGCAGGAGCCGTGCAGCAACAGCAGCATGCCTGCCCGCTGGCAGCCAGCACCGACGCCACCGCGCCTTCGCTCTAAAGCCCGACTTCAGGTTTGTTTTTCCCATTGTGGCCTTTTTTTAAGCGCCACCTCGTCAGAGCAGATTTGCCTTTTGTGTTGGAGAGGGACAGTCAAGTGGAAGAAAATTTTGTGTGAGCTTGGCTCTGTCAAATCTACTTATCTGCTTTTGGCTTCTGCACCTCCTTCCCGAGGAGCAGCCTCCCCCTATTGTCACGGGCCCTCCAGAGTGACTGGCTTTTGCTGGAAGAACAAGAGCAGTGGATTTAGGGCACTGGGCAGCAAGGAGCAGTGGGGACAGCATAAGAAAAACATTATTAATTCTGTCTATGCCCTTCCTTTAAAAGGTCTGAAAGAGGGTTGTGTATTTTGTAATTAAGGTGGTTTTTCCTGAGCTGATTACGCACGTGGTAACATAAGGTTTTGTGTTTGGAGAGCAAGGCAGGCTTCTTCTGAGCGTCCCAGGCAGTGCTAGGGCAGGGCGAGGGGAGGAAACTCACACTGTGGTCTAAATGCCGTCCATTCAGTCATGATTGCAAATATTTCTAACATTTGCTTAGAAAAGAGGAGCGTAAGTATTTTGGGTCCAACTCCTGCCCTGCCCATATGGAGCCCAGGTACTGGAAGGTTCCTGAGGCCTTGTCATTCTCCCCACTCTGCCCAGTAGTTTAGGCCACCACGCAGGTATCTAATTTCCACCGGACCTCAAAGACACCTTGTAAAAACGGTTCTTCTAGGTGGACGTGGCCAGCCCTCTTCTCTGCCCTCCTTTCCATAGCTGTGAGATACAGGTTCCTGCATTGGGAACCACCTGGCTGCCTCAGAAGGGTGTTTCGATTAGTCTGCCATAACAAATCAAAATTGTCTTCCTCTTGTTTTAAGTACAAAGAAATAATTGATTTGTGCCTTAAGTTCAAAGCCAGGTGTCTTTTTGCTAACTGCCTAATCAAGAGGTTTCAGCGGCTATGATTTCCTGGAGTAATGGCTGCAGCAAGTGGATCTTTATAAGGTTGTGTGAGATGATGGGTGGTTTTTTGAAGCATAGGCAATGGCAGCTGAGATGTTGTTACTGTCAAAGGAGGAAAGGTAGATGAGATGGGGGCGTGGTTTATTCTCATCCCTTTTAATTTTGCCTTCTGTAGTTGCAAAGTGACCACTGTATCTGAGGAAATACAGTATGTGATGCCGCCATGGCATGCAAGGTGGAGTTTAATGTTAGTTTTCTTTCAATCATGTCTTGGTTTTCATTGTCAGATGTTACTAATGAACTAGGGAGAGGGAAAAAAATAATTTATTCGTTTTGATACCACTTTAAAATGGGTGACAGGAATAGAAGAAAATACATTGTGTATCAGCAAGAACCTTTCCACTTGACACAAACCACATGGGAACTTCCAATAGGAAGTATCTCATGTGGACTTGGTAGGTCATGAGTCTTCACTTGCCTGAGCCACATCTAGACTAATTCTCTCCCATTCATTATGGTTATATGACTCCCATGATGTATGGGAACCAGCCCTGCAAAAGAGGATTTGGGGCAAACAGCATCTGAACTATAGTTCAGGCTGCAGCTTGGGCCAGCATTGGTTAGTCTTGAATTGGCCCAAAAGAAAATGCTTTCATTTGGTTCAATAATCCCAAGCATTTTGGTTTGTCTTGCCCAACAATGAATTTTTTTAAAAAACTTTTTTTCAATAGAAGAACCTAATTTTGAATCATTTGGACAGTGTCAAGGTTTTGGCACATATTTTCTGTTGTACAATGTGAAACCTACAGCATCATCTCCTCTGGAGCAGGCATGCAAGCAGGGTTCAGGGTAGTTTAGCTGTGTTTAGGGAAGGAAGCCGGTTTAAATGCTCCACTGGAATAAACTGTTTCTACAGATAATGTGTCCCTTAGTTTATACGTAATATGCCTCTGATCTTTGCTTTGAGCCTCTTATAGCTGCTTGTGCTCAGTCCAAGAGTCAAGTGTCTTAGGAGCTGGATAAACACAAAGATAGAGCCAGTTGTTAAGGAGCTATAGAGATTTACAGAAGTTGACCTTGTGGCCATTTGGGTTATTAGTTGGGCATATTTCCGCCATGGCAGAGCAGTCCCGTGCTCCTTCTGCTGCTTCTTGTGCTCCTGCTTTGCAAGGGAGTAAGACCGACCTAATCCACCGGTGGATTTACCTGCGTCTCAACCGTATGCGGTTGACTTCTCATGGAGAACACAACTGGTGGGACCCAGAGCTGGGAGGGCCAGCTCTCCAGCTGAGGATGGAGAGAATACGTTTCAAAAAAAAGACCTATATTTGAACAAAATGAGAGAATGGCTGAAAAACAGCTTTTCCCAAGAAGTGGTAGGGTCATCATGCTGGCTTTTAAGTTAAGGAAAAAAAAAACACAACTGTTTAAGCTTTTTACCATTCTTGGTTAAAGCGGGATGTTTTTCTGTTTAACCAGATACTTTTCTGTAGGGTATTTGCTTCCAACTGCTCAAAGTAAACTTCTGTTGCTGGCAGCAGAAAGTTGTTTGCTTCCCTTACAATGAATTGCTTTCTTTTTAATATTTTATTCAGCGCATAGATGCACGACTCCAGAAATATCACACAACTTACCCATAATACCAGAGTTTTGTGAACCCCATTAAGAAGTGCTACGTTGTGCAGGAAAAGAGGTTTCCTTCGTTTCAGCTGTAAAAAGCTGCCAAACAAATGAAAATGAGTAAAATCTGTGGGGTTTTCCCCCCTATTCATCAATGCTGTTTTTACTCTTTGCGTAGACAGCTAATTTGCTCATTGCTTGCCTGAAGGGAATTCAAGTCAAAAAGGAGAATCAAGTTACTAGAAAAAGGTGCTCCTGTCTCTAAAGAACAAAGTACAATGACTCAAGAAAAAAACTTTGAAAATTTGTCAAATGCCAGAGTATAATTTATACTTGTCCAGGTTACTCCATCTATGGGTATTTGTGTAGGATATTTCTGCAAATGTTTCCTTTGGTATCTTGTAAATATGGATACTATCTGTGACTGACAGCCTCCTACTGTTTATGTCATGGTCTGAATCCTTGCATGAAACATGCACCGCATCTCCGTAAGAGATGCGTGCAAACCCAAACACATGGTATTTGTTCCTTGCTAATGCTCATTTTCAACCTTGTTGTTCCTCATTAACTTTTTATTAAATATATTTGAGAAGGCTTTTTCCTTAAGAAATAAGAAAAAAAAAATCGGTCCCTCATCAACACCACGTTTCAAATTCACAAGCAGACCTACATCATCGTTGTAAATCATTTTTGGGCCTGTTCTGTAGGCCATTCAATGTGCTGAGATGATTGCCATTGACCTCAGGAACTCCTGGAGTGGGCACTTCCATCACATCTTACTAATCATGGATCCAAACTGATAGAAAAAGTTTTTCCTGATAAAGAAATTGCACAGTTACTTTAAGCTTTCTGAAGTACCGTTTTGCTTGTAGCCCTATCGTCAGCCCTTGCTTGGGCATTGGCAGGTTGAGAGCAGTCACAGTGGGCTAATGTTACATGTGCAATATATATGTGCATATACACATGTAAATTTTAAAATAATATATTTTTGGGAAATCTTCTAAACTGATGGGCCTTTTCATGTCAAAACTTCTAGTTCTCCTCAGCAAATAGGTACAACTTGGATTACCAGCTGGGCATGCATCCCCAGACTGTGTCTTCCAGCTCTCTCCTGGCATATCTGAGCCCTTGGCTCCCTGTGCTGCTCAGCTTGCCTCCTTCCCCACCTTGCTGTAAGGAGGAATGATCATTTGTGGCGACTCAGGAGGACTACAAGGATGTTGTGAGGTTATGCAGGGAGAAGATTAGAAAGGCGAAGGCCCAGCTAGAACTTAATCTGGCCACCGCCGTTAAAGATAACAAAAAATGTTTCTACAAATACATCAGCGACAAAAGGAGGGCCAGGGAGAATCTCCCTCCTTTGTTGGATGCAGAGGGAAACATTGCCATGAAGGATGAGGAGAAGGCTGAGGTACTTAATGCCTTCTTTGCCTCAATCTTTAATAGTCAGACTGGTCATCCTCGGTGTTTTCAGGCCCCTGAGCTGGGAGTTGGAGATAGGATGCAGAATGAAGCCCCAGTTGTCGAAGAGGTGGCAGTCACCGACCTGCTCCTCCGCCTGGATGCCCACAAGTCTATGGGCCAGACGGAATCCACCCGAGGATACTGAGGGAGCTGGCAGAGGAGCTTGCCAAGCCACTCTCCGTCATTTTATCAGCAGCCCTGGTCAACCGGGGATGTCCCAGATGACTGGAAGTTAGCAAATGTGATACCCCGCTACAAGAAAGGACAAAAGGAGTAGCTGGGGAGCTACGGGCCTGTCAGCCTGACCTCAGTGCTGGGGAAAGTCATGGAGCAGATCATCTTGAGTGCCATTACATGGCACGTGTGCAATGGCCGGGGAATCAGGCTCAGCCAGCACGGGTTTATGAAAGGGAGGTCCTGCTTCAGTAACTGGGTCTCTTTCTGTAATAAGGTGACCCGCTTAGTGGATGAGGGGAAGGCTGTGGATGTTGTCTACTTGGACTTTAGTAAGGCCTTTGACGCTGTCTCCCACAGCATTCTCCTGGAGAAGCCAGCTGCTCACGGCTTGGATAAGTGCACTCTGCGCTGGGTTAAAAACTGGCTGGACGGCCGAGCCCAGAGAGTGGTGGTGAATGGAGTCAAATCCAGTTGGCAGCCGGTCACGAGTGGTGTTCCCCAGGGCTCAGTGTTGGGGCTGGTCCTGTTCAGTATCTTCATTGATGATCTGGATGAGGGGATTGAGTGCACCCTCAGTAAGTTTGCGGATGACACCAAGTTGGGAGGAAGTGTCGATCTGCTGGAGGGCAGGAAGGCCCTACAGAGGGACCTGGACAGGCTGGATCGCTGAGCCAGGGCCAACTGTATGAGATTCAACAAGGCTCAGTGCTGCGTCCTGCACTTGGGTCACAACAACTCCATACAACTCTACAGGCTTGGGGAGGAGTGGCTGGAGAGCTGCCTGGCGGAAGAGGACCTGGGGGTGTGGTTGACAGCCGCCTGAACATGAGCCAGCAGTGTGTTCAGGTGGCCAAGAGGGCCAATGGCATCCTGGCTTGTATCAGGAATAGTGTGGCCAGCAGGACCAGGGCAGTGATAGTGCCCCTGTACTCGGCACTGGTGAGGCCGCACCTCGAGTACTGTGCTCAGTTTTGGGCCCCTCACTACAAGAAGGACATCGAGGTGCTGGAGCATGTCCAGAGGAGGGCAACGAAGTTGGTGAAGGGTCTAGAGCACAAGTCTTATGAGGAGCGGCTGAGGGAGCTGGGGTTGTTTAGCCTGGAGAAGAGGAGGCTGAGGAGAGACCTTATTGCTCTCTACAGCCACCTGAAAGGAGGTTATACCGAGGTGGGGGTCGGTCTCTTCTCCCTAGTAACGAGTGATAGGACGAGAGGAAATGGCCTCAAGCTGCGCCAGGGGAGGTTTAGGTTGGATATTAGGAAAAACTTCTTCACCGAAAGGGTAGTCAGGCATTGGAAGAGGCTGCCCAGGGAAGGGGTTGAGTCTCCATCCCTGGAGGTATTTAAAAGAAGGGTAGACGTGGCGCTCGAGGACATGGTTTAGTGGTAGACTTGGCAGTGCTAGGTTAATGGTTGGACTCGATGATCTTAAGGGTCTTTTCCAACCTTAATGATTCTATGATTCTATAATTCTGAGTAGCAAACTTGTCCTCTCATACTTGTGGATGTGAGTATTAGCCCCCCGACTCATGTCAGAGTCATTTGGGTATGACTTTTGCTCACCACATTCCTTAGCCGTGTTGGAGCTGGTTGTGTCAGAAACAAATTAAAAAACTCAAAAAAAACTCCATACTCTTCTTTGATTGCCCGAGTCCATTCAGTGATGGTGGTCTGAAATGGCGATTCTTGTTTTAAGTCCTGCGAACAGTAGGTTGTGGCAGATCCTTTCTCTCTGGCTCTTGTTTTACAGAAAAACTTGTTGCGTCTTTGGACCTGCTTTTTGAGAGTTCATAATTTTGTATCTTATAGGAAAATTACATTTCACGCATAGGCCTTGTTTTGCTTTACAAAAAGTCAGCATGGTGGATATGTGGGTATCCAACAAACTGGAGATATGTTTCTGCAAGGGATAACATAGGTGTGGAAATTATAATAGTTGCTCTAAATTAGCACAGAGCACTGAAGAAAGGTTAAGGAAAGTAATTTTCCCGCTTGAAATCTCTCTAGTTCATTATGTTGCTTAAAGTTACTAACGAGTCCAGTTACCTGGAAAGGTTAGTGAAGAGATGTGGATTCTTGGAGGAGTTAAAAGAGAAAGGAACCACCAGAGCTGTGGATGGACAGTGAACAGTTAAATATTTGGCTTAGATGATGTAGGATTTCTCATGCTAGCAGAAGCAGGAATTTGAGGAACTCGTATCTAAATGCTTTAAAAAAATTATGATAGAATTTTAAAAAAATCACACTACTGAAAAGCCCGCAAACTTTGGGGCATCATGTTAGGTGTTTCAGTTCACAGCACCAAAAACATTACAAGTCTAGTAGAGAAGTCAATAGTTTTTGTCCAAATACAGCACATAATTTAAATTATATTAGCTTATTAAATGCAAAAGTAAGTGCAAACCGTAAAGTTCTTCTAGGAGGCAGAAGCTGCTTTTAACAGGATAGATCTGGAAACATAAAAATAAGTACAACTTAGGGAACGTTGAGTCTTTTAGAGGACACTGATTTAGCCCCCTGTTAGTGGAGCCATCCAGTCCACTTAAAAGTTGCTCTCGGTCTTTTCCAGGGCTTCTGGGTATGTGTCTTTAACATTTTCTTCTGTGAATGCCTTAAAGCAGTGGATTTAGATGTTTATCTAGAGGTGGACTGTAAAAGCTGTGGAAGGTGCTGTTCATTGATGTGGTTTGGTGGACCTCAGCGAAGCCAGTGCCCTCCTCTCACCCCCTCCCAGCAAACTGAACAGTGAACCCCAAAACTTCTCTCGAATCTTGTGACAGAGGTGTGGGAAGCAGGCTCTTTAGGAATAGTATGTTTTGCTTTGATGTAAAAATATTTGTGCTCCAAATACCGATTTGATCCTAGGTCAGGGCTATGTGCAGTGAGAAATAACCTGTTGCATCTGGTGAAGATACTTGTAGTAAAACTATATTTGGCACTTTGCTATTGAGATTCCTTGTCACTTAAAATCATTCGAGGATGTTAGTCTGAAGAGCTACATGCAAAGGCATGGATTTTCTAGTTGAGTGAAGGGACAGGGTTTTTAGGACATCTGAATTTCCAACCTTTCTGAAATGTCCCCGACTTGGGATTGAGACTGTTCATGTCGTATCTGGGCAACTTCTATGTTAGAAGTCCGAGAATGGAGGCCTGAGGATGGATTTAGGAGCTGGGTGACTGAAAGTTGCCTAGCTATGCCCTTCCAACATTGGAGGATGATGACGTTTCATTTCGGTTTGGTGTGGAACCGAGGGAGGAGGCTTTGAATTGCCACCTAATTCCTGCGACGGCCACTGCCGCTGAAGGCGAGCGCGTGTGCCAAGTTGCTCTCCAGTTGCACCTATTTTGCCAACAAAGGTTTATAACAGATCACCCGGGACAAAGAGAACATTACCCACTCGAGGAGCCACTGTAAACCCAGTTGCCCTTTGCCGCTTCTGCCTCCGATTTTTGGGGGAGTGGGAGGGGAAGGGAAGTTGTAGAAGGCGATGGCGGCGGGGAGGGGGATGCGGTGAGAGGAGCCCCCGCTGGCACGGCCGGCCTGACCCATTCAGCAGGGCTGAATACGATAAATGCCGCTTTATCCTTTCTTGAAAGGAACAAGATAGCGCGGCCTAAATGCCTGGGTGTGCTTAAATAGGCAACTCTGGGACGCCGGAGTTGAGGGCGTTTGAAATCGGAGCTCCCCGACAGCCAGGGAGCTGCCACAGGTCACCTGCCTCGCTCCATGGGGACCGGCCCAGGTCTGGCAAGAAATCGTCCACGGACGAATTGTAGTACAAATTCCTTTCTTTGTTGGTTGGCCTCTTTCACTAGACCATGGCCTATAAAAAATTGTGTAAAAACAATTCTTAAATATTATTTGAAAGGGCAAACGGCCACACTGAAAGGTTTGACAGTTTGACATATAGCGCCTGGTTTTGCTCGCTGGGGAACGGGCGTGCGGAGCCCGGGCTCTCCTCCTGCTCCTTACAGGCTCCGGGATTTTTTTTAAATAGCGTCTAGTTGCTGTGCAGAGTCGCTGCGCTCCCAGCAATTTGACAGGCAACGAGTCTGCTTCAGTGATCTTAAATCCTTTTAGACTAATTTGCGAGCGAGCAGAAAAACAGCTAGCACCTTCGGATCCAGCACTCAAAACCAGAGAATCAGGTATTGCCAATTAAAGTGCCATTTCCAACCATCATATCAAGACAGATTACTTGCAGTTCCTCTGATAATGTCATGCCGTGCCTAAAGAGAAAGCGAGCCGGAGTTTCTCCACGGACAAAGGATCCATGTGGACCAAACTCATCGGCGACCAAGACAGAGGGGGCGTGATACAGATCGCGCATACGGCCGTGCATATGTGCAGGGTAAACGCGAGCGGTGCGCCTGCTCTGCCCCCCGAATAGCCACAGGCCATTTTGAAGAGCCTCTGGCCCCTCAGTCACTGGCCTACTAGTTAATTGCCACATGGACTTCGTGACACATGGGAAGATAATATGACATTTTCGGTTTCTGTCACTAGCAAACGCCACAGCGTTGCTTGCACTAGTTGCTAAGAAGCTGTCAGAAACCATTAGCAGCTGGCTAAAGTTGCCCTATGGCATTTCCTCATGGCATCAGCAAAACAAGCATAAATCACCCAGCGGAGCCTCCCGCTATACTAATGAGGCTGTAAGCTTGTTTATGGACTAGCATCATTTCTATGATTATTTCCACCTTTTCAGTTCGCCTTCATTTGGCGGCAGGAGAAGTCAACTTCAGGAACGGAGTCGCCGCTGACATTTTACAAATGCGGTTCGTAGCTGCTACCGTGTGGCTGGTCAGTGGTGCTTCAAGTTTGTTTAGTGATCTTTAAAAAGAGGAAAAGAGGGGGGGGGAAAAAGGGGAGGGGGTAATCTCTGGAGACCTCACAGAGGTGAGTGTATCGAGTTGCAAAGTAGATGGAAATACTAAAATCCACAATTGACCATTTAGACTTCTCTCTGTGGTTTCAGTCTTTACGGGATCAATTTTCCATTTAAAAAAAGTGGAAGAGGTTAAACAATTTATAAAAGTCTACTGAAGCATTTGCTCTTAGGATAGCCGGGTGCTTTCTTACCCTCTCCCTGCCTTTCACTTTCTCTAACTTGTGTTGGACGGGGCCAGGGTTTATTGTTTTAGGCTTTTCTGAACATGCACCAGTATTTACACTGGATTGAAAGCATTTGCTTCCAATGAAAATCTTGTCTTAGATTACAGCCCAGCAGTGTAATTTCCCTCCCAGATGGGAGTAAAGTAGCAGTATTTGCCTAAAAACAGTAGGAAGAACAAACTGTGCATTAAGCCAAGGCTGTTTTTGGCTTGAGCTAATGATGTAACAGAAACCTTTTATTTGGGATAGGTCACCGCCAGGGATTGAAGGCGGTGATCTGGCTCGCGCTTGAAAGGTTTCTCCATTGTATCTACATAAGTCTTCACTTAAAAAATCCTGTTCCTAATGCTTCCGCTTTCATACAGCAGAAATAAACAGGAAAGGTTCTGGGGAGTGTTGTAGGTGGAATGCAGAAAGCTTTTCCTCCCCTAATGGAGGATATAATTCAGGTGCCCCGGAGGCATGCTTTCAGGAATTCTCTTGCCCGAGGTAATGGGAAGCTAAGGCTGCTTGAAGGCCTTGATTATCTATTGATGCACAAAGCTGGAAAAAAAAGTCATCTCCCTTGGATTATAGTAGATATTTCCATAAATTATCAATGAGTCCTCCTCCCGTCAGGCACGAGGCGATGCCTGCTAAATTAATCTGAAGGGGGTTTGAAATGAGGAGAGAGTGTATTTTAAAAAAAATGGTGGGGGAGAGGAGGGTGGGTGGACGATTGCAGGGAGGTGGTGAAAGGCAGTGTCATTAGGTTAGAAGCTTTTCATTTTTAATCAATGAATGCGTAATACTTTTCTTTTCCTTGTTTGCCTCTTGCAGACAGAAAGTGGATTAGCCCGTGGAATTTTAAATGCTGTTGAGTTGTTTCCTTTGCTCATGTTTCTTTTATGAATTATTATTTTATATGGTGAATTGCTTCTCTGTATAAAAGCCCTTTTTTACATACTGGGCTTTCAAAGAATTTGTTGGATATCTGATTTCTTCATTAAAATCTTGTTTGTTTCTATAACTACCCAAGGTTACCATTTCATTAAAGACACAGGCCAAGTCATAAGGACAATTATAAATTTGCCACGGTCAGTAGGGTACTAAAAATATAACACTAATAATAACTTTTTTTTTTTTTGGTGCTGAAGGCTGTTTAACAAATCATAATTTTGACAGTCTGCATCCTTTTTTTTTTTTTAATTTATTTTTAATTTTTATTCCTAACAGAGAGAGTTTTGATTCAGCCCAATTCAGATTACTTTCTTGATCATTCTTGCCCAGGGGTGTGAAAAACACTTGCCTAATAACGTCACAGCTCCATGTTGCTACAAATACAGTGTCCTCAGAAGCCAGGATATACTGTTCCATCCACGTGCAGAGAATGCAAAGGCTGATTTGCTATGTGGACTTGTTTATAAACTGCTTTCAGAGTTTGAAACAAAAATTGCATGCAGACTGGCCGGGCACTGCAACTTTTGTTTTCCTTTGACCTGTAGCCCGTCCGCCCAGACCCAAGTTGGCTGCTACGCAGTTACGTCCTCCCATAGATATGTTGCTAATGTGATGAGAACTGTCTGAGACCTTCTCTGCATTAAGGAAATTCATTCTGGATCAGTTGTTGTTTAACGGAAGCAGACACCTATTACGGATATGGCACACTGGCATAAAGCAGGGTGTTAATTCCTATGGTGTATGTCAAATTCGTACCTGCTTATCCCAGTATGAATTTCTTTAGGCTGGGGCTGGGAAGAGGGGAGGCCAGTTAGCTACCCACCTCCCATCAAAAGTCAGGGGAAGTTGAACATCTATAAAAGACAACATAAGCGATGCCCCAATCCTCTGGTTGTTTCTGAATTTGGGGAGAGAATATGATGTTGCAAGAGAGCTGCATTCACCCCTCTTTTTGCATCCCAGAGTGGGACGGGGCACCCAGCTTCACACAAGTCACGGGGATGGGACACCGTTGATACTTTTCTAATTGCCATCTCAGCCAAAGTAGCTGACTGGGATGAATTTTTGGAAAATGACCTAGTGTGAAGAAATGCCACTGTTTCCACCTTTGCAAGCTGGATGCTTGCAAAAAAAAAAATTTTTTTTTCTTCTTTTTAAGCACTTTTTGTTTTGGGTTATAGTGCTGAATCCAGTGGCAGAAATGGTCACGCTGTCCTTCAGGATAAACCAGAATGGGGCCGACACAGTCCTGAGACCCTCCCTCTCCCCATGTCTCTTCCCCCCCATCCCCTCAACCCCTGGTGAATTACGGTGTTAAAGAATTTATACCTCATTTAAATATTCATGCAGTTTATACCCAAAGCCAGGCTTCGGCTGAAGTATATAAAGGTAGCATAAGTCAAAATTTGATTCACTATATTTACAGGTGACGGCTTGGACAACAGTGTAGCTTCCCCCAGCACAGGTGATGATGATGATCCAGATAAGGACAAAAAGCGACATAAAAAGCGTGGCATCTTTCCCAAAGTAGCCACAAATATCATGAGGGCATGGCTGTTCCAGCATCTAACAGTAAGTGAACTCTAGATCACATATGCAAAATAAAACATGGAAAATGTCATAGTTGTAGTAGTCGTAGAAAGCAAAAAATACGTATGATGTTACTGACAGGCAGCTCAGGGAACTTTTCCGAGCAGAGTTGTTGTTGTTGCCTCATTTGCTAGATGCCAGGGGAAGAGCACAGAGCGTATGTTTTTATGGTTTTGGGGGGTTTTGTGTGTGTTGTTTTTAGATTTCTTTTTTTTTTTGGTTTGAGTCGCAGTTGTTAACAGGACGTCACTGCAGAGTGTGACTAAGCTTATACTAATAACCTCGGAGACCTGTCCTGCCCCGCTGCTCGCACAGCTGCAGCTCCCCTTAGCTGACATGGGAATCGCTGCTTCGGAGCAGAGAGCAGCGTTCGGCCCCTGGTTCTGTGCTCCAGAGAACCGCGGAAAATAATTGGGGAGATTAAAACAAAGCAAAAAGCAAACAAAGACCTTATTCAGATGTTTGTCAGAGATCATCAGAAGCTTCATGATGAAAGGTCTGAATGTATCTGGTTTAATAGCAAAGTATAATTTTTTTCTTTGAGACGTTCTCATTCCCAGAGTGTAAGTTACCCCTGTATTTAACGTTATAAAGGGGTGGGGGCATGCACAGCTATTTCTGTTGCCACGGCTACCTGTATTTTTTTTTATTCCTGGGATTAGAAATCAAAGCTCTGGACAGGTGTGCGGGGTTAAGCTGGATGCTGGAGCTTCTTTCAAGGCTTTATATTGTGTACCACACCTCCTAATGTTAGCATTTAGAAAAGTGTTTCTAATGCCATTCTTGTTTTTCATCAAATTATGGTGGTCTGTCACTGTGTTCTTATCCACTGTGGGGATATGGGCCTTCGGCCCCAGGTTTTCTGTCTGAGCTTTTCTGTGCCAGGAGGATAAGGGCCATCCGAGGGGTGCCGGGGGTCTGCAGGTGGTAGTGAAGAATGGCTCTCGCCTCTAATCCCAGCGGTTGACTCTCTCCCCTGCCTGTAGTTAGGGTCAGGATGAAACCAGAAGCCAGCCAGCTTGCCCAGCCCCGGTGGGAGCCCTGCCAGGGGTATACTTGTAAACTGGAGGAAGCGCTCACACACATCGCCCCTCCGTCCCCCGCTGAGCCAAGAAACCAGATATCTGCCGGGACTCTTGTCGGCACGGGGATCAGGCAGGGAATCCTGCCCCGCGCAGTCCTGGGTTGCTATGAATGAACCTTCATGCTGGGGCGCTACTCCTCTGAGGCCGGAGAGGGCCTCAGATACCTCCAAGTTAACCTCTCTCTCTGGCAGACTCTACATCAGCTGTGCCCCAGCTTTGCCAGCTCCTTAGCCCTGTCCCTGGTACGTTCAGTGCATTGTTTCCAAAGGCTGAGGTCCCTTTTGGTTTTGGCAGCTCCCCAGTTCTAGGTCATCACTCAAGATGAGCTGACACCAGGTGTCTCTCTGCAGGTAGATGTGAGGGTAAGGACAACTGCCTCCAAAATGGTCCAGGGATGCTGTGCCGGCAGCGATGCTCACACCAGCCTGACACAGCTGGTTTAGGTTCTGGTTTGAGGAGATGCCCTGGAAACGCTGCAGTCAGGACAAGGTACACCAGGGGACACCAAGCAACTGCATGTCAGTCCCCGTAATTCCCAGCTGAGGAATTATGAATTAAGTAGTATATATTACTATTAATATTTTTTCCTGGAAGTGGCCTGTTGCTGTGTTTGTGCTAGTAAATTAAACGTCACCCAGGGCCAGGCACAGGAACGTGACAGTCTATCCTGTTAAACTGCTTGAGCAGTCTCCAGCATGCTCTTAGCCTGGGCCAGCTACCACCCTCCAAACCCATTCCTGGGAACATGGTAGAAGACAGGAGGGGAAATTCCCGAAAGACCTCATGTCAGGAGCCACTCTCTGTTGAGCATTTAGCTACATGGGCTTGGCCCAGCCCCGCAGCTGGCTTCATGCACAGTCTCAGGACCAGAGAATGGACCCTATCACTGTCTCATCTAGATTAGGTGTAGGGTGCGAGTGGCTTTTCACTCTTCTGATGTGTAGTAACGGTGTGCAAAAGAGAAGATGAGAGTGCCCGCGGAGCTTGCTGCAGTGCTGGTAGCTGCCCCTGGGAGATAACATCTGGGCATCTGCTTGTAAGGTTGTCTCTTCTTCTGGAAGGCTCAAATACAGAAAGAACCCCCCTAGGTCCTATGCAGTGAAGCTGCTGCATTTTCTACTTTGCAGCACTGAACTAAAGCTTGCTTTAAAAATCCACCATCCCCTGTACAGATCCAGCCCACCCAGATGAAGCATGCAGATTTATTACAGGGCAGCTTTCTCTTCTTCTAGCAGCATCGATAGCTCCAGGCTTGTCTGGTCAGTTCAGTAAAGCAGAATTGGTTTACTCAGTCCAACCTTCTCCAGCTAGGACCTTGAGACAGACCTCTCAAATTGACCCTAGGTGGGGTCGTGAAATTGAAACGTGTCTGGGCAACATTGTAGGCTCTTCCAAGCACGCCTTTCAGCTGGGAGTGCTTTTGCCGGAGTGAGAAGGCACCAGAGAACTCGTGCATCCAGAAGAGCAGTGGGTCTTGTGTGTGGAGGAAGGTGTCCTCCAGGAAAGCATGTTGATAACATGGGAAGAGTCCACACTACAGTTAGCGCTAGAGCAATATAACATGTCGACAAGCTGCTTGGGGTGCTGTCCTCTCTGCAAAAAAACCCAGGTCCAAGTCATGGCTGCAATCAGAGCTGAGGAGTAGGGGCGTGAAAGGCTAGAGGAATTAAGACTCCAGTTCATTAATGAGGGGGTCTGGGCCTCATGACTGCTCTTATAACCCTACACACTGGCATGATAGTGTCCCCAGCTGGGCTCCTCGCTGCGGGAGGGAGGTCATCCTGAGGGGTGGTCAGCTGAGGAAACGAGATCCCACATCATTCATTCGTTCATTCATTCATTTATTTATTTATTATTAGTGAAATTTGGTTTTCCCTAGGGTGGACACGAGGTCCTCCCTAAAGCGGGAGGCGAGGAGAGATAGGGAGGTGGTTCTGTTCAGGCAGGGGACACGTCAGGGCAGGCGATACCTCCCTTTTGCCCCCAGCTCTTAACCTGCCTTCACTTTCCCATCTGGAAAATGGCGGGGAAGAAACAAGCAGCGGTTAAGCGCGAAATCCAGCATCCCCTTGACCGCTGGTGCTTCCTAATTGGGGTGTTATTTGGGAGCCCTCCTTTTCAAAGGCAAATTTCTTTTTCTCAAAATTGTAATATTAATACACATCAGTGGCATGGAATTAAACAAAATAGACAGTAATTGCTGTGTCTGTCATACTAATGATTAATGGTTGGCAAGATTTAAAATAAATATTGGACTAACATAATCTTTTAAAAGTGTATAGGCTGGTTTAATTCCTTCTGTGCAGTTATTCCATCTCCAAGAGTATTAAGTCTTCCTCTGTGTACTGACTTCATTTCCTAAGGTTTGTCCCTTAGTTCTTGTTTCTCACTTAGGAGGAAATCCTTTTTTTCTTTATTGAAGAAAAAAAATCAAATGCAAGGCCATAGCCTCTCTGGTTGTTGAAGTGTTTGGGCAGTAGTTCCCACTCGGTGTCACGCTGCAGCCCCCCCGTTATTTTGACTGATGTGCAGAACTGAGTTGACGTATGCCCAAAGGGTAGGCATGCGCTGTCCTCTGCGGATGCAGGCAGTATGCTCTGAAACACTTCAGGGGATAAATTCATCCAAATTGCCCTTTTTTTATCTTCCCCTTGGAAAAATAACAACAAAAAAAATCAGCTAAAACAATAGCAAAAGCGGTGATCAGACTTACACTTAGGACTTTGCAGGATTTATTTTTAACTATTTGCTTTTCTGACTTAATTTTGATTAAATGTCTGGGTTGGAAGAGCTGCCCAGGTTGGCCGTTAGTTAGGTGAAATGCAGCTGTGGAGCTTGTTGAAATTTTTGATGGTAGATTATGACACCAGCCTGTAAATTTTGAGGTTTGTGAAATCTGTTTTTAGGATTTTGCTATGAATTTGAAGTGGAAGGAATGTCCTGTTACTGTTTGAAAAAAAAAAAAATAAGGCTGCTTATAGTTTGCTGAAGCTGTGAGGACATCCCCAAAGTATAAAAGTTGAGCCAAAAATGAGGGGAGGTTTTGTGGCATCAGATGAACATCGAATGCCATGGCAGGATCTTGAGGAGGGACTGGGGTGAACCAGTCCTGTGCTGGAGCTGGGTTGCAGAAAGTTGCTCTAAGGATAATTGTAGAGTGTGCTGCAGCACAGCAACATTTTGCAGGCCCCCTTTTTTTTTTTTTTTAAATTATTTCTTGGATCACTTAACATTCAGGGATCATATCTCGCCACCATTCTTCAAGCAGATCTCCTCACTGTAATGTATAGCCCTCAGCAGGGACTGCAAAAAAAGGGAAAAGCTTGGAGGAAGGGAACGGAAAAAGTAATCTTACCTACAACCAGATCTGTGTGAATTTAATTGTGGCAACAGGATTAGTTTCTGATTCAACCCATACTATGCTTTTGTCCCAGCAATGGTACCTTTTGGTTCAAAACTAGAAGAAGGGAGTTCGGGGGGGTTTCTTCTCAAATGTTTTGTTGGCTCATTGTGAATTCTCCACATCCTTTAACTCCAGCTTAATTTAAAATGTTAAGATTCAAACCTCATTTTGGGGATTATACGATGTAATTGGTTTGTTATATGATGAGTATTTGATGATCTTCACGTTCATCATCTAATCAGGCAAAAAAAGCCATAAAATTATAATCCCAAAAGATGTTTAATAACAATTTAAACTATTGAAGGCTTTATTTAAGCACATTAGGGGATTATAAACTACTTTTTTTTTTAATGGTGCCAAGAGGTAGATTCAAGGACTTCAAACACCTTTTAAAAAACAAATTGCCATGATTTAAAAAATGAATGGGCCAAGGATTTGTTTCATGTAAATCCCATAATTTAATCATTATTTTTAACTGCTTTTAAAACAATTTCCTTAAGAGGTTAAATCTTACTGAAATGGGAGACTGAGCAGAACGTAAAAGATGTAGCTAAAACATGTTGACTTTGCAGGAAAAGTGAAAGGTTTTTTTGCTATTATGTATCTTGATTTTGAAGCTTTGTTGATCAGCTGATGCCATTTTATTAAACAAGAAAACTTGTAATAAGCAATATGCACTTTATTTAGCAAAGCTGTTATTTGCATAAAAGAATTTATTGGAGGCAGGTATTTGAAAGACGCACTTTATATCTGCATCTAGCTGAGAAAAATAGTCCCCATCACTTCAAGGATGTTATTCTGATAGAAAGATACTATTACACCACTTAATTCTATAAGTTTTGTTTATGTATGAATATTTTACAGGCTAGCAACTTTTTAAGGTTAAAGCAAGTGGATCTCAAGTCCTCTCTCATCCCCCCATGGCTATGAGATATTGCCTTGGGAGGAGCATGGGGTTAATTTGGCTCCCTGTCCCTACTCCTATGCGGGATGCTTGTCTGGTTTTGGAAAGGGGTATAGCGAGAGGGCAGATGGGTACAAAACTAAGCTGCTGAAAACATAAAAAGGGGAAATAATTGGCTAAAAGCAGCGAGGATTTTCTTTGCTCTCCTCTTGAGAGGATTTGAAAGCATTGAAACAAAACAACCCCCCTGAAAGTACAACTTACAATGACTCTCCATCCTGCACCAACCGATACTTGCTCTGCAAAATGCCAGAGGGCTCCTTGGAGCTCATCTGCATAACAGGGGTCATATTTACATATATTGGACTCAGAATGGGGGGGGGGGTGTCCCCCCCTTTATCCCAAATACGCAAGTCTCCTCTTTCACTTGGTTTTATTGTGGGCAAAGCTGTAAAAATCTTTCTTCCACATCTGCAAGACTTCTTAGTGCCAGCTGTCCTGAATTCCTGGGAAAAGCCAGGTGTTTTTAGCTTGCCTTCAGTCACCCGTGCACTGCCATCCCCTAGACTGGGAAGTCGGGAGCCAGGGTTCCTCCTGCTCCTGGCAGCGGGAAGACTTGCCCGAGCAGCGAGCAAAAGCATCCATCTCAGGTTGGTGCAAGTAACCCGCAATGAGGGTTCTCAGCTCCCTTCTGCTGGTGGAGGTGCTGTGGCAGTCGTCTTCAACGGGAGAAAATGGGAAATGTTATTACGGCAGAAGATAATTATTCCGAGGCTCTGTCAGAATTGAATTGAGAGCTCCAGAAAGGAGGACAAACAAGGTTTAGGTAACTCGGTTTGAATTAACTTCTTAACCCTTCAGCCCTCCCAGAGTTTGATGGAGGACACTGACTGTCAAAACCTTCAGCATTTTCTTTAATCTTCCTCAAATTTGTTGCTTTGAGCTGCTGTCCAGCCTCCAAGGGTTGGTCCATTTTCTAGCGTGGGTGAATTTTGCCATTTTTAAAGAAAACTGTTGGTTTTGGGGGGGTGCCCTTGGCAATGCTGCTGTTGATCCAGTTTCATGATTTCTTGGAAAGCACGTCTCATGTACTGAGATCTCGCGCTGTCCTATAGATTAAGTTGCCAGCACTGAGCTGTGCTAGAAACCTTTGGTTTTAGACTAGAAAGGAAAAATACAGGGTGCTTTAGTCTGTTGGTTCAGAAGAGTGGTGTAGTTACAACATCTGTTTTTTTTCATATCTATGATTCAGTCTCATTTCTGATGAAGACAACCATCACGTTATCTTAAACTATGTGGTACGAGACATCTCATCCTGGGCTCCTCTCAGGTCTCGGGAACAGCAGTGGTCCAGAGATGTATTTTGGTTGAAATCAGAAGGTAGCCAACAGCCTGGGCTAGGTTTTAGAGAGAGAGTCTATTCCCAAAGGGCTATCTTATCTTTTTCCCAGTTTCCCCCAGTTTCCACCTTGAAGGCACTGTTGTGCTGATGTGGAAGCCACTAGCACATTAAAGAATTTGAATTATTTGGAAGCTGCTGAAACACATTAGTATTTACACACCAGAAGAATTTCACATCTGAGTAGAAGCGAGGGAATACTGAAAAGTTGAAACATGATAAACATTAATTCAGATGTTAAATTACACTTGCTCTGGTTGTACTAGAACTCTTTTTGTTTGCATAAATATTCCGCGAAATGAGTTTACCAGCAAGAATGTTTGCAGTAATAAGAATTTTTAAGTCAACAGTACATGCTTTGCTTTCTTCTCCACCCTCTCCTTTCTTTTTGATTTTGCAGCTGTGATATTTTGCATGTGCAACTTCATTTTTTTAAATTAGCCTCCTCCAGTCAAGGCACAGAAATGTGTTACGTGACGTACTGTCTTTCTGCAGTCAAAGCAGATGTACGAAATTCAAGTACCACATTTTGAAGGGGGAGAGGTGGAGGGAAAAAATCTGACCACCAATTTGTAAATCTGGAAGTACCCGCGGAAATATTTTGGCAAATAATTTGCAATATGAAGTACACGAAAGGCAACAACAGTATCTTGGCAAGCAGTTGGTGAGCAGGAAATGAGGATAAGTTCATGGGCTCAGTTGTTCATTATTAGTTGTTTGTTTAGCTTGTCCTCTAACACAGTTGCTACAAAAGAGCCTTGTTGATTCTCAGATATGCTTATATATGTAAGTGCCAGTGTTAATTTTTTATTGGCAATCTCCTAACTCTTGAAGGAGTTTCACAGCGCACCAGTGTAAGCTAGTGAGTGACTTAATCAGATCAGGTAAAGTGCCAAAATGTGAGGCACCAAACCAGTTGGGCGCATATCTGATGAGATGTGTTAATCTGCGGTGTAAGATAAGCTGCCTTTCAAATAGGGTCACATTTGGAAGTGGTACATCAAGTTGTGTAAGATGCATTCCCTTCCTCTGGCATAGAGTATCCTACATCTGTTTGCATGAACTTAACCCTTGTCTGAATGAACCGAAACAGTGATATTGCTGTGAATATAGTTCTGTGTGTTGCTCCAAGACAGGCATGAGAAGTGAGTTGGTTTTTTACCCACTTGAAAATTTTTGTTTCCCTTCTCCTGCATTTACCTTCAGCTAAACAGAACCGGCGCTGTTACAGCTTACATGTTTTTTTCTCGTTGCATGTATTCAAGGAGCCCTAATTCCTAATACTAACCAGTTATGTTCACCGTCTACCCATCAGAATTACCCACAGAAAACTTTTCTTGTGGAAGGGAATTTTTTTTGTTGATGGAAAGTTTAAAATTTCCATGGACAATGCCATCCTTTCCCCCAAAATGCTCAGCTGAGCATCCATTTTTCAATATACGAACAAGCATATTGATCAGACTCACCTTTGCACTTCCAGCTTCTCACCCTGTAAGCTACAGCAATGCTAAATATATGTGTAGAGAGAAGGTAAGTAGGCAGAAAAGAGTTTAAGTTAATATGTAGTTATCTAATTTACCTCGCCTTTTGCATCATTGCCTGATTTAGACCCATAGTATTTAGCAGAGTACTCGTTTCACTTCAGTGGTGGGCCATCATTTTAATAAGGCAAAGTCTGGGAGACTTACCACTGCATCTTCTGCTTTATGAACCAGAAACTTCTGCCCAGAAAATAGTTCTCAGATTTTAGGTATAGCTTGAATATTCCTTTCTTGGCTGCTGGTTGACCTTTTCTAATCCAACCTGTACAGCATAAGATATTTTGGAAATATATTTAAAAAAAAAAACAACAACAAAGAAAACCTTATTTCCACTATGATGCTCTGTACCAGTGATGCAAAAAAGGGAGGTAGTCACGTTAGTGACACTAAAGTGTCACTTGAGTCACACTAGTAAAACCAAGGGTCTGTTCATGATATAAATATGTTTTTCAAGGACTTTCTTTGAACTCAGAGGGGAAATGGTGGGATTCTGCCTTAGGTGGCTTGCTCTATTCATTACCTAAAGTCAACTTTGAAGGGAAACTCTTCTTCCTAGACAACCTGTATTCATGTCAACCAGAGCTTTTGCAGTCCCTAGGTGATATTTTTGGGAAGGTAAATGCATATTAGATGAATCTTGCTAATCAGTAGATTCGTTGGCAGAACTCTACTTATTTGCTGGGAACTTTGTGCTGATCCGGGAGTTGCACTGTGCTTGCGTGGGAATGGCAAAGAGGATAAACCCTTGATTTTGTTGTCGAAACCCAAGTGTGGGTCCATCGGTGCAGCAGGTTGTAAACCCCAGAGGGTTGTAAGCTGCAGTTGGGGGCAGAATAATTTCGAAGCTGGTAATAACCAGAATCTTAGGATTCTTATGAACAAAATGCAATTTTAGTAATGTTTTCATAAACAGCAGTAATGGCGGCGTTTTAGTAAACAGTGGCATTAGTTGCATCAAAATTGCACCACATTGGCTTTTAAATTACTCCACCTGTCTGTATGAATAGGATTTTCAATGTTGAGGCACACAGACAGCTGCTGCTAATGTTTTTTCTTCTCTCCCTGTGCAGATAATGCTGGCAAATCTACAGCCATCAAGGCCTGGTTTCTGATGTAAAACGGTACCTGACCTACTGGCTCTGGTGCTACAAAGGGAACAGCTTTAATTACTAATGGCCGTGTTTTAGTTTTGTACTTGTTGATGTAAAAAATGTCATCTTAGAGCCGCGTAACCTCAGGTTCACTTCCACCAGCGATGTTACACTGGCTGCAATTATTTTCAAAATAATTTGTGTTCCTCGGTGGCAGCTTAAAATCCTGCCTTGTTAGTGCTTGGATAATTAGCAGAGGTCTGGCCCTCCAGGTCCCTCTGCTCCTGAGTCCCGCTGGTTCCCCTGCATCTCGGAGGGCCGTACTGGGGTGAAATAGGGATTACTCTTACAAATCCCACTCCATTTGTAGGACCGTCCCTCCCTCGTATTAGGTGGGTGTAATACCCGGGAATTCGTGGGCCAAATTCTGCCCTGGGTTGTTCCCCGTTAAACCCCCTGGAAGCCGGAGGGGTTGCGTGGAGGCGAAGTCGGGGCATGCCGGTGGTTGGTGCCTTGTCTTGCTCGTTATTAACTAAAGGATGCCATGTTGGCTAATAAGGCTGATGTGCTGCCGGATGCCGTTTCACCGGGATTGAGTTTGGTCAGGATGATCTGGTTACCAGCCTCGCGCCAGGCTTTAAAAGGGTTAAAGGCGATAATGGTGCCATTAAAAATCCAGCTTGCCAATGAGCTATTTTGTGCGAATGGTATAAATATAAGATACACTTGTCTGGCTCATTTGCAAGCATTCTTTTTGACTTCTTTCGCACAACTGGTGTTTTTGTGTTTAATTTAACAAGAAATGAGTAGTAAATGAAAGCTGCTGCCTGAAATCCCACTGTGAGCGTGTTTTGCACTTGGCTCCCCAGTGAAAAGGCAATTTGTGAAATTATGTGATAGAGTAATTAGATGAAGCCAGGGCTTCTGATTGTTGCCATGCTTATGTGGTAAAGGTTTGCTGGGGGGAAAAAAAAAAACATGGATTATTACCCTGGCAAGTTGGCTCAAAGCTTCTTCATTTATTTGTAAACAGAATATTTAGTGACCGCATAGGAAGTAGCTGTAATCACCAGCTCGTAAAGAAACCACAGCAGAGCTTTTGGATTTTTACAGAGTGCTCATGTAAAATTTAAGCTGGGAGGCAGAATCCCTGTTAATGTAATTAGGATCTAATTTACCACCCTTTGCACACAGATGTAATAATGTCTAGATATTTATTCTATCTTTAAGCACATTACATATACCTCAGTGCAGCAGTTACTGAACAGAAACAGGTGTGAGCACTTTCCGGATTCGTTTTTCCACTGTAAACACACAGCGATTTAAGGGGAAATATTTACCAAAAAAAATGAGGGGAAAGAATGTCTGCAAATGAGGCAGTAATGGACAGTTGCCCTTTATGTACTGATGGATTTCTCAATGGTTAAGTAAATTAAAGCAAATGCTAGAAAAATCAATAGGCTTGCAGAGTCTTGGTTGTGCCTCATAGACTTCAGGACAGAATGACAGATGTGGTGCATATGACCCATTTAAGTATTAATGCTTGGGAAATTGCCTCTGCGTGCAAGGTTATAGGCCTAGAAATATTGTTATATTAGATTACAGACAATAATATTTTTAAGTATATATGGAATTTATACGTTTCAGTTTAGTTGTTCTTTGGCGTTACATTTGTCCTGGAAGATTAGTTGCGTAGTTGTTTCTCTGGAACGGTAAATCAGGTTTAAAAATGTTCAAGCAGTGAATTGTCTTTTCAGGGCTGCCGCGGACCGGCGAGCGTGTTGCACGCTACGGGGGCACGGCGAATGTGTTAAATAAGAGCCTTGTAGCCAATGTGTTCACTAGCAAATGTAGCATATAAGCGAGTCTAAATTAAATATCATTAAAAGGCGGCTTTCTAAATGGTGAGAGGGCTTGTGTGATACGTAGGATCGCGCTGTTAAATCAGGTTATTCTGTATGACTAAACACAAAGTAAAATACGAAGTGCGTGGTCGAGATGAGCTAAGTAAGGTAACCACCAAGTCAAATCTTTCTTACCATCTTCTGCACGCGCCGTGATTGGAAGGGGCGACTTTGCATGGGTGGGATGAGTAAAGACTGACCCCGCACAGAAATTCTCTGAAAATAGAGACGTTATGATTAATCCAACCAGGCAGACAAGCTCTACATGAGATAGTGTTTGCCACCTCTGATTTCTGTCATTTCTCACCCTGCTTCCACCAAGGCACCGGGGAAGTAGACAAAGTTAATTGTCTCTTTGTGGCATCTCTGGCAGGAGGACCGTGAAAATAGCTGGGACCCCTGATTTTGGTGTTGGCGTGAAGGCAGAGCAGTGTGTTTGCCATGTTTGCTGTTGGTGACAGCCCGGCATACCTTGCCAGTTATCCTGATTTCACCCCAAACGCCTGTTTCTGTGATGGGAGCGGCGGATGCATTTTATATACAACTCCTGTGTTTAATATTAAAGGGAGCTTGAGACTTTCACAATAACATTCCTATTCCTTGCTGAAGCCCTTGCATGGAAAGCGTCATCGTATTCCTTTCAAACATTAATTTGCATGTTTTTCTGCCATTTGTGTAACAGATATTTTTTTCCTTTCCTTTTTTTTTTTTGGTTTGTTTCTTGATCATCTCTGATATTTGAAGTTTGGGTACCACTGTCTCCTTTCTGGTTCCCCCTTCCCTCGCTTTTCTCTTCCTTTTTTCTAAAGCACAAAAATTTGCTGGGGAATAAAACAAAGCATCTCCACGGGGTATAAGGGCTGCACACTGCTACTGGGAGCACTGGTGAAATGATGACATTGCAGAAGGGCAGATTATTACTTTTGGGCCTGTTGAGGACATATTTGCGTATTGAGGCTGGATGAGAGCGACTGGTGCTGAAGGCTGTCAGGCCAGGGCTGAGTGATGACAGACCCTTGTCATTTGCCCGCATCCAGCTTCATTGCTATGGTGACAATATGCGGCGATGAAAGTTGCCACTGAGGGTCGGACAGCATCCTCCATGGTTGCCGTAGCCAGCAGCATCTTTGCGACAGCATGTTCGAGCTGCTGATGGCCCTCGGTGTCAGAGCAGCACCAAATCTCTAATGACAGAAATTCCACGCAGGTTTTCAGGTACACAGGGAAATCGCTCCTGGCGCCGTCACCAGCCTCAGCAGCTTCTTGCGTTGGTGACAAAAATTGTCTTTACCTGTTTTAGTCATTTTTATGTCCCTCACAGTGGATTTCCTTGATTTATTTTGTGCGACACACAAGCTAGGATATATTCTGGTTTTACAGCCTGGCACTTACCTGTGTGGCAGCACGGGATGGCCGTGGTCCTCCTCCTGCTGCACGTAAAGCAAACATATTAATCAGCGTTTAGGTGATGACCGCTTGCATTAAATATGCATGCAAGGGGCCCCGGTGAACGGGCTCTTTTGTTCCCGGCCAAACCAGGAGGGATCAAAGGTCAGCGGGAACCCAGAAGCCATCAGTCAGGACGGGTTTTGCTGGATCCCAGGGCTGTCGGCTCCATAGTCACCCCTGGCAACCTGGGCGGCCACCCGCTTGCCTTCTCCACCTCCTGGTGCAGCAGCGGAGCATCCGCTCTCCCAGTCGCCATAAAAAGATGCCGACATGAAGTCGGCATATGAAATACAGCGTGAGCATCGCCGTGCACATCTTTGTTATCGAAGTCATTTGAGACTGAGATTAGAAAAAAGATACGTTGGCTTTGTAGCAAGCGTTTAGCAGCGTTTAGGATGCATTTTAAGGCTGCAAACTCATTTTTGGTTTAGCAGCAAATGGCAACTTGGAAAGAAGCAGCAACATGCTGCTGAAACATGCTTCTAGGTTTTTGAATATAAAAGTTGACTTTTAAAAAAATTTCTGGTATGGTATTTATTCCCTTTGAGCAGATCGATTTATTTTTTTCCCTCTTCCCTGTGATGTTAAAGTACATTTGGCAGTAATCAGTTTATCCTTATTAGAAGCCGTGGTAAAAGGCATAGTTGCTGAGTCAATTCACTCCGTTGAGCCTTAATGTGTCCCAGTCCCCACCCCTTACAGTGAAAACATCATCAATTATAGGGCTGACAGGAGCCTGGGACTCGATGTAAGTTGCTCCTTGGGGTTATTCATCTTGCACCAAAAAAACTGGCACTCAGCAACATTCATCACTTCCCCCTACCCAAAATGATTGAGTAAACGGTGGGGTCAATTATCAGAGGGGGAAAAAAAGGGGGGAAAAGGAGTTTGAATACGTTGGAGGCAGCTTTGAGTTCATACGGCAGGAGAAATAGAGCCATCAGCTGACGTGCACGCTTCCCACCACAGTTTAATGTTGCTGCTGAAGCTGGAGGGAGGCTCAGTTATCCTTCACCCAGACGCCTTACGGTGCTGCTTCTCGTGGCCTGACCTGCAAGAGCTTTTCTATTTTGGCACCCGTGCTGGAAAAGCAGCTTCAGCACTGGAAAAGCAGCTTCAGTGCTGCTGCTGCTGCTGCGGAGGTGTGCTGGGTGCCTGACCCTCTCTCGGCTCTTTAGGGTGAAATACCTTTCAAATGCTACTCAGTTTGCTCCCACAATACATATATTTGTTCCAAACGCCCTGAATCCCTTCTGGTGGGAGATATTTCAACGCAGGATCTTCGTTCTTAAATGTGATACAGCAAACCTTTTCCCCAAAACCTCCAGAAATACAAAAGTATGGAATAAAATGTGCTTTGTTACCATCACCTCCCCTCCCAACAATACAAAGCAAAAAAGCCCGACCAGCTTAGCAAATCTAAATATCAAAACCTCAAACTTTGGCATTATTGAAATTTTCAAAGTTATCTTGGGAAAAAAAAAAAAAAAGACTTTGCTTCCCTTTGCCCCAAAATATAATGCAGTCATGATAAGGCAGGAGAAATTCCCTTAGCTGTACACCTGGCTTGTTTTTACGCCCGGTGCTGCGGTTAGATGGTTGTCTAAATAAACAGAGATTAGGTGGAGGGCTTTATCTCAAAGCTGGCACTGGTTATCACACCGCTTCCTCCCACTCCCTCCCTCTGATTGTGAGTTGTATAAGAAGACTTAGCAAGCATAACTTACAGCCGATAACCTTTGAATGTTAGTTCAAGGAAGCTGTGCCATAGTAACAAAAAAAAAAATCTTGCGAACTCCATCACAGCCTATTTGAACGAGCGGTAATTTGACTGTAATGCTGATTTAAAAGAAGAAATACTTGGTAAGCTTTTTGCTTTGAGAGCCCTATTTGAATTTGGCCTGATCGATAATTTTAATATTTGAATGGTAGTAAAAGATGCCAGGTATGAACTCGTGTTTGTTCTTCAAATCATCTCTCTACTGGGGGTCTTATTTTTAACTTGGTTTAACAAAGGGAAGCTGTAATGATTCATTTGGACAAATTGCTCCAGCCCTGCCGTTGGAGATTGAATTGATCTTGACTCAGCCCTGGAAGAAACCACTGTTGACATTTGTGTTTGATGGTAAATTTTATCTATCTATCTATCTATCTATATATATATATATATACACCAGCACGTGGGACATAAAAAGAGGCAGCAAGGTAACAAGCGGCTTATGGCCCTCCGTAAAAGCAAACAAGCAAACTCCTCGTGGTTCTGCATGGGCATGAAATCAAAATACATCTTTTCCAAGCATATCTTGGCATACTGATGGGTGACATGCAACATGCGAAGAGGAGGAGAAAGGTCTTTGGGGTCCTTGCGACATGCCTTCCAAAAAAAAACCAAACAACCACAACCAGGGAGAGGAAGGAGGGGGAAGGCGTCCACGCGCTACCGCGAGGCAATGTCATCATGATGTTGGGAAGCCAACTCACAGCGAGCGGGTGAGCGCGGGCATCTCTGCCCTTGTCATTCGCAGTGCCATGCGCCCAGTTACACAATGCGTAAAGGCGAGGGTTATTTCTAGGACAGATAATTGAACATTAATACTCGTTGACATTGTCGTAGGAATGATATGTCAAGCTGACAGGGCCTATGTGGTTACATCTGCTGATCGGCTGCAGACGAAGGGGATGTTTGGCAGATCAGACCCGGGGCCTCGCCGCTGCCGAGCCAGGAATGATACAGCCATTAATCATGAGCTACCATCTTGGGCTGTCTTCCCTAAAACAGTGGTCAGGTCCCTGCTTTTGGGGCTGGAAGGTGTAGTTTGCAAAACTACGTCTGATCCCCATACGTGCACGTACACTTCTGTGTGTGTAAAGATATGTATGCGTGTATAAAACGTATTAAACAAGAGCATCCTTAATGCTGCGTACGCATGAGTGCTGCCGTTGTCTGAAACAACTGTTTTCAATCTACTAACGTAAAAATAAAAGGAAGTGGTGTAGATGAGAAGTTCTTCAGAAGGATTGAGAGCATGATCAAGTTTGATGAGGTGTTTCTAATTATCTCTATCTTAGGAATTAACTGACGTAAAAACGGTAGCAGAATTAGCATTTTTTCTTTTTAGCATCTTTATTTTTTTAGCATCTTTTTTGTGTGTCTCTTCTTCTGGATGTCAACAGACCCTTCAAGACAGCCTGCTACAGAAAAAGTAGTTACATTGCGATCACTCTTGTCCCCTCCCAGCCGAAATCCCACACATGATGCCTTTCAATATCATTTTTTAACAAGTCTTCGGAAAGCTAATGCCTTTGTCACAGTATTTCTGCAGCCAGACTTAGCTGCACGAGGAACTGTTCAGAGGAACGAGGAGCAGACGGAGAACAATTACAGGGGCCTCTGACACCAGAGTCAGTTCTACTTTCTTAAAATAGGGCTAAACATCATGTTTGTAATGTCTCGCATATAGTTTGGCTCTGCATAAAATGCTATAAAATAGGGCCCTTGAGAACATCCATTATCACATTTTGGTTAACATCACAGATTTTAAAAATCCCCATTGCACCGAAGCCATGAAATAAAGCTTTCATCTCTAAAGATCTAGTTTCTCTTTGTTATTAAAATAAATGAAGCTATTAAACAAAATATATGCATATAATAGTCAAGTTCGTCATTTCGTATTATCAAAAAGATAAATTCGACTTTTTTTTTAATTGGAGCAGTCATCTTAGAAAAGTTCGTGTATAGAATGAGATCAAATGTGTTTGGTTGCTCTTTCTTACTTTGCAACTTGTTAGTGGTGACATTTTTTTTGTCTTTAGCTATGTTCGTTTAGGTCTTTCTAAAAGAAATGTGGAGTTTTGTTCAGGAAGGAGGGGGAAGCAGAGGGACTTTGAGCTTGGTATGGAAAAAATTAATTGTTTATATGTTATTATCCTTGCGAATTATTAATGGCCATCCCATCATAAATATGCTGAAAGTGGCATGCTATCTCAACGCTTTTGCTTCCAAATACATTGATTGTCTCTTTTATGGTAGTATCTGTGGAGGCATCTGCATGTGCATGGTGCTTGATGTGTTCAGACCTCGAAGGAGCCCAGGCAGGAGAGGACGGAGGGGATGCTTAGGCTGGGCATGGGGTGGGCACTGGCTTCTTGTAGCTGACTCTCTTTGGGTTTTTGAAGAGCCCCCTCCAAAAACCCCTGTCCTGGCCTTATCCATCCATCATCCTGTAGAAGACACCCACCGAGGGTCTTGCCTTACAAAGATGAGGACGTATGCTTTAGGCACCCCAGGCTTTCGCTGAGTTTGCTGCTAATCACCATATCTAAAGTTACACAGGCTCAGACAGGTTTGCCATTTCAGGGCTTGTCCCCCCAGCATTGGCCAACGCTAAGCCCCAGGGAGTTCCACGCTCCATGAATATTCCCACTGAAATGCAAAGTTCAGTCCCGTTGACCTGCCGTGAGGGAGGATACAGTTTGGTCTTTAAAGGTTTTTGAAAGCGAGGCAAAATTGGTGGAAAGTTGCATCGACTTTGGAGAGGGAACATGTTATTTTTTACAGGGGAGCCCTTTCGGTCCAAGCACATTGCCAAAAGGGAAGAGTCACATCCTGGAGACCATCCAAGCCTTTTTAATGAGGTTTTTATAAGGACAGGAATCAATATATAGTGAACTTGTGGGCAAATGCTTGTTAATTTAGGGTTAAATCTGGAGATTTGGGGGAGAATTGGGATGTCCTTTTTCCCGGCTCTCAGATCTAAATTGCGCTTTTTTTGGTGCACGTCCTTGTGCATATAAATATCATCCTCGGAACGCACGTCTGTTTTATTCTTAAATCATTAGCATTATCAGCCGTGTTTCTTTGCTAAGTAGGGTAAATAATTAATTAGAGCAGTTGTTTTCTTTTGGAGACTTCTTAATTCATCTCTCGGAGTTAAATTTTAGCCCAGGCTGGTCAGAAAGTCTGTATTTCTGTACAGGTCCGCACCCTGATGCCAGCCAAAGGGATTTCACACACTAAATGCGTGTAGAAAAATGAATTCTCTCGTCAGAAAGCAGAACTGCTTAGTCAAGTTTACTGAGTTAAAATTGGGCTGTATTATTCATATATGCAATCTTACTGAACTTGGGCTATTTTAGCAGAAGGGAACTCATTAGAGCTAAGGAATGAAGGAGGTAATTTATGAGGGACTCTCGTTTTAAAGGTAAAAATAATAGAGAGTGAACTTATGGGGATGTATAAAATGAGAGCACCTGAAATAGCTTGCTGGGTGTTGGGAAGTAAAGCCCAGCTCTAGCCCAGGTAAACTGCATTTGAATTTCAGCCTCAGATCTGTGTACGCTCCTATTTGGCAGATGCTGAATTGATAATGCCTGTGTGTTAAAGAATTCTGATTGTTTCTTTTGCCACCTTCGCAGCTTATGAAAATGCAAGTAGACCTGCCTAATGAATATTAATAAGAGTGATGGCTGGGTAACATATAAACTTGTGGCTCTTTGGAGCTTGGATGAGGTTAGTTGGAGGATTGTTGTGGTTGGGCATTTACATGCTTTTTAAGAATAAACTTCCTGAATACTTTTATATTCTCCTTTAAAAGCTGATGTTTGTTCACAGTGGCATGCTTGCGCATGCTTGGGTTTTTTTTTTTCCCTTTTCTTCTCTACATAGATAGTGAGATTAATACTACAGACGAGATGTCCATGTTTTTTAAAACATGGCAATTTATTAGATGAGCGGAGAAAGAGGCCCCATCTCTTAAATTTACCTTCAGTCCAGGGTTAATTATATCAATAGCAACGGTTTATTTTATTTTCCTTGTTTATTTTTGCCTTTTCCCACACCCCATTCTCCCAGACAGCTGCAGCAGTTGTTAGCAGGACAGGGAAATGACACTGATTCTGGATCTCCAAATGTCCTGCGAGGCTTTAAAGTACATTTCATGCAGTTAGTTAATAGGGCGGCTCGTTAGGCCCGTCGACGCGGACCTCACACATGGCATTATAATAGCAGGGAGACGGTGTTGTGGAGCGGCTGGAGGAAGGGAGGGCTCTGAGGACCCAGCTCTTCAACCAGAGCCACACGGGCAGGAGCTGCCACCTCATCGGAGATCCTGGTGAAGCCAACGCGGCATCGGGGCTCAGCAGCCACGTTGGCAACTTCCCTCTGTTTTGCCAGCGCTGTTCCCCGGCTCTGCCAGAGCAATCCTCTCTGGAGCAATCCTCTCCAGACCTTAGTTTACTCACTTGTAAAAATCCCCATTACCAACCTTTCTGCCTGTGTCACAAGTCCCATTTGATCTGCTCTTCTTCCCTCAGACCCTGCTCCCAAAGGCTGCTAATTATGCAAAAAAACAAGGCGCCTTTTTTAATAACTTCCTGCTTATTGAGAGCTGCAGGGGCAGGCTTGAAAAGGAGGACTCGAGCAGTTCAAAACTCAAAAGGCAAATAGAATCAGAGGGATGTTTATTTATTATTAAAAAAAAAAAAAACTCATCTCGATAGTAGGGATCTGTGCCTGACTTTTGTGTTGCTGCGCGGGGTGGAGTTGTTTTGTAAAGTGGTGGTTTGGGGCATTTTCTAGTGCTTGCAGGTGATGCAGCGGTGAGAAGGGGGTTTGTACGTGTTCCAGGTCTAGAGATACTTTTCGAGGGTTTCATGAAGACTCGGTGAGGAGGTTTTAATCAAGATTCAGTGATTTAAGATGCCTCTGCATCGTCGTTGCTGCTAAATACGTAATAAGACTTACTCTGCATTCACTTTACAAGTAAACTTATTCTTTCTAAAACTTCCAAACATGAGGAAAGCCTCCAACTTTCAAAAGAGAAACACTCACACTGGCGCAGCGCATTTCCCCTTTTGCAAAAGGCCTTTTCTTTCCCTTCCCTTGTCATGACAAAAAGGCTTAATTTTTCTTTTTTTTTTTTGGTAGCCAATGTAAGGGGAGAGGGAAGAGGGGGAGAGTCATTAAAATGCAGTTCTTTCAATTACGTCCCGTTATTTGTCATCTTTATTGCTTTTCTATAGTTTTCAGTGCACCTTTAATAGTACGCCTGGTCAGAAAAGGTGAGCTGGAATGTGAACACACTTGGCTGCCGCCGCTGCCGTCAGTGCCTACGAGCTGTGCTCGAATCCCCGTCCCTGTAGATTTTAATGTCCCCGCAGACTGCTGGCAGCCTGCTTCCAGCTGTGGCAGGCATGATGCAGTGAATTGCTTTTGAATGTTCTTTACTCAAATAGGCAGTAATTACAAGCTTAAAGAGGTTTAGTGGTCCAGTAAACTACATAATCACCCCTGAATTAGCCTGGGCTCATCAGTTGCAGTCCAGCAACCTCAAGACTGCTGTTTGTATGCAGGCTTTATCACGTAGCAACCTGAGCAGCAGGTGTGGAACAGCAAGAATCCCCCATAAACACAACTGTCTACTGGGGACAATGATCTCTAATGAGATGAGGCTACAGCATCACTGTAATTTAAGTGGGAAAATTAACGCCAGAGAATGCATGCTACTTCCAAGAGTCTCTGCTTCTTTGGAGAATGGCGGTGTTTTGCTGGCTTGGTTTTTTTTTTTTTCTCTTTTCCCTCCTCATTTTTTTTTCCCTCACGGATCTTTAAATGCATCTTTTTTTTATGAAGAACACATTGTGGTTTTGCTTATAAGTTGAGTGGGCTTTATTCTTTTACAAGGATACGTTGTGAATATTTAATGGTGGACGGGGCATCTGTTCAAGGACTTTCCATGCCAAAAAAGCGGCGTTGCAAAATAGCAGCTTTATCTTTTCATTTCCTTCCTCGGTGGTGGTTTGTTGGGGTTTTTTTCAAATAGAAGATGTTCGAATGTAAACCCCCCCTTGTCTTGGCATTGGAGATTGGCACCTCGACGCGGTGGTTGCCTTGAACTCTCTTTGTGCGACTGCTTGGTCCCTCCATGAGAAGAAGCGGCCGAGCTTATGGCAGTAGGCTTCCCAAATTGCTTGGTGGCTGCTCCAAGGGTGCTGTCACCCCAGGAAACCTGCCTAAAGCTCCTGCTCCGTCCTAAAGCCTGCGGTCAATATGAGGGACCTTGCTGAATACAGCAGCCCTCCATCGTGCTGGTCGCTCCAGCATGTAGGGTAGGGGAGGTAGGTGTAGGGGAGCGTTTTTATCCCCCGCTTACAGAGGGAGCTCCTGACATACCGAATGCAGCCTGAGAAAGAGAGCAGAAAGCACAAATAAAAGCTTTCGGCTTAGCTCTGTGGGATTACAGCCGCTGGCACTGGCGTTTCCCAGCGATTGCGGAGTTATTTCCGAGCCCACCTGTTTAGAAAGTCATTTGAGGTAGATAAGGACAGTGACTTATTGCTGAGAAAAGGCTTCTGGTTAGGAGATATTTACCTGAGCTAATCTGTCTTAGACCGGCTCTAAAAACAACAGCAGCGCTTTTACAGAGTTATCAGGTAGTCGGGATTTCCTTTAGCATGCCGAGGACAGGGATGTTTTTTCCTCCTTCCCAACAGCCGCTCACCTAGGAAAGGCTGAGGTTCACCTTCCTGCCTTTCCGCGGCCGCCTGATAAAGATGCTGGCTTAACTGAAAAGCTAGGTTTCAAGGATGTGAATTTTAGCTCTGACACGGTTGGAAGTCGGATGATGCATTTCCTCGGTTCCTTTGGTGTCACTTGGATGTAATACTTCATTGTTTTCGGCCGTGTGCTGCGATGAAGAGAGTTTTGCTGATCTTTCGGATGCAATTTTTCTTTTAATTACCCTATCCTTGGTTATTTTTAGGCTGTGGTAGAGAAAAACAAACAAACAAACAAACAAAAAACGCAGAAAATGGGGCAGAGGATGGGAAAGCGCATCGCCCATGTCACATTAGCACAAATAATCTTGACGCTAGAGCAAAAAATCACTTCTTAAGCGTATTAAGAGAAGTTAACACGTGTGTGCAAGTACTCTGCGCGTGTTTCTGCATGCGCATACATACAGGCACTAAAGGAATGTTTAACATGGGAAAAGCTCCGCTCAATTACCCGGGTATGGTGTGGGAGTGTCTGCATAGACTCAACTTAAACTGAAGGCTGGTGGGAGCCAGAGTAAGCTCCAAACACTGAGGTCTATCAGAGTGTCTCCAAAAGGAAATAGCAGAAGCACCATTGCTTGGACTAGCTAAAGCTCAACTGGAAAAGGCAGGGGTAATAATATATGGTATGGAAGGAATAATATTGTAGCAGCCAGGGGATGGATTAGATGAGTTAAAAGGTTTTTCCATTTTCTGACTTCTGTAATATCCTGTGCAAGGGATGATCTGAACTTTTTTTTTTTAATGAGTGCTTGCATTATGAATAATTTGATGGGGCCACCAGAGAAGTATTGGCAGCGCATCCCAAGCCATACCATGTCTCTCCATCAGCCTTGGAAAGGATATTTATATTAGCGAGTGCCAAAACTTGTTCACAGACAACTCTTGCAAGAAAATTATTTACAAAAGGGCAAATGGGAAAAAAAGAGAAGCACAGAGCATTTTTTTCCCCCGGCATAACTCCTTCATTAAAAAGTGTTGCTGTTGCCAGTACCTCTTCCCCACCTCGTAAGCCCCCGCAAATAAAACATCTTTTCCACCCCCCTGCCTGCAAAACCAACGCAGCCCGTGTTTAATCAGGTTGCACTGTGAACACACGTTCAGATGTCAAAACTTCTGGGGCATTGGCTCTGTATTTTACACCCTGTGTTTGCCTTAGGAATGTCAGATTCTGCCTCCTTTCCTCACCTTTTATTTTTTGGCAGGGTTGCCAAAGCAGCCTGCAAAACCTTTTGTAAGGGAGGTGATGGGCAGTGTCTCAGAGCCCCATCTCATAGGATTTGGCTGATGCCAGTTGAGCGGCAGCGTGTGGCCTTTCCGTAGCAATGCAGGGATGCAGCATCTTGTCACCTTGCATATTTTGATGCATTTTTAACTTTACAAGACCGAGCACTCTTGTTGATATTGCATTCATAGTTTGCAGTTCAATAACTCTGGCAGAACCAGGATTTATTAACAGTAATGCTATGAAAAAAATCTTACCGCGGGGATATTAAACTATTATAATAAGTTGAGGAAATATTTTCTTTTGAAAGAGGAAAAGGCTGGCTTTGTCTGCAGCATGACCGTGTCATATGGACTGCGTTTTCTTGCTGCGCTGAAGAAGCAACGAGGAGTTTTAAATGCCAAAGCCAGCTCACACTTCAACAGCATTATCAGGCTGACTCACTGCTCTTGGCCAAGGAAAAGACCGTGCAAACTTTGCACAGGCTTTTTTCCTCCCAGCCTCATAGATGCATTTCTAATAAAACAACTTCCTTCTTGGTGCTTAGTATTTCCTCCGACATGCAAGCCGGTCCCACGGGATCAACAGGATCGAGTCTGCAGCTTCCGAGTTGATTTCCACCCCCCCGGCCCTCCCTTCCTAGCAGCTCACCTCAACTTGGCAACTTTTTTACAGCCTCGCCTGAATATAAAGCAGGTCGTGGGGATGGTCTGCAAGCCCATTCACGCAGCCTGCAAAATAGGCAAGGGGACTCAATGCGTTCTCTTTATTGCTCCCTCTAAATACGCCGGTGGCCGATGAAGAAAGCAGGTTGACTTTACGGATAGTGATCCAACCATTTTTTGGCTACTTTGCGAATGCAGGAACCCCTGTTATTCTTTCGGAGGCCGGCATGTGTGAGGATCCAGGACTCGACTGCTATAAATTCAAGCTCTGTTCTTAGACTACACCATGCACTGCTTTTGTAATGCAAATGGCAGGCACAAAGTGTCCCTTTGATAATGTGCAGTCAGGAGACAAAAAAAGCATTCACTGCAACAGTAAAACTAATTCATAAAGCTGAGAGACAATAGGAAAGCATTCTGGATATTAAAAAAAAAAAATTTATGGTAGATAAACTTGATCACTAATGTAAACAGTTCAAATGCAAACCAGGAGAAGGTAGGGGAAGGGGAGAGACCCAGACTGCTGTGCCGCTGTCTTAGCTAACCCTGGGCAAGTTTGGGTAAAGCAAGGATTCGGAGTTCAGCATAAAACCAACGTGCAGTTTGTCTCTGGAGGGCTGAACCTTGGTTTTTATTCTGGTTACTGAGTTAAGTGTAGGCTGGGTTGCTCTTCAGAAACAAGAAAATCCTAGTGTTGGGGTTTTTTTCTTTTTATTTTGAGGTTAGAAAACAGTTAATAGACACTCCTGAGGGCATACATTTTGGGGGGGTAGTTTTCCTCCATCACCTACCAGAGTTTAGCTCAAGGTCATCTCGCCTTGGTGCATTACGCTGAGCTGTGGAGGAGGCGGAGGGCTGGAGGAAGGGGATAAAAGGACTTCCGAAATGGTTCTCCCGGCGCGGTCAGCCGAGCGACAGCGCTGCCGCGATAAGGGCGACGCTGGATGGTTGCCACAACATCCTTATAACGTAACGTTCAACCTTTGGGTCGGGGATTGCTTCTGCCTCTGTGCTGCGGTGGGGCTGGTTGGCAGTGTTGGTGTTGAGATGGTTCGGTGCGACGAGGAATTAGTAATTCGGGGGGTGAGAAGGGGCGGTTTTGCCTCCCGTTATCTCAGCAGTAAGCTCTGGGTAGGATTATTTCATATTTTTCTGCGACCATTACGATGCGCCACTATGGCGGGCAAGGCAGAGAGGGAGGGAGTGTTATTGATACCGGGTTACAGATACAATAAAGTGTGTCACTGTCCTGGCATCCAGCATTTGCAGCCTGGGGTGGAAAATTTGAGGAAAGGAGTACGTTTGGACAAGGGATATCATTAAGAGACAAACTTGGATGCTTTCCATCTGTATCTACTGGAGACTTCACCCATTGGCTGTAATCAAAGGTGGTAAAAAAAAAAAAGTCTTATTGTTTGTTTTGCTAAAAATGATCTCGGCTGCATTAAAAAGGGGCTTGTATTAAGACTGCTGCTTCTAAATACCATTCATAAAACAGTGACGAGAGAATATGATGGAAAGTTACATTTTTCTCTCTGTCACTTTGATTTCTTTGTTACTGCTGAAACGACTGCTCTGACTCATATTTTGCATAGTTATTTTTACCTTTTCAAATGTTCCTTAACTGTTCATATTACCCTGGGCAAATCCCCCAGGGATAATTTTCATTTGCATGCAGACTTTGATGGTGTTATTAAGCAATCACTTTCTGTACTAAGTCATTATTAAAAGTAATACCACAGAGCCTCAAAAACACATTAATGGTGCCAAACAATCCACATTTCAGCGCTAGATTTATGGGAAGAGAAAAGCACTAGGTCTCATACCGCTCGGTGGAGGCTGCTCTGTAGTGCTGTAGCAGCAGCAGGCATGATCAGAAAGTACCGGAGCCAGATTCAGAGTCCTCATCTGTTGTTAGCCTTATTCTTTCAAATGCCCCCTTTTTTTGTTTTCAACCTGCCTGCTTCCTACTTTTTTTTCCCCTTGGATTTGCCGTTTTCCTCCTGCCTTGGCACGAAAGCCTGTCTGCAGTCTTCCAGTATACACAAGCTGGGCTGGTTCTGGGAAGGAGGGTCAGCCTTCCCATCTGTAATCACCATTTTATGGCTTTCACTCGAGGTGTTAATGCAGATCAAATGGAAAACACTCCAGCAAGAGCGTTACAGCTTCTCGCGCTGCCCCGGGTACGGTCCCAATCGTTAATTCTGATTATAAGACCTAAAGGTAATTCTGTTTGCTCTCCTAATGCATTGCAGCTCTCCCGGTGGTCCAGTGTCTCTTTTCTCCAACTCCCATCTTGATCAATTGTTTGCAAATAATTAAGCTTTTAAGAGATAATGGTAGGAGCTAATGTACACAACAAAGTAAAGGTCTCAAGTCACTGTTTATTGAACAGTGGTACAGTTTGCTTTGATATCCCAAAGTGATCCGGAGTGAGAGGTGGGCTTGCCAACTTGGAGTCAGCGCAGTGGGTTTAGACACAGACTTTTATATATATTTATATATTTATATATGTCATAGAATCGTAGAATATCTCAAGTTGGAAGGAACCCGTAAGGATCATCAAGTCCAACTCCCTGCTCCTTGCAGGACTACCTAAAACTAAACCATATGACTAAGATATATATTTTTTTAATATATTTATATATATTTTTAATATGTATTTTGTACATATACACACAAATGTAATCCACATATATATGCAAATATATCTACACATATCTCTGTGCATGTGTCTTTATCCCTTTAGACAACCACTAGAAAGCTTTTGGCAGGCACCTGTCGTTCTCGCACGGGTGAAATAAAGACCAACAGCAACAGTTTCGACTGAATTTCCTATTTCTTCATAAAATGGCAGTTCTCAGGGTTTCCCCCTTTCTCTCTGTTGCAATGTGATGTCTGCCTTTGCCTGTAGCACAGGCCTTCCTAGCCCTGTGGGTGGGAATGCAACAAGGCTTTGAATGTTTTTATAGCAACCTAGCCTGTGGCATGCTGATTCTTTGTCAAGTCATTTTTATTTTATTTTTTTTTTTAGCCTACAAAGGAACAACTCGTACGATCCACAGAAAGCTTATATAATAAGGATGCCCAGTGTTTAAGATATTTTAAACCACACCGAATCATAGTTAAAAAGCCTGCCACATGGTGAACCTTTAGCTAAGAGGGATTAGCTACATGAAGTCCTGACTATCATGTGATTATGGCAATTATAGATTTATCATGAAATTAAAAGTTTATGCTGTGCTAGGCTATGAAAAAAAAAAAAGTCAGATGACCTTAAACATACCACAATTTGAAGAATTTGGGGTTTGGTACTTTTAAAGCAATTATTTTTACTGTGACTATATTATTCTGATGGCTAATTTTATCCAGTCTTGTCTATTTGGAAAAAAGTCCAGAACAATTGAAAATTGCTTAATGGAGACAGAGTTCTTAATTCCAATAGCTAGAGGCTGTCTAGTAATTATTGCTTGCTGCATGAAATTAGACACAGTTTGTTCAATTACTTAAAATTAGATGACATGTAAGGTGGCAAAGCGAAATAAGAAAAAGAAGAATAATTTTGTCCTCGCTTGATAGAAAAGTAATGAAATGGGAAGTAAGCTATAAAGATGAAAATGTTACAAATCACCTCTGTAGGGGTTTTTTTTTGAAGAGAAGCAAAATGTTATGTTCAGATAGATGGACATAAGTACAACTGTTTGTTGTGGATGAATGTGTATATAAGGCGGACGATAAAATTCATGCTATGTTTTTGCATGTGTAAAATGCAAATTACCCGTAAAAAAGAAGTAAAATACCCTTCCCTATGTCTTCCACTTTGCAATTCTGGAGCTGTTTCATGTACATGCGGAAAATACAGGGGGTAGTTTACAGGTGTGCAGGTTATCTGTGGGCTTACTGTCAAGAAAACTGTATTTTTAAAAGAATGGGAAATTCCCCACCATTTTTGGATGAAAAAACCTGTATCTTTTGGAGCCGATGGCCACAGTTGTGGGCTTTGAAGTGGGCACGTTGAGCAAAGGGGAGTTGCTGGAGTTACAACAAAAATCCTGTTGGTAAAGTGAGGTGATGTAGGCATGTAACATAGCCATTAGATGTCAGATTATGCTGTTAACAAGAATATATAAAATCTGCTGAATAGTTACGATACCAATAAGATTGCGGAATTTTACGAGGTTTTAAATTCTTACGCTTTACAAGGTTTCAGTTTACATCTCATGTAATATTACGCCAAAGAATACCTCCAAAGACTATGGGAATGTTTCAGGAAAAAAAAAGGAATGTGTGTATAACAGCAAATACTTTGTGACAACCAACTGCTAAATGGGATGTTGGGATAGGTCTAACCAGTTGTATCAAATTATCTTTATTGAAATGTTATTAAGTACCTTGCAGCAGACCAGGTCTGAATCCGATGTGCACTGAGACTTGGGTGACCAGGTCAGGAGCTGAGCCAGATCCTCAAAACGGGGTTTTTACTGGGAATTTTTACTGTTACATTTGCAATATTTGGACGTTTCCGTTCGGGACAGTGACATTTTTACATGGAGGGAAAGGACAGAAATGATATTTCTAAATTGCAAACTTGGATGTGGTTTTTGCTGTTGATTTATTAAGCAATCTGTATTCATGCAGAAGCAAATTTTCTGAGAAAGCAATCAAGTTCTCACAAGAAACTCAACTTATGATTGAATTTTAACATTATCTTCAATTAAACCAGTATTTATTTTCTGTCTCTTAAGATTAGTGCAGCACAGCTATGTTAATGTCAGGCAAAAATGTGCTGATCGTTGACCTTGCGTTGGCCTGTGTTCAAAACCCAGGCGTTTGTTTATGTTCAGGATGCTGATCTTATTTGCAAATTATTTTGGGGCACTGGCGAGATTTGTCTTCACTATCTCAGAAAACATCAGCGTGTTTTAGTTTTACAGAGAAGTGCTTTATTGCATTCTTCATTGTTCTGTGAAATACAGAAAAAAGCAAAAAGGTGATTTGACTCTAATCGGTCATTTGAGACAAGCGCAAAAACTTTCAGCTAATGCAACAAATATCCTTCTTGAGTATCAAGGTACTGCCAGTATCCTAAGCAGTTATTTCTCCACTTCACTAATCTTTATAATTGGCTTGTCTTTTACTGCCATTAATTAAGTGATGTAGTAGCCCATTAATAATTATAAAAGAGTGACACACCTCAGTATTTTCACCTTTCAATAATAGATGTCACGCTTCTGTTGTTTTTTTTTTTTTTTAATTTAAAATAAAAAGTAGGCAAAAAAAGCATTGTTTTAAATGTATATATTTATTTTGGTGTCTTATAGCACCCTTACCCTTCAGAAGAACAGAAAAAGCAGTTGGCACAAGACACAGGGCTCACTATACTTCAAGTGAACAATTGGTAAGTAATTTTCCTTAGTGTTTCTATATGGCCGCTGGCACCCTCCGGCTAACGCTTTGCATTTTTGAGGACACACCTTGCCCTTGTCTGCTCCCCCCCGCAGCAGTTTATTGATGCAAAAGAAATAGAGCTGGGTGAGTGGTTTCAGTTATGGGAACTAGAAGGTTTGCTACCGCAGAAAACAAGCAGCGTTTATTTTCCCATCGCTTGGGCAGATTTCAGTGTCTTCGCATTTGGGTACCAGTCCTCCTTCTGGCTGAGGATGTGTCTTCTTCAATAGGAAGCCACATCCATTTTGAGAACTTTGGTCTTGGAAGAGGTTGAGATGTTGGGTGAAAAAAAGGGGCAATTGGCCCTGTTTCTGCAGAGCACATTGTTATTTTGGGATGCTGTCATGCTTGTTTTAATGTTGTTAGTGGGGTCTTTCTTTTTGACTGACATCCTTCTATCTCTTTACCAGTTTGTATTAAAAGTCAGTTTGTGAAAGCTTGCATAAACTTTGAGGACGATCTGGCTCTTTGCTGCTTAAGTACAGTGTGGAACAATTTTATTTATTTATTACAGCTAAGGGCTGCTGGAGCCCCTGGTCTGTTGTTGTACTGATTTGTTTGAAGGAAATGGGGATCTGTGCTGTTTCTGCAGTGGATTTTGGGTTGCTAGCTGTCCGGGATGTGGTGAAGGCAACCAGTGAAAATTACTTGTGATTTAAGTATCAAAACACAACACCGAACCCTTAAAAAAAAAAAGTTTGATTTATTACTCTTTGTTACTGCATTGAAATGCAGGTTTCTCCCACTATCCCAGAACAAGTGTCATATTTGAAGTGTATTGCAATCTAATACCTTGTAAAACTAAGTGTATCTAATTAATTGTTCTAATATTTTTAGATTAGTGTTTATGATGGGAAACCTTATCCTCTTTGAAGTAATACCCAGAAAATGGCCAAGGCAAATGGCGAGCCTGCTGGGGAAAAGGGAGGGAGGAATGCCAGTTTGCAGACAAAAGTATTTTTTTTCCGTTCAATAAGTGTCAGAGATTAATATTACTGAAGCTCTGATTACATGGCCTAATCCATTTTAGTGAATAAATTTGGTCTTGATGTCCATTGCACCTACATTAACAAACCCTCCTCTCTTAGAGAGAGTAGGAGCCTATGGGAGAGATTTCAGATATATTAAACCCCATTACAGAAAATGTAATTTCTGTCAATATAATCCCATGTATTCTTCAATTTAGTACTTTAGAGATAACAAGCTACTTACAATATATTTGCCTTTGGAGGATTAATTTACAAAGTGCACTATCTGGGAGACGCAGGCGGGCTCACATAAGCATAGCTTGTAAGGGTTATCAATTTCTGTGACCCCACAGCAGCCCTGGGAGATCAATTTTTTGAAGGCCTTTAAGACACTGAATAAAGGAAAATACCAAATACTTAGCGTATGTGAAGTATGCTTCCAAGATACTTACTTTAAAACGGAGGAATAAAAGGCACTAAACATAACATACGTGTACTAAGGAAATGTAACCTTTTTGGCTCAGCCAGAAAAAATGAGTGTTTGCTTCAGCTTTACGTCCTCCAGCCTTCATCCATGCGATACCCTAATTTATATGGTTGTCCTTCAGTTTAATGATAGGCGCTTTGGCCAGTTGAGAAGCTGTGTACGTTCGTCAGGGGTCTTATTTAACGATGGGTGGAGCGAGTGTGTGCTGCTTCGGAGGGGTCCGGGAGCGTAAGGTTCGGTGTGGGCAACTGTGTTAGTTTAGGATGGGCCATCAAAGAAATTTTTTGAGATGGTGAACGTGGGATGCTTTGAACTAAAGCTGGTGGAATTTCTCCCGAGTGACTTTCCAGGGTGTTTTTCAGTACCCATCTCGCCTCAGATTTGTGGAGTTTTTACTTTGGTTTTGTGTCAGATGTGTTTTTATAAGTTCCTTATGTGCAAGGAGAAAAAAAAAAAAGTAGGTCAAAATACATTATAACTGAAGTCTTGTGGATGTAGGGCAGGCTTCCTCTGCTTGAGCTAGTTTGGTAATTCTGCTGTGGTGTTACAATTGTATAAATTATTGAGAAGATTCCCCTTCCCAGCCCCACGAAGATTTAACGCTATAGAGCCGGTCGGGGCTTTTTTAAATAACAGGTATCCATATATGGTGGGCAGAGATGCCAAAATATGGTAATTCAACCCCTGCTTTTTGTAATGGATGCTAAGGAACAAGGAGGCTGTGAGGCCGTGGCTGAGTGTGCAGGTTGCACACACACACACATACACGTGCAGCCTCAGGAAACGTCCAGCCATGGGGTGACCAACGAGCTGCTTATCCTCTCCTGAATCCTGCGGATATGGGCAACCCTCTCCCAACCTTTTCCTCAATCCCTTTTCTTCTAAGGCGGTATGCAGGAGAAGAAACTCTTCGTGCCTAAATTGTTTGCTGCAGGGAAGAGCTAACGTATCATTTCTGGTTAGCTTTGCCTTTCTTCAGTGGGCTCATAAGTCATTCAGCCACGACTTGCAAAAAATTTTGCCTTCCTCCTCAGATTCTTCCAAACTTGTTAACACACATGTACATTTTTGTATTAATGATGAGTCATTGTAAATCACTCTTGCAGAGATTAAATAAAATGCTGAAGGGCAGGCTGGGTGCAGATCAGTCATAAATTATTGGCAGCAACACAGCATGTGGGAATACATGAAATGTGCATGAAAAACGTAAACTCATGTCTGGTAGCATGGTCGTTAGCCCAGACTGGGAATGCCGGATTTTCTGGATGGAATTAGAAGTTTGCCACAGAGCAGTCAGTGAAGAGAGCATTTGTTTTCTGCAGATTGAAAGCATTTGAACAATTTTTTTTGTCATATTTTGAATGCCTTTACAGTATGTGCTAGTTGCATACTTCTTTTCTCTGCCGTAACGAAAAAAATGGTGCTTTTCACATACGGGTTGCCCGGTGTTTAAGCTCCCCGGGTTGATGCACACAACTCCTATTGATGGTGGAGGAGTCACAGGAATGGGGTGATGATGTGAGACGTGCCAGAAAATGTATCAGTGGTAGGGCATGTGTCTTTAAAAATACCATAGTTTTAACTTGACCTTTTTCCTTGGGTTGTTTTATTTTTTAAAGTAATGAAATAATCCACGTGGAGGATTTTTCCCTTTTTTTTTTGACGTGTGACGATTTTGCTTGCGAATCACTAGCGTTGCCTTTTAGGACCATCTTTTTGTCACAGTCAGATGTTTCTGTCATGGGAAGAGGGAGCCCTTACCCTGTTGCAAAAAAAAAAAAAAAATCTATGGCAGGTAGGAAGGTAGCAGAGTTCAAGATGTCGTTAGTCTAAATGAACACTTCGGATCTCTGTCCTGTTAGTCGTTTAACCTCGCAGCAGTTTAGGGTTCGAGGAATGGTAACGTGAACTAGAAGGGAGGGGCACTTGCATGATCTTGACAGCGTTGCATACATGGACATGGAAGGGACCTGACCAAATACAGGTTAATAAGGTGCTTTTCCCCAGCGATAAAAACTGTGATTGAAATATCCAGGAGGTGTGATCCAATCACTTCTTACCTCAGTTGAGAGCCAGCCAGGCTATATTGAACAATCTGTGCAGTTTTCTTGTTTACTACATCCCAGCTGAATCTCTTCCCGTTAAGAACTAATGGTAAATAATTACTGGTGGTACTCTACGAAGAAGAGAGAGCAAGTCTCATCAAGGGCTGCATTAGGTGTCAGGTGCTTGTTTATGTTTCAGGAAAGTCTAGATACACACAGATAAATGTCTGTATATCTGTAGAATAATGTGCCTATATAACCTCTCTATATATGCATGTCTATATGTGACTATCTCTCTAAATAGAGTTGCATACAACTGCATTAAAATGATCTTAAAAAAAAAAAAATATTAAGTTTGAAAATTCAAATCCTTAAAGCTCCAGCCTTTTATTAGGTGTTTCCATTCTGCTTTTTCCAAAATACCCTTGTGCTATCTAGGGCACAGACCAGACAATGATGGAGCAGCTAGTCAATATTTTATCTTACCCTCATTCTTCAGTGCTTCATTTGTTGAGCTGTATTCAAACCGTGCTTGAAGATGGAATTAATAATTTCTGCTGGGCTTTCTTATGGCGCTTACGGCTGTAATACTCGAGTCCTCCCCTGACCTCCACTTGCCTATGTATGCATAGAAGGTTGTGGGTCCACATGATATTTTTACCGTTCCCCTACAAAGAGAGAGAATAGTGTTGTCCCCGTTCACAGGTGAAGAAGTGAGGCTCAGGGAGGCCCAGGTCCAGCACAGCCACCAGTTTTGGGTTGGTTTGGGACTGTGAGATGACTCAAAATGACAGCATGTTATCCACATTTAAGGTCAAATGACCACCAAGTTCAGTGAAAGCTCCAAATTTTTCATGCCTCGGCATCTTACATTGCCAAGCTGCAGTGCTGGGCACAGAGGAGAGATGCAAGAAATCAGTAGCCACTGGGGAAAAGTTTGGGTTTGATGCTTTTCTCAGTAGCTCCCAAGCAGTCAAAGGCAGACACAGAGCTGAAAATTCCCTTCTTCAGTGCAGCGTTCAGCTGCTTCAGCCAGGACTGCTTTGCTTTGCTTGCCGTTTGCTGCCTTATTCGTTCAACTTTGACAAAATTTATTTCCTGTAGAAATCAATCGTTCTACATTCTAGTGCCCTGGTTTGTTCTTATAACAAACATAACCATCATTGGGGTGGTTGAGGCATTGGGCCTTATCAAAATTGTACTGTGAGCTGGTAACTGAACTGTTTGCGTATAAAGCAGATAGGGTGTAAGCAGCTCTAGTAATATGGTTTCCTAACTCTTTGAGTTCTTGATTTTATGACTTTGGCTTCTTTAAATGTCAATTTTGTGTATAATTTCCTAGGCTTGCAAAAAGAAAAAAACAAAACCCCAACCAAACACACTGGAAAAAATGATCAAATAATGTAAATTTCCCTAATCTCATTCTTGGAGACACTCAAGTTATTTTTGCTGAAACTTTATAAGGAAGGAATTAAAAAAAGGCTCCAAGACCAGCCTGAAGATGACTTTGCAGAATCTGAGCTGGGTTTGCGATAGGAAGACCAGACCACCTTACTGGTTGTAGCACAACCAGCTCAGGGCATGGACACCCAGAAATACTTTATTAGTCTTTTAGCCTCATCACCAACACCCCTCCGGCAGGAAATTTTCTCCTGCCTCCATTTCTTTGCTCGTGGGTAACCACAGTGGTAGAGCTTTGCCACTGTAGTCGCATGGGGCAGGGGATGAAGCTCTTTGCCATGGCGAGGGCAGGCAGGGTGGCATGGTGAGGACGGGAGGATTTTGCGCTTCTCACAGGGGGTTGCTTCCCAGCACCCAGCGACCAACGCAAAGCACCACTGCAAAGGGTGTCCTTCCCATCTGCTCACCGGTTGTGCCCGGTCCGGCTTGCAGATGGCAGGGTTACGGATGGAGCAGACGGGGGGGGGATGCAGATGGGGGGGATGCAGATGGGGCAGGTGGGAGGGATGCAGATTGGGAGATGCGAATGGGGGGCGTGGGGGAAGATGCTGATGGAGCAGATGGGGGGATGCAGATGGGGGGATGCTGATGGGGCAAATGGGGGGCTGCAGATAGGGCAGATGGGGGGATGCTGATGGGGCAGATGGGGGGATGCAGATGGGGACAGATGCAGATGGCACAGATGCGGAAAGCCCCTGCCCACCCCTCCGCAGAGGTGCAGGGGAAGGAGGAGCAGCTGCATGGCTCTCCACCCCGCCACCTTTTGGAAAACAGTCCCAGACCCCTGTTGTCTCACTGTGATTTTTTTATCATAGCATGTCTGGGGTTCGGTGCATCTAAAGCACACCCCAAACACCCCCAAATCCAAGTGATAATGTTGTCTGGCGATTCCTATGTGTGGAGCCCCGTGTCAGCCCCTTGGAGGGGATGGAAAGGCTCCTTCATTGGGCTGGGCATTGAGCATAGACATCAGCCTCACTCAGTTCCTTCGCTGAGGGTGATACTCCCCCTGAGCAAAAGGCCAGCACATGACCAGCGCACCACTTTAGTCCCACTTAAGCACTATTTTTAGGGTGTAAGTGGGGGAGGAGGCTGGCAGGGAGGGAGCATAGCAAAAGCAGGTGCTGGTCCTATACGCAGGGGTGGATTTTCACCCCCGCTGCCTACCAAATCGCAGGCTACGATAAATAGGCAAGCTGTTCGGTTTGCCACTTTGCAGAGCACGTCACACGCAGGGATTTTTAGTCCTAGGCGAGTAAAATATCTGCTTGTTTTCAGATGTATCTATTACTGCTTTTGTTGCAGTAAACAGATTAAACGAGAAAAGGTCAAGATGCAATTTGTATCTGTGTAAGAACATAATAAATACTTTGCCCAGTAATCAGATACAGTAAATACAAGTACTTATTTACTTGTAAATGTTAAAACATTCACAAATTATCCTCTCAACTTCAGCACTGCAAACTTAACTGTCAGATTTTGGAAACTATTTACTTTTCTTCTTTATGTGATTCAAGAATACATATACAGATGTTATTTAAACACTGTTTTGTTAATGGGAATACATGCAAAAGCAGGAAAAATAGAAGTAAGAAAGAGATTGTATGTTGCAGGTTTAACGAATACGTATGGTTTGTTATTCCAGAGTAAAATAAGACAGTAGGTGTTTGCGACATGAAAATCATGCCCGCCCCCCCCCTAAAACACAGCCCCCCAAGAAAACCATTAAAAAAAGGATCTTGCTGGGTGAATTGTTACACAGTTTGAGCAATTTGGAATATGTGCAGTAAATTAGCTGTTCTAAATGTACCATGTGCCGGGCTTTTCAAGCAGATTTTTACATTTATGTTTTCACTAAGTCTTAGCTAATTGTTATGCCTTTCACCTTGAATGCCAATTGTAATAATAATATTACATCTGTAGTCTATTTCTCTGTTCTTAAATTACAGCAATCAGGAATACTCACTAGGTAAAATCCTGTATAGTTACTCATAAGAAAATATTGAAATCAGACGAAAAAATGTTTAGCTTGCATATTGCCTTAGACAGCCCTGGAGAGCTGCCAGGCAGCCAAGGTATTATTAGAAAAGCTGAGCAAATAGCTTGCAGGGGGAAGAGTTGTGAATTCAGAGCCATCAGGTACCGTTGTATCACCGGATTTTAGGCCGGTGGTTTTTTTAGTTCAGTAAAGCCATTTAAAAATACAGTGCAGTGGTTTTAACCTGTGGGGTTTCGTTTTGGCGCGCGGGTTTAAGGAGTAGCAATACAGTTTTGGCACAAAACACGAGTGTTTTTCCAAAGGGGACAGATGCTCGGAGGAGGTGGATACAGAGGTTTTTTGGGGAAATGCTCCCCTTGGCCTCCAGGATTTCAGGTGGAGCAGAGGAAGGGTGTTCACCCTGGAGAACTGATAGACCCCGGCGGTCTCCGTGTGCCCCAAACTGCCTCAAAACAGGGGTCACGACGTCCAGGAGCGCTAGGGGAGGATGTTGCTCCTAACCTGACATCCCCCGGATTCAGGCTGGGCAAAACCCACAGAGGAAACACCATTTATTTCAAGAGCAAACGTGGAATCATTTTGCACGAACTAACAGACTAATTAGCGGTGCCCTGAGCATTGAGCAAATAAAATAACTGGTGTTATTTTATTCACACAGATGCTTTTTTGAGAGGGAGAAAGGTCAGTTCCCACTGCAGAGCATTGTACGGTGCAAACGGGGTTTACCTGCCAATAGTCTTGATAACAAAAAGCACTCAGCACTTGAGAAATTAATACGCAGTCAAAAAAAATCCTGTTTTCCCTTGGGCCTTCCATCCTCTTCTGGGGTGGTTTTGTACCTGACAAACCTTTTTTTAGTCGGTGCATTAATATTCTGTAACGAATGTGCTGTCAGGTGTCAGGGAAATAAGATGAAATGGTGCCGTGCAAACATTCACCGCTTGCTCTTTTCTCCATTCCTGCCTTAGCCTTGCTCTGCAGGGTCAGGGTAGCGGTCAGAAGGCTTTGGTTGCCACTTTTTATTTAAAAAGGCTGAGATTCAGGTGTGCATTGTCTCAAAACAAGAGTTTGGCTTTAAAAAAAAACGCCTAGGACACTGTTGTACTGTGGAAATGCTGTGTTGCAAGCAAGGATAGGGTTCTGCACCATCTTCTGTAAATACAGTTCTCAGGGCTTGGTTCATCTTTAGTGCAAGAGATGCTTCTGTCAGGAAAAGTACCCTCTACGTATATATAAAAAAAATAAAATAAAAAATACATACCCTCAATATATTAAAAAAAAAAGAGAGAAGGGGAGAGTAATCATTTGTCATTGCTTTGCAAGTCAGGTTTTGGTCTATTCTTGTCATAGCTATCTGAAGTGTGTTTACATATAGTTTGCCGTTCTGGTATTTTGTGCTTGCACAGACCTGATCTCCACCTATTTTGTGTCAACAGTTGCTGAGATTGGTGTAGAGCGATTAACCGCTGTGAACTGAAACACCAACGCCGCGGAGAAAGGTGCTCTCAGAGACCCTCTCTCGCACTTACATCAGGCACTAGCTCTGGGCTGCACCTGCACAAAACAAACTGCGTGGTTAAAAAGTCAGCCTGAAATATTAAAAATGGGGCAAACGTTGCCTCCTTCTTGGCTAAACCAATTTTCTCTTCTCAAAAATGAAACACAGCCAGAGGCGCAGGGCGAGGACGTGCTTTCGAGGGCGTGCGTTTTGCCCTGCCTGCCCTGAAATGATTTTGGTGTAAATGATGTATGGCTGGCTATACCGGCATTAGCGCTAACGAGGCTTCTGCCTTTTATTTTACTTTTAAAAAAGAAAAGAAACGGCAGCAGATGCTGCTGAAAAAAATGTTACTTCCGCAGTTCTTCAACAAAATCTAGGTCACATAACAGTTTCACGGGTTATTATTTTTTTTCCCCTGCCCAGGCGCTGTAGTCCTTGTGGCTTTTTTGGCTAATGATAAAGCGCAATAGCAATAGATCCTGTTTAATTCAGATTTATCCCAGAGATGTCCAGCTTCTCACCTGGTTTATAAAGGTGGTTTATACCATCTGGGGGCATCTGGATCCCTAAGCTTTCTGTGTCCCAGGGTCTCCCAAATTCTTTTTATCTTTGACATTCCTCTGACCTCCCCATGTGTGTTTTGTTTGCATTGTTTTCTGAGGATGTCTTTTCTCCTGCCCTGAATAAAATGCTGTCAGGAGTAGGATTATAAGCAAAATTAATTACTTCACTTAATGGGAAATTATGTTTAGATAAAGTAGATTACAAAGTAGGTTATTAGTAGTGGTTAGAAAACAATGTTTTGAAGTAGGATGTCTTGGGGGGGACTTCGTTCAGAAGTGTGGAGTTGTTTTTCAGGTTGGCTGTGACTCAGAATTGTATCTTTTGCGGTTTCTGGGGAAAAAAAATAAGGAAAAAAAAATTTCAAACTAGTTTTGCAGGTGCCCACATCACACAAAATACACCAACGTGCTCATGTTTGTTGTCTCAGTAGTGGTGGGGAGGACACAATCACAGGAATCACAGCTTCCCTCCTCCACCCTCAGCTGATCTCTTGGGGTATAGACCAGAGCGATGTCAAAGCCTATTTCATGTACAAATCAGTAGTCCCATATAGGGGTTCATTATCTTTTCTCTTTGGGGACTCCGGGGGTGTTTTCCCCCAAAGACACTGGTCAGGGCTTTTGGTTTGGCCACCCTGGGTTCGCTTCTCCTTGTGCCACAGGCTGGAGGAGCTGGTGTGGGGTGACAGGGTATGGAGTTACTCCGTACTCCTAAAGTGGCCTTCTGGAGATGAGGAGGGTGAGGAGATCCGTCCAGGAGGGCAGACAGAGCATTTCTCGCATCCTTCAGTGAGCAGGAACGCACTTAAACCAGCGCCAGATGTGGGAGCAGCCTCTCTGGTTTCGCTTGGGCTGGAGGACTGGGCACGGCTTCCAGCTCCCATGTCATATGCATTATAGGTAGGAGTGACCAGGGAAAAAGCTGTTTGGACAAGGCTCTCAATGGGATGTATGGAAAAATCCTTGGACCTCAAAGGAGGAACCCCTGTGTTTAGACCACTTGTGTGGCAGGAGAAAGCTCAGAGATCATGCAGGCACCTCTCACAAACACTACATTCCCTTAAATAAAAAGTTATGCTGAATCAACAGAGGACAAGGAAATTGCTGGGAGAGAGGGGTGTTTTCAAAGAAGTAGCGAGTAGTTTGCTATCAGTTCTCGCCCATTCCCAGCGTAATCCCTGCCATCGAGCGGGACTCAGGTTGTTGGTTTGAAGTGATCTGCTGAAGACAAGCTGCTGGGTTGCACTGATGGTGTGCACCAGACCAGGGCCTGAGTTACAGAGTCCAGACATGCTTTCCTGAAGGTTCAGATGGAAAGTTGAGGTTCAGACCCCACTCAGATCTGGGAGAAAATGCCGAGCTGGGAGATGTGCATTGCAGTCTGGGCTGCTCTCAAAGCTCGCAGAGAGCCTGCGCGCCCTCTGCCACGAGTGTTTGGGAGATCCTGGGCTTTGTGGCGTGGTCTGCACGTTGAAGCACGTACATCTCTATCCCAGCAAAGACAGCGCACTGTATGGCGCTGAGATAAATCGCCCTCCAAATCTGCAGTGGAAAAGCAGCTACACAGCATCAGTCCTTGGGCAGGAAGAGCATTTCTGTGGGAGGCAAGATTTTGGCTGGTAGCGTGTTGTGTACCCAACTGCAGTGTTGTATGGGGTCTGGTGCTGTCCCGGGCGTGAGTTAGAGCAGCCTTAGTGCTGCTCTACTAGATGAATCCTTGCCATATTCCTTAAAGGCTAATTGTGGCACACGGAGATCAGCAGAGTACAGCTGCGCTGGGATTTGGGAGCAGGGAAGAGACGGGAGGTCAGCTCCGCTGGCGCTTTGCCATGTAAAGATTTCCCCTTACATCATCTGGCTGCCGAGGGCGAGTTTACATCTGCTTTGCACCCCGAGGGAATTGCGGTGTCAGGGAATGAGGTTGCTGCGAGCCCTCCCCAGCGCAGCCGAGACCTGCAGCATGGCCTCTGCTCCGGCTTCCTGGCATCGGCAGGGAGACGCCCGGATGCCAGACCCGGATTTTCACCGGAAACTTTCCATGTCAGCTGAGCTTTTGGAGGACTCAGTAGGATTTGTGGATGGGAGGGGAGGAGGAGAAGGAGGAGAGTGTACCAGAAAGGCCAACAGCAGCTCGCCTGTGATGTGGGAGGGCACTGGAGATGGGCAGAGAAGAGAGGAGCATCTCCAGGGAGCGCTTCCCCAGGCACGTTAGCTCTTCACTCCTCTCCAGTGAGTCCCTCCCTTGTTTTTCATTCAGAACTAGCTAAATAAATACAAATAGCCTTTAGCTCCATCCTGCTGGGGAACAGGGAAAATTTTGCAAGACGGGAAAAGTGTTTCCTGCTCAGCTTCTAGAAAGGCCCATCAAGCAGCCACCAGTCATGAGCCCTGTGCAGAGATGGGGCTAGGGGAGCATTTGGGTCAAGGAGAGAGCAGGGCAAGGAGCTTGTGGGTCCTACCTCAATGGAAAGCCATCAGCCATCCCTTCTGTGCCGAGAGCATGAGCCACCACTGGGCTCACGGCCACCCCGAGGCAGTCACCGCAGCTGTGTGGTGTCCCATGGGCCTGGTGGCAGGGTGCTCCACCAAATCTGATCTGTTTATTTGGAGGCAGGATGCGTCCCGTGGTGACTTGAGAAGAAAGCATGGTATGGAGCAGGAGGGGAAGCAGGGCTTAAGGGCTCGGGAGCACAGGAGGTGGCCAAAGGTAGAGCTGGTGCATGTTGCGTTGGCCGAAATGTAGGGCATTGCCGTCTCTCTTACAAGGAGCATATACCTGATCACATCTCTCTGCTTTCTATTTTTGCACTCGATATGCTCGCTACATTAGCAGGGTTGGCTTGCGAGAGATTCAATAGCACTCTCCTGCTTTAAAGCGACTTTTCTGAATGCACAACATGAATCCATCGGTGGGGTCACATAGTAATGCTTAAAGTCAGAAGCTATTTTTAAAACTAAATTGCAGAACCACACATGGCTTTCATTAGTGCTTTACATCAAATTTGTCAGCTAATTAGTGCTTTTTCATCACTAGTTTTTGCATAGTATTTTATTTGTTCGCTCTTCAATATTGTCTTGCGACACCCCCAGCCCTCTATACAGTCCCTGGTGCTGGTGCTGCCAGCGGAGGTGGGAGGGAGAGGAGAGCTTTCCGGAGACCTTCCTGATCCTCCTGATGGATGGACTTGCTGCGTTTGGAGTATATTCCAATATTACGTGTCTGGAGTGGGCGGTTAGCAGCCCGTGTGCTCTCTTCCCTCCCTACCTCCATTTAGTGTTGTAAATGATGTATTGCAGTCCTGAACTGTCTTCAGTTCGGAGGAGGAGGAGGAGGAGGAGGAGAAAGCAAGAAAAGTTGCCAAACATGACTTCATAAGGTTTGACTTTAAATTGAACAAAGTTTCTTGAGTGTCTTGGATTTTTTTTTTCTTTACAAATAAAGGGAGTACAGAGAGCATGGATTGCTAATGACTGGTAGTTACGGGTCATTAAGCTCACTAACTGACTTCAGGATCAGAACTTTCTAATAACGGCAGTAAGCACTCTTTTAACATTTATTTCTCATTTTAGGGATGGGGAGATGTGATTACCATTCGAAAGTCTGCAGTTATTTTTTCTGTTCATAATTACAGAGTGAGCTTGCTATTTTTAAGGCTGTTTTTAAAACATTTGAAAGTGTTTGGTGAAATAATTTCTAGGGGTCCTTTTTCTTTTCTTTAACTGACTCCCTTAAAAAGCTCTGGAAAACAAATACACAGGAAAAAATGAAAATATGTTAAAATAAGGAATGAAGCAGTTACTGAAGTGTAATAATCCCGGTTTATAGCACACTTTCCATTTAAATTGTTTTTATTAGAGATAAACCTGTTAAGCGTTGAGGAATTAAGTGCTGAATAGAGAAGGTTGTTTCACTGCTCTATAAATGAAGAATCCCAGTATGTAGAAAAGAGTACGGCTGGTTTTACAAGTGAATTATTTGCCGGTTTGAAGGGCTCTGGTTACTTTGGCATGTTATAAAAAAATGATGATTTGTTTGTTGTCAAGAGGGATACTATTTTTTTCGGAGGGGCAAGAGAGATGTTAGCACTGGGGTTTGTAGGTACTGTGGGCTTTCTCATCGTCCTTATGCCTGGTTTGCTAGAAGGAGCTCAAGGAGAAAATGAGGCAGAGGGATTTTTGGGAATTTCTTGGCACCGCTGTTGATACACAGACTTCTGGCTTGCCGTCATGTGTGGCACTTTGGGACAATATTGAGAGGGAGCAGCCTGCAATTCTGAGTATCAAAAGTCAGTAATGGTGTGAAACCCTCCTAATTTGGGAGGGCTGAGGGGGAGAGAAAAATTCAATATATCACTAAGTCTCAGCATCTCCTTTCAGACAGCTGGTCCTGGAAAATTTCATTCAAAGACTGCAAATTGGAAGTCCCCACAATCGCTCTGTCGATTCTTGAGCAAAGGTGACTTTGGAAATTCGTGACAGCGGAGGAAGGTCTTGTTTTATTCACTCAACAGAAGTAAAATACAAGAGGAAGGGAGAAAGAACAGATCTGTGCAGAAAATGTCACTCGGGCTGTAACCTGAGCCTTAGCGAACTGTGCCTTTTGGAGGGTTTGGTGACCCTCTGAAAATCCTTGCTCTCTGGCTGCTATTATTGTAGCCAATTTCCAACTAAAATAAGTCTTTTGTCATCACCAGCCATGCCGCCTCTCGCTGAGAAGAAACAAAACTTGTGCGTGGCAGCGAGGGCGGCCAAGCTGAAGGTCAGAGTGCAGAGGCGGATTGCTGCATCCCCAGGGCCAGGGCTGGATCTCACCCGTGGGACCAGCGATGCACCAACCGGGGAGACTGCCAGTGACCTCTGGAGACAGACCCCGGGCGAGAAGCCTAAGAGAAAACATCCTAGTAAAATGCAAATTGGAGAAAAGAGGGTTTCCTCCTCCTCTTTAGGGTTATGCAGGTGGAATAGCTGGGTTTTTCTTGCTTTTTGGGACACGGCGGAAAGCGCAATCTCATGTATCCAAAAGGGCAAGGAAAAGTTAACTCGAAAAAAATAATAAATACTTTAAACTTCTGTGTTTGCCCAACTGTTCAAACGTTTCCTCCATGCCAGATCCTTCCCCTTAAAAAAAAAAAAAAGGAAAAAAAAGAAAAAAAGCAACCCAAAGCATTGTTTTGCAGAGTTCTCGGCTCTCCTTGGGCAGGGAGATGGGTACAACTTGTACACTGAGGGATCTCGTGTTGTTTGTGCCGCTATTGATTCTGTTCTTCGGGGAAAAAAAAACAAACCAAAAAACCCCTTCCACATCGGAGCAAAGGTGCTGATGCATAGAGCACTGGTATGGGGAAAAATACTTTATGCAAGCCTTTGAGCCTGTGCAGGTCTTTACTCACACGAGTAAGGTTATGCGGCTGTCTTAATCATTAAGTTTTATGCTGAGTCGTATTTTGACAATACTCCATTTGACTAGCACTTAATACGCAAATATCTTTTTTAGGTCCTGATTCCTCTGAACTTTTAAAAATTAGAGTGATTTAGGGTTTCTTTCTCTTAAGATAGGTGAATGTGAACATAGGGGAAAAGCGGCAGTGGGATTTTTCCTGTTAGCTTTTCTGTTCCACCATTTTTGCTGGTGTTGCATCAGCCTGGCACTTTGGAAATTCAAAGAGTGATCAAAAGATCTTGGCCCTTCTATCAAAGGAAAAAACAGAGAGTATGAAGAAATTATCCCCATGCCTGTATATTTCTGCAGCTACAGCTAATTTGCAATTTTGCTTGCAAAGAGTTCTCAAATGTGAGTTATAAACGTAACAGCGCTGCATTGTGCTCTCTCAAGGCAAGCCACATTAATAGTTTTAATCTGATGGGTTCTTACTAATTCCAGGTTTGGGATGCAGGAAGAAACTTGAAAGTGAATACTTTCTTTTTTTTTTTTTAATGCATAGTGGTTTGGAGTCTACTATAATGCAAAGTAAAGCGTTCTGTTACAAAGGCAGGGAGGATGGGACAGAAGGTTAAAGGGCATCCTGGAAACAAACAGCTGGACCAGTTTATTTAAACAGATACAAGGATGGGGAGCTGACCTCTGTTTGACTTCTAGTGGGAGGAGCGAGAATGTCATTTTATTACTTTGCCCAGAAGGAAAATGTTCTTGCGTCTGAATTCCCCCCGAAGACATCCAAACACTGGGCTGTTTGGCAGAATTGCTACTTATAGAAAATACTTACACGAATGCGTAGGAAGAAGATAACTGTTAAGTACCTGTGTGTAAAATGTTCTTAAAGCAGATATCCCGAGCGATAGCGTGGGGCAAACAGGTGAGAATATGTTTTACTGCAGGCACGTTTTGTGGATAATTATTGGTATACTCTAGCTATATAGTTTATTATTCTAGCTATATAGTTTATTATTGAGCCCCCCTTCTTATTAAAAGCGCTTGTAGTTTGAAGGAGAAGGAAGATAAGGCTGTGAAGTCGGGGTGTGCGTGCTTAATGTTGCTCAGGGTTTCTTTGGGGTAAAAGCTTTTGGCAAGTGAAGGTTTCGGTGACCAGCCAATCTCACGGCTACCAAAAATCCTCCCCTGCTGCCGCAGGAACAGGTCCTGGCAGTCAGGCAGGAGAAGCATGGAGTAAACACAGCAAGAGCCTGCCAGGCTTGCAGAAAGAAATGGCTGGGGCACTGGGGGGTTGTGTTGTTGTTTTACTTAGGAGAGTTACTATGAAAATTGCTTTCTGCAAATGCAGATTACAGATATTAAACAATTTTCTAATTGGTCATGGAGCTAAGGCAGCTAATGGGGGAAAAAAAGCAGATTTTTTTAATTGCTTATTTCACATGGTGTTTGTGCTACACCTGTGCTTATAATGAGAAAGGAGAATTAGTCTAACCTTCTGCTCACATGATTCTAATTTTCATGGTTTGTACCAGATAATGATAAACTGATTTGCAACACCATTTGCTGGAGTTGAGAGGTTTTTTTTATTGGAAATGTGTAGAAAAATTGATCCAATACTGTTGCTGACAAAACATGATCTAGTTCAGGTGTAAGGTTTCCAGATCTGCACCCAGAATTGGTGCCTTTGAGCCCATTTTGTTGAGACAGGTCTGATGAAGACTCAACATCTTGATTAGTTTTTGCAGGAGTTTGGGTGATGGGAGTCAGTCGGGAACGGGAGATAGGAGGAGACTGAAACCGCTGTGCTGGTCTTTGATGAGGGCAAAACAAACAGCACAGGACAGTCAGTTGTAATTCTTCTTCCCGCCGGTGTAGGGGAATGGGTGGGCAGAGCGGCTTCCCGCGGGAAGGTCCTAGTGGCTTTATCTCTGAGGTAGGAGAGCTCCTGCTAAGCCACCCCAAGCAAAGGCAACAAAAACAAGCACCAAGTAGCCCTTCGTGGACTTTCCCATTGTGTTTTGCGAGTGTAGTGTGGTTTTACCCACGCTCACGCTTCTTCCTTTAGTAGTAAATATTGTGGCATAAACGTTTTTATTATTCTTTTTCTCCCTTGTAAAGAATGTAAAGTCTGGTTATGAGGCTTTGCCACGATTAAATCTCGATGGAGATGTTTTTCAAATGGTTTTTAACTAAGTTTTCTGATGTGCGAAACCACAAGAGAAGTCCTTCTGACGCTCTTCAGACAGGTTCCCAGCCATGGTTTCGAGCCTCCTAATTTCAGCGCCATGAGGACTGCCCGCAGAGGAGACCGGGGCGCTGGTGATCCCTCTCCTCCTTCTGTTTTGCTCCAAATTGTTTTGAATATCCCTTTCCCAAATAAGCATTGCAAGACTAACTGAGGCGAAGAGCTACAAAAACACAAGGAGTACAGTTGCAGAGGGCTATTTTTAAAAATGACTGTACCTTTTTTTTTTATTTCCAAAGATCTGCTTTTCATTGTTCAGGGGGAATTTTCAGTAGTCCAGTAATTACAGTTTAACAAGATGTTTGCTGTAAATGGTCAGGCCTAGCTGGAGAAAACAGGATTATAAATTCAATTACTGTAAAGCTATGACCTCGCCTTGACCCCTCAGACTTTGCATAAAGAGAGAGGGGGGGAAAAAACCCACCAAGAAATGGCTAGGAGGAATGCATGGCTCTGAAGTCCCCAGCAGTGTGACTTAGCGGTGATAAAACTCCAGACGTTCCCTCATTTGATGGGGTTCTGCCATCACAGTTCATTATCTTAATAGTGGGCATTAAAAGGGAATTAGGTTTGCAAGAGGTAGGGGCAGGTTTTGATAAAAAAAATTGAAAAAAGAAGTCAGAGGACATAAGGCAGAAATGGCACTAATGAGGGGGAGGTAGCAGATGCCCTCACGAGCATCTCGCTGGCTTCACCCGCTTTTTTTGTGCCCCGTTCTGAATTGAGAAGAGCGTTGCTGGTATTGTTTCCTGAAAACTCCGCTAATTCCCCCATGAAAAGATGAAATGGAAGTGTCCGACTGTGGTAAAAAGCAGGCAAACATAAATCAGCTCGGAAACCCCAAGCTCGTACTCTCAAAGGTCATCGGGGTTAGAGCTTTTGCAGTATTTGCATCCGCACGCAGCCCGGCGGAGAGGACCGCAGCAGGGCGAGGGGGCTTGGGGATGGGTGGAAGTCGTCCCTTCCATAACCATTTGCTTTCCTCTTTTTTCTTGCAGGTTTATTAATGCTAGAAGAAGAATAGTTCAGCCCATGATAGACCAGTCCAATCGAGCAGGCAAGTCCCCAATAGTAACTGTATTCAAGTCACGCAGGCGAAAACCATCCTCAAGCCATTCACCGGGAGGTCCATTACCTGGTAAATAAATGAGAAATGAATGCTGGGAGTGATGGACAATTAAAATACAACCAGCTTTGTTTCATTACAACCGTAATCATTTTAACATGATTAAAATATTTAGGGGGAAAAAAGACATTGAAAATTCAAAAAAAGAAACTAAAATGATCCGTTCCGTGACCGGACTTTCCGTACATGTTCGGAATTAAAGTTATTTTTATTTTTTTAGTCATTGTTTTGAGTTTTCCTTCCCAGCTCCTTCTGCTCCTGTGACCACTCCCTGGTGCATGGCTTGGTGTGGAATTGCTGTAAACTTTATTACCTGTCAAAAGGGCAAAGGGGTCAGAATCGCTTGTGGGACTCAGTAAAGTTCAAAGACATTCAATGAGGTAGAGCTTTATGTGCTTTAATAACCCAAGGCAGCTTACTTCTGAAGCCAGCGTTTAATGTACAGTTAAAACCTTGAGTTCAGGTAGCGGTACTTGTATAGGGTCCTTTTGTCCCTTGTCTCGTCTTTTTAGTAGCTGTCTTTTGGGATCACTGTGTGTTTGGGGTTTATGGGGGGGGATTTTTTTTTTTTCTTTTAAAATCTTAAGTTTTCTCGTGACGGTTGTGTCTGGGGTCTTGGCTCACAGCTTTGTGTGGGTATTTACCATCGAGGAACAGCCTGTTACTCCCAGTTGGGTTTGTTTTCCGAGTCTCGCTGCCAAACTATCCAAATCCGTCGTTGTCCAAGATGCCTTTGGGCTACGCTTCCTCTTTGAGTACATTCGATTATTTTGTTATTAGAGGTAAATATCTGGCACAGATGTGTTCAGGTCTTGCTCTTAGAAAGGCACAGAGGCGTAATTTAACACACTGCGATTTCAGTGTGACTATTCCAGCCATAAAATCCGGCTCCTATACAGGTCTTTGCATTGACGTCAGCAGCGGCAGCAGCTGGAGCCGGGGCTCCTCGTGTCTCGAGATTTCGGATCGCTGACTTCATTTCCAAACTTGCAGTGGGAAATTAAGCCAAAACTAAGCAAGCTTGTTAGCCTGGCCGCTAAATTCGAACAGTAGATGTTTTTCCCTCTTTTTAGAGCCGGCATTGATAGCCGTCTCACGTAGCCTGTGGGTGGGGGGGTTGTGTCTTGACGCCATGAGACTAGGTGACCCTTTTGGCTGTTGCTAAAAAGCAATGTTCTGCGCTTTTCCAGTAAGTCAAGGAACACCCTATAACCCCGACGGGCAGCCGATGGGAGGTTTCGTGATGGACGGCCAGCAGCACATGGGCATCCGAGCGCCAGGTAAGCCCCCAGGAGAGCATCGCCCACCGATGGGTGATCTCGGTCGTGCCACTGCAGGTAACCGCACCTCCGCCCTCCGCCGTCGTCCCAGCTGCCTGCCTTGCCTCGCCTGTCTTCTGCCTGCCTTCACCACCGCCGAGGGAAACCAGGCATCTTCTCACTCGAGTGGTCCTGAACCCTCTGCCGTGCTGTGTTTTGGAAAGGGGCTTTTGGCACTATCCGTTGACTTTGCTCATTCTCTGGCATCTTCTTGGATTTTTATCTCCCTCTAGGACCTATGAGTGGAATGGGCATGAATATGGGCATGGAGGGGCAGTGGCACTACATGTAACCTTCACCTAGGTAACCAATGGCAAAGCCAGGGGGAAGTAAGTACAAACGGGGTCTTTGTTCTCACTTTGTCCGAGGGATATTTGTCTCCTTGCATTTCCCTATGTTCTCCCTGCCCATAGCCTCATGCTTGTTTCTTCCTTTCCATCCATCCATCCTACGCCTGGGCTCCTTCGGGTTTCTTTCCCTCCGGTTCAGCTCAAGCTTTCCAAGCTCCCAAACCCCCCGTGTGCGCGCGCGCCGTACATTGACGCCGCCGTACATTGACGCCGCCATACATTGATGCTATTATCCATCCCCGAGCACATGACAAAACAAGAAGCAGCCGGGGAGGTGGGGGAGCCCGTCGTCTTGGCAACAGACTGATTTGCAAAATGTAAGCGGTCTGCAGCAGCGCAGGGAGAGGAAAGAGCATGTCCCCAAAGTGTCATAAATCTGTCTAACCGCAGTTGATGCATGAGTTACATTTCTCCCGCTAACCTGCAAGACACCAAAAAAGCCAAACAGAGACTTCTCGTAGGTAAAAAAAAAAAAAAAAAAAACCAACGGCAGCTTCACTTAGTTGTGTTTTGGAAGGCGATGGACGAAACTTTGATTTATTTTTTTTTCCCCCAAGTTTATTTCTTTGTCTGTCCGTCATAATGGGATTACGTGTGGCAAAGGAAAAAGAGAGAATACAAAATAGAGGTGTGCGCAGCAGGCTATGGAGCTTAGCCCAGGCTAATTGACTATATCCAAATTAAGTATGCCATCACTTGCAGTGTGACAAATGGATTTGACTTATTCAGTATACAAAAATAGAGATCATTAATGCAATCTTCAGTGGCAGGCCTTGCGAAGAAAGCCTAGAAAAACTGTCCCAGTTTTTTTTTTTTTTCCTCTCTTGTCTTTTTATAGGGGAAAATACGTTATACAAACTTTAGGTTTGGTTTTGTTTTTTTTTTTTTAAAAAAAGTGTAAAGCAGTTTTGAACACCGAGGCACCGGTACCATGTTTAAATGGTGCCCGATTCTGTTCCTTTCGCTTTCTTTCTGGAGTTAAACGCAGCTTTTTCAGCATCTTTGTTGTGCCCCCAGCCTATATTAACATAGGGCTTGAAGTTACCGAGGCCAAGTGTATTTCGTAGTGGTCTTCTCTGGGCGCGAGTCAAAACTGAGTTTTAACAATTAGCTGTGAAAACATTCCTCTCAGCTTGGGAATGCAACAGCCTTATTACCTCATCATGGAAATTTCTAGCTTAGTTAATTTAAATATTGTTTCTTAGTTTCTGGGTCAATTAAATTTAAATGATGTATTTTATGCTTCGTGACCAATTAAATTAATAGGTTATTACAAAAAATATTATCATCTTTTTTGATTAAAGAGCTGTGAGTACAGTATATTTTATAAGCAATTTTCATTAGTTCAAAACTGTTCCTTTAGGCTAGATTAAGCAGCTATTCATTGCTAGAGCCTTGAGACCTGATTCCAAGGTGTTCGGCGCATTCACAGCGCGCTCTTACTTAGAACTAAAGCCAATTGAACCTACTTAGCAATAGCGTATGCCTTTCACCCTTGATGATTATGGAGCTTATAGCTCTCCGAAACAATACACCTGTCAGTTCCCATCAGCTACAGCAATCCAAGCAGAAGGCAGAGGCCCACGGAAAGCAGGAGGTTTTATTGTGTTAGGTCCAATTTTTTTCTTATTGTTCTCCCAAACCCACTGAAAGGTTGACTGAGTTGCGCGTCTGATTTTTTCGGACAGAAGTGAGCAGGGGGAAAGAATTAATTGATAATTGTTATTGATTATATATATTTTTCTTATGTGTTTAAAAATACAGGTTTCATTTAACAATCGTCCTTAGTAATCCTATCAATTTCGGCTTCATATGAGGCCTTTGTTCAGCGATGTATGTGCTTGCTCTGTAGGGTCTGTTTGAATGGCACAGATACTTGGGACAGATTCCAAGTGATCGGGCTTGAGAGCTAGATAAATAACTGTTGATAAACCTCGACACCGATTTAACCCATCTCTCCTCCCGAGCCCCTCATTAACTACTACACATTCCCCGCCTTGTATTCCCAGCACGCTTTTACAAGCAGGGAAACGAAGGCGGGTAGCTGGAGCAAGGCCACGGGGGATGGATCCCACCTGAGAGCCCTCGCAGGGCTTCCCCGGCTTGGTGCCATCACCCCGTGTGACGTTAGTTGGCATTGGGCTGGCTCTGCCTCCGGCACGCTTCCAGACTGGAAGCATCTCCACCGCATGCGTTCCTAACCGTAAAAGCAGAAAGCGGTTTTATCTCCCAAAACTTTACATTTGGAGGGGGGAGGATGTTCCTGGAGGTTTTTTTGACCTCTGGGAATCATTCCCGTTGCCGTCATTGTGGGTCCATACGTAGGCTCCGATCGCACAAAGGCAACTGCACTTACGTGCCCGTGACTCCATGTCCCACCTTTGGCTCGAGCCCAGCCTTCCCGGGCCCGAGCGGAGGAGCTTGACGGCCCGCTGTCGGTAGCCGGTCCCCACCACTCACTGCCGCCTCTTTCTCTCCGCAGGGCTGCAAAGTATGCCAGGGGATTATGTGTCTCGGGGTAGTCCAATGGGTATGAATATGGGACAGCCAAGCTATACCCCACCCCAGATGCCCCCCCATCCCGCTCAGCTGCGTCATGGCCCCCCCATGCATACCTACATTCCTGGACACCCTCACCACCCAGCGATGATGATGCATGGAGGACCACCCCACCCTGGAATGCCCATGTCAGCATCAAGCCCCACAATGCTTCATACCGGCGAGCCGGCAGTGAGCGGACAAGTGATGGACATTCATGCTCAGTAGCTTAAGGGAAATACGCGTTGTCTGCAGCGACGGTAGATTTCAAACATTGTCTTTCTGCAATGACTATGGAGTTCTTGGCGTCAACTTTGGACCAAGGGACGTTCCGATTCTTCACAGGGACCCTGAAAAGCAGGAAAACACCAACCGAAATTAACTTCTGGGGACATGCTAAATACCTATATAAGACATTAAGAGAACAAAGAGTGAAATATTGTAAAATGCTATTATACTGTTATCCATATTACGTTGTTTCTTATAGATTTTTTAAAAAAAATGTGAAATTTTTCCACACTATGTGTGTTGTTTCCATAGCTCTTCACTTCCTCCAGAAGCCTCCTTACATTAAAAAAAAGAAGCCTTACACTTTTCCTGCAAATGACAGAAAGGGCTTATTTGCAGGATTTTTAGAGCATTAAAATAACTATGTCAGGCAGAAGAATCTTTCTTCTATCCTAGGATTTCAGCCATGCACACTCTCTCTCTCTCCTCTCTCCTCCTCTCTCTCTGTCTGTCTTTCTTCCCTTTCTCTCCCTTTCTCCCCCTCTCTCCCTCTCCCTCTCTTTCTAGCCTGGGGCGTGAATTTGCATGTCTAATTCATTTACTCACCATATTTGAATTGGCCTGAACAGATGTAAATCGGGAAGGATGGGAAAAACTGCAGTCATCAACAATGATTAATCAGCTGTTGCAGGCAGTGTCTTAAGGAGACTGGTAGGAGGAAGCATGGAAACGGAAAGGCAGTGTATTTGAAGCCTAATTGTCACATCAGAGCATCCTTGTCCCCATGCAGCAACCACCACCTTGTACATCACTTCCTGTTTTATGCAGCTCGAAACATGGACTGAAGATTTATTTTTAATATGTTGACTTTCTTTCTGGGCAAGACATCGGTCATGTGTGCATTTTTTTTTTTTTTCCATAGTCCCATCATGGAGCATTTATGTATACATTGTAAATAAATTTTGTGCAAAAAGGACTGGAAAAATGATCTGTATTATTGCAATTTTTTGTAAAAGTAGCAGTTTGGTATGAGTTGGCATGCATACAGATTTACTAAGTGGGATAAGCTAATTATACTTTTGTTGTGGTTAAACAAATGCTTGTTGATAGCCTTTTTCTATCAAGAAACCAAGGAGCTAATTATTATTAATAATAATCATTGCACACTGAGTCTTAGAGTTTCTGATTGAAACAGTTTGGATTGTATAATAACTCAAAGCCCAGTTGTAGTAGTTTGAGTGCAGTAATGAAATCTGAATCTAAAATAAAAACAAATTATTTTTTGTCATGGTGACTCCACTGCTTGCAAAATTTGTTTCCTGCCCCCCTTCAGTATTTGTAGCCATTCTATCTCAAACTGGGAGCCGAGCAGCTACAAAATTCAGCTAGCTCCAGAGATGTACCGATCATTTGCTATTTAAATATCGGCTTCGTATTTAAAGAATGTAAAAGTAATGCTATGCTGCATAAAGAAACTTTCTCGGCACTTGCACTGTAAATTGTCAGGACGGGAACCGTTGCCTGCTAATAAATGTAATATCGTAGGGCATTATCGGGACAGAAATTTGTAAATAGTGTTACCCCCCTCCCCCCGCCAAATTACAGTTCTAATACGCAGTTCAAATTATTTGAGCCACTGACACATTACATTTCTTTCTGGAATTGAACATATTAAGGAAGGAGGAAAATAAAACTTGGAAAGCATTGCGTATTTGCAATGGATGTTTGTAAGTAAATGACGTGCTGGTGCGAGGGGCTGCTGGACCTCTGCGAGCGGAGGCTGGTGCAGGCCGTCCTCTCCTCATTAACCAATTTCCTCGCACAGCTGTACTTTCTGCACCGCAGCCAGTGAGTTAAACAGCACCAAATCGCCCGCGTAGGCTGCCGTACCTTCTCATTTTCTTTAAATAAAGTCGCAGCTAGATTAAAAAATCGTTTCCCGGGGGTAGGAAAAATACACAAATATTTTAATTAAGGCAAAAGCATGCAATGCCCCCCCACCCCACCCGCTCCCCAGCCGGCCGGCACCCCCCGGCGGGCCCGTCTCCGGGGATGCTGGGGGGGAGCTGCCCAGCGGCGCCCACCGGCCGCCGCTGCCCGCGCCCCGGCCCGGGCTCCGCGTCCCCCCGCGGGTCCCCCGTGGGTCCCCCCGGCTGCGGCCGGGGCTGGGCGGGAGTGCAGGCAGGGCTAAGGCAGGGGGCAGGCAGGGCTGGGGGCAGGCAGCGTAGACCTTTCTGAATTAAGCAAGCCACCAAAGTGGGGTCCTCTCCCCCCGCAGCCTGGATCTCCTCCCCCTCCTCTTTTTTTTTTTTTTTCTGTAACTCTGAGTTTTCTTTTTTTTCCCTTTCCCCCCTTGTTTTTTAAAGGGCCGCCGTACCGCCAAAGCGGCTGCACATCCCGGCTCCCGCTTTGTGAGCCCGGAATAATGACACTTTTCTGCCAAAACGTGAATGGACGGGGCTCGCTTTTTGCCTTTTTTTTTTTTTTTGGTGTGTTTTGTTTTGTTTTGTTTTGTTTTGTTGTGGGTTTTTTTTATGTTTCTTGAAAGACAAAAACAAACCGCCCTCTTGCATGCGAGGGCACACGCGTCCCTTCCTCCTCGCAGCCGCAGAGAAGCGGGGCACAGACCTTCCTCCATCGGACCTTTTTTTTTTTTTTTGGGGGGGGGGCAAATTTCAAATCAAACCCACTATTATATCCCAAGACATTTAATCAGCTGTAATTATAACACATTCAAAATGAAGAATATGCCTTGACAGTATTTTTATTGTTATTGTTCATCGCATGATGTTAGACAGCTTCAGAGGCACAGGAAAGAGAAGTAAACGGGTTACAAATAGGGAATTATCCCTCGTTTAGCATTAAAATTCATTTAGATAAAATTGCCACAAACATTTAAATGGGGAGATTAGTTCCCCCTCACGCCTTATTGCACTCTCTCAATGGCTCCGTTAAGAACATTTTACACGTTGGAAATTCCGCCTTTTCGGGCCGCTCGCTGTTTCCTAGCTACCCTCCTTTCACCGCACCGGGGGAGGCCGCCGGGGGGGTCGGGGGGGGCCGCCCGGCTGCGCCCCAGCGCCTCGCCCCGGCCCCGGGGGCTGCGCGCTGGGCTGCGCGGCGCTGCGCGGGCGGCGGAGCTGGGGAGCGGGCGGGGGGGTCGGCTCGCCGCCCCGCTGTCCTGCCGCTGCCCGCCGCGGAGGAGCAGGAGCAGGAGGAGGAGGAAGAGGAGGAGGAGGAGGAAAGCCGGCTTCGACTGCCATCTCTTGGGGGCTCGGGAGAGTGCCGCGGGGGGGGCTCCGCGGTCGCCCGCGCAGCGCCGCGGGCCTTGCGCGCCGCCGGCCCAAAGTTTGTGCAACCCCCGGCGAGGCTTTATTCTCCCCCCTCCCGCTTTTTTTTTGAGGACCCCCAATTTTCCGCTTCCCCCTGTTCTTTTTGTGCGCCCCGCCCTGGGCGCAGCGTCCCGCGGATCCGGATGCGCGCAGTGCCGCGCAAGGCAGGCACAACGCTTTACTCCCCGCGTTGCTCCCCAACGCTTTACAGACCCGTCAGCGCGCTATTTGCGCGCATCGCTGCGCGGGGCCTGACCCGCGCCTGGGGTGGACACCCGCACCCCACGCGGGTTTTTTTTGGGGGGGGGCAGCAAATCCCAGCCAAGCCCAGCGAGGAGGACTGAGCCCCACGCCGGGCAGAGGGGCTCGCGTGGGGGGGTGCCAGCCCCACCGGCCCGGCCGTGCCTCCCGCAGCCACAGGTACTTTTGGGCTGAGAAAGGGCACTTTTCGGCCAGGCGGTGAATATTGCCACCCCCGGCGCTGTTGCGCGGAAACTCCCCGCTGCCGGGGCCTCGCTCCGCGCGTCCCGAACCCGCGTGGAAGACTGTTTATCCCCTCCCCTGACCTTGCTATGCGTCCCGGGTGGTTAATAAAATATATATCTATATCTATAGAAGCAAAGCAACGTTTTCGGAGCGCCGGGAGGAGGCGGCCGCCCGCGGCCGCGGGCAGGGGCGGGCGGTGCGCGGCGCGGCGCGGAGGCGGTCACGCGTGGGGCGGGGCGCTGCCGCCGAGGTGCCGCCTGGAGGTGGCTGCTCAACTCCGGGCCGGGCTGCTGCTTTGTGTGTGACAGCCAGCAAACCTTCCCCGTCCCTTTAATGCGTGTGGAAATAACTGCATGCCTGTGTGGCAGCTGCTTCTAAAGCCCCAACTAACTCTTTTGGAAGAGCAGGGGGAAAAGAGTGAAAGGCGAAAGAAAGACTGTTCATTTTTTTTCCTTTGGTGCCATTTTGGATGTCATCTGTTACCTTGGTGACTGTGCTCAGCCCCCAAAGCCCCTGGATTGTTAGGAAAAAAAAAAAAAAGCATGCTATTTCTGCACCGTCATTTATCACTGTCACCGCATAATGATTCCCCTCGCAGCTCCTTATTGATGTTTGTAATTGCATTATCTCATAAAGGGAGGGGGTGGCGGGCCGGGATGATCAATGGAGCCGCGCCGTGCATGCCGGGGTCAGGGTCTGCGGGAGGCGGCGGCCCCCCCGGGCCCCCCCGGGCCCCCCCGGCCCCGCCTGGCAGACAACAAGTCCCGGGCACCGCCCGGAGCGCGGCCCCGGCAGCCGGCGTGCGGGGCCAGGGCATCTCCCGGGCGGGGCCGTCCTTCTGGGACACCCCCACTGGGGAGGGGGGGCGGAGAAAAAAAAAAAAAAAAAAGGCCCCACCGAGGGAAAAATTCGAGTGGGTTTAATACGATTTGGGTGGGAAAAACACCCGGTGCAGTCCGCCCCCCCCCATCCCGGAGCGTTTGGCCGGGTACCTGCCTGGAGGGCGGCGGGGGGGCTGCGCTGGGGCTCCGCGGCCCCTCCGCGGGGGCCCTTCCCCGGCAGCGTCCCCGCTGCCCCGCCGAGCCCGGCCGCGGGGGATGCGCGGGGGATGCGCGGGGGATGCGCGGGGCCCCGCGGCGCGGAGGGGCGGCCGGCCCGGGGAAAGGCCCGGCGGCGGGGAGCGCGGCCGGGGGAGGCGGGGGGAGCGGGGGGGCAGGACGGGGACGGGCCCCCTCGGCGGGGAGGAGGAGGAGGGCGCAGGAACGCGGCTCCTTTCCCGCCTTTAGTTGCTCTTTACCGGTTTCTTTCCACCGCGGCGAAGCGGCGCCGAGCGCTCTATAGAGAGGGCAGCGCTGCTAAAAACCCCCAAACCTGAGCAGCCGGCGGGGTTTTTTTCCCCTCTCCCTTCTCTCTCCCCCTGCTCTATAAAGATTACCAACGAAGTAAAGATTAACTCCTTCCCCTCGCTCCTCGCCGCACAAAATGAACTCCATGTGCAGCCCCCAAACGTTCAAAGAATTATTTCCCCCTCCACTTGCGCAGAGGATGAGCTAGTGCACCCCCAAACCCGGGACTTGGGGGACCCAAAGCCGAGCCTGCGTCAGCCAGGGCAGAAAGCTGCCGAGTTTGCCACGGCCATCCCAGGCAGCCCCGGCGCCTCCCTTTACCGCGCAGCGCTAAAGCGAGGGGAGCCAGCAAATCCTCTCCAGCTCCTTCCCCGCCTTGATCAGCTTTCCCCCCGGGTTTCCCCCTCCTCAACCTTCCCCTTGGAAATTTAGCAACGCTTTAGTTTGGAAGTAATACACTTCCAGCCTAAGTGATAGTGTTCTTCCCCCTATATATATATATATATATATATATATATATATTAATCTTTCTATATTTCCTGCAGGAATGAGGGCTGGCGCTACCGTTAGCCTTGTAAGGCAACGCCGGTTGTCTGCTTCTACATAAACATTCACGTTTCCAAATAAACTTTATAAGGATTTCAATTGGAAAGTAAAGCGGGCGGCAGCGCGAAGCAGTGGGGCGAAGACATTGCACTTGAAATTTCAACTGTGAACTAATCCAACTTAGCTATTTTTCCCCCCCTTTTCTGGTCTGATAGTTTGCAATCTGGAGTTCCATACTTAAAAAAAAAAAAATATTTAGTGCCATAGCCCACGGTTAAAATAGTGAAAAATTAGTCTCGTTTCAGAAATTATTTATTTATAGAACGAACATGATTAAAACATAAAAAACACACAAACTGCAGCTGCAACAAAAAAACCCCACCGTGATTTACGATTATTAAATCTTTGATTGCCATGTTAATGTTTCTTTTTCTACCTTTCATTTGCATTTTAATCTATCGAATCTTTACAATTTTGCTGCCTCCTACTCGAATGATTGATTACACATCTGAAAGAGAAAAAAAAATACTAAGCTTTCTAGGCGAGCTTCTATTTTTCCTCCCCCCTTCCCTTTGCTGGTTAGCTTTCTGAAACCTTCCTCAACAATGTTAATGCAAGCAGGACAAATTAATTATGCTCTTTTAAATGTCAAAGGTATAAATAAAAGTGCCCCCCCTCCCCTTTTCCTCTCCTTTACCCCTCGCCCCAAATGGGAATATTTTTCCAAGCCGCTTGTTTTAAAAGCAAGAAGGAATCACCCTGGTAAAATACAATTAAAAGAAACATACGCGCAGCATCCTGACTGTAAATAAATATTATTGCATGGACATTTACCTATGGAATAGGGAAAAAAAAGACCCAGAGAGGCAGAGGGAGGCAGGGAGCGGAGGTGAGGGCTGCCTGGCGCAGCGGCAGCGCTTCCCTTCGCTGCTGAGCCTCAGCTTTGGGGCGGTTTCTCCCCCCACCCAAAAAAAAAGAGGGGTGGTCAGGGAGCGGCCCCCGAGCAGGGGAGCACCCCCGTGGGCTCCCCCTTTTCCCGCACCCCACGGGACGGGGTGAGGGGGGGTAGAAAGCCGGGGAGGCGGTGTATTAGCGGGGTGGGGGGTGATCCCCAAAAGGGGTTGGGTCCCACCTGCCGGGGCTGCGCCCCACGGGGCCGTGGGTGCTCAGGCGGGGATGCCCGGGGGGGGCTGCCCACGGGGAAGACCCAGCCGGGGGTTACCCACGGGGGAACACTGACCTGGGGGATGCCCGTAAGGGGACAGCCATCCCGGGGAGATCCCCCCGAGGGGATGCCCACGGAGGGACACCCACCCAGGGGCTGCCCACCCGGAGCACGGGGCCGGAGGCAGCCCGCGGGCAGGGCTGGCACCTGCGGGGGCCGAGGGGCAGTGTTTTTTTTGGGGTGGGGATCAGCGGGAAAAGGAGCGGGCAGGGCGGGGGGGGCGGAGGCAGCGGCGCGGAGGCTCCGCACCTGCGGACGAGGAGCGACGGTGCGGGCCGGCGGGCAGACAGGGAAGATTTAGAGGTGGAGAGCTGGCAGATTGTTAAGAAAGTAATAGTAAGGTGTCCCATATACTACAGTTTTATTGTGGGGTAGTAACTACTAGATTTATTTATTGCCGAGGCTATATAATAAAGATAATGACCGCAAACTCAAGATAAATGCTTACGCCCATCGCTGGTCAATTCTTTTTTATTTAAGAGAGTGATCCGGAGAGGTGAAAGTCATCTTCTCCCGACCACAAATATCAGTCTTGGTTTCCACCAGGTTATAAACATGACATGCAAATAAAGGAGCCGCTGCCGGGCGCGGAGGGTTTGGGGTCGGGGTGGGGGGGTGCCCCCTCCCTTGCTTTTCTCCCCCGCCGGAGCACCCGCAGAGCAGGGCACCGAGATGAAACAAGGGGGGAAAAGAGCCGCCCCACGGCGGGGGGTGGAATAAATAACAAAGAACCCCCCCAAGCCCTTGGGGAAAGGCCCCTTGCGAGGGGAAGCGCCCGGGGGAGCGGCCCCGGGGTGCCCCCGCACCCGCTGCCGCCCCTCGCCCCTGCCCAGGGCGATCGTGTGTCAGCCCCACAATGAGCGCTTCTACTCCCGGCCGCTTTGATCCCTGCACGGCCGGGAAAAAAACCACCTGACAGGGAGCTGCGACGGCGGGGAGAGAGGGGGAAAACAGAGAGAAGGAAGGGGGGGGGAAGAGGGAGAATAGAGAATAGAGTCATACAATTTCGCGGTTTGCGCGCAGGGTAAAATTATAAGGTTGAAAAGTGCGAACAATCCTCCCCAATCTTTTACAGCAGCAGCGCTGCTCTCAGCCTTAACCAGAATCTCTCTTCTCAGCCGAACGTGAGTTACGATTCCCCCAGCCTTCAGCCGCTCTCCCCCGCAGCTCCGGGCAGCCCCGGCTCCGCCGGCCGCGGCCGAGCGCATCCCCCCCGCCCCGGCTGCGCCGGCCCCTGCGCGCCGCGCAAGGAGCGGGCAGCGCCGCGCCTTCGCCTCCCGGCACCACAACTTGTCTGTCGCACTTCAAAGGGTGATAACCTAATCGTTTCCAGAGTTTAAAAGTAATTAAGCTATATTAAAGGAACTTAAATAAAACCGCTCTGCCGCGCACTGGCTCCCCTGCTCCTTCAGAGGGTAAATGGGAGCCCCGGTTCTCGAAGAACTGCATTAAAAATCGGGCATTTATATAACGTATGCGAAAAATGTAAACAGATTTCGTTTTTGAAAGGGTATGGGTAAAGTGGTGGTAATTATGTATAATTAATGCTGAAGGGAAAATGAACACATAATAGGTTCCAAAGATTAAACCATCTGTAACTATCAGGGGAACTTTTAAAGTTTTTCTTTTATTTTTTTTTCTTTTAAAATACATCTATTTCTTTTCGCTAAGGATTTTTAGATGTAAAAATTGAAGCTAATGTTTACTTCTCTGAACTATTCTGATTTGAGAAACAAATCCCTAAAAGGTTTCAGCAATTCTCAATCTACAACTTTGAAGATCATCCAGTATAAAAATAAATTGAATAGGAATTTTAACCATTATTAATGTTTGCGGCACTTAATTTAGTTAGGTGCTGGCTTCCCATTTTTGATTACACCATAAGGAAGTTATTTTACTGAGAAAGGTTAAGATAAAGTATAGGCATTCCCACACATTCTTTGTATTTTTTCTGGCACGTATTTATTGTAGTCTACTCAATCTATTTCAATTTCTAGGTAATGCATAATCACGGGAGCCAATTTTTTTTCCAGCAACATGTTTGCAAGGGTAGAACCAGACTGTGAAGGTGTAGGTCCTGCTTATCTGTATGTGACATTCGACGCAAGCGACTATACATTTAAATATAATTTTCCCGCTATCTGGGATCGAGTTCACAGAAGTAAACCCAGTGCATTTAACATTTGCAAAGTTAGGAATGGATCTGGCTTTAGCAATGCTAATAGATGTTGAGATGTTCTGCGAGCTGTAACTTCTGTCAGAGACTGTGCCTTTTCGATAACGGGAATTCTTAGGGTGTGAAGGTAGAGTTGTTAAACCCCATGTGTCAACGGACCAGTCGCCTGAACGGTGGGTTGCAGGACCGATGCCTGGAGAAAATAAATGCATTTGCGTAGAAAGAACAATTACAGTTAGCAGGAACGGAGGCTTAAACTGCTTTGTTAACTCTTGCATCCACTTGAGAGGTAGAAACGAATCTGCTCCTCTCAGTCCTAACTTCAGGTCTGGTTCTGCTGCAGTTCTGGCTCTTTGGGTTTGTGGGGGACGTTTTCTTCTCCAGGAGGGAATGATAGATACCGCTTATGGGGAATTCACCAGCTGGCAGTTCAAGATGAGGTTTAGGTTGTCACTCCCACTCCCCAATTATTGTGTCTAGCTTGCAGAAGCAAATTTTTAAGCAACAGGACTGCTTTTTGAAATCCACCATACTGCAGCGGTTTGCATACAGCTTAACCCCTTCAACTTAATTCCCAGACCCTTTCTTTAATGCAGAAGCCAAGCAGCTGAGTTTCAGCTTGGCAATTCTGACAAACCCAGGTGAAGATGTTGAAGACCCTGCAGCAATAAAGGGGTTTGCTCTTCAGGGACTAATCTAGTTTAGCTCCTGGAGTAGCTTTTGTGCCGCTTGCTCCTCAGCCTACCTGGAGGAGGACGAGCCGATGGCAGATCCCAGCCCAATGACTCACCCAATAACTTTTCCTGAACGATGTCCATGTTGCGCAGAGATCAAAGCGAGTGCTTGGGCAAACGTGCGTATGGGAAGGGGGTGGAGGCGAACAAGGCTCAGATGGGGCTAGCAATCTCAGAAGCTTACTTTTGGGGGATGAAAGAGATTGTAAGGCCCAACGTGAGCCGAGTACTCATAGAAGCTATAGTGGCTTTTAGAGCTATAAATATCAGTTTGCTACCAAAATGCTCAGCTATTTGCTGATATCAAACAAGAGCAGCGTGCGCAGGCAGGTGCGTTGATCCCTGCTGCTGGCCAGCACCTAGCCACGGTGGATTTAGCCAGCTCCTACTCAGTTCCTGATAACACACAACACCAGAAACACAAACTTGAGCCAGAGACTTTTTCCCAAGCCTGGGAAATCCCCTGCAAGCCTCCTGTGTTCAAAAAAACCCCTTTCCCCCCCTGGTGTCCTGGATGGAGATAAAGGACAAAAACCCTCACAGTTTGTCACTGTCTTTTACCAAAGTAAATTAACAGCATACTTCCCTTTTCAATGCCTTTTGATGTGCTAATCGTCACTCAGCCCGACCACCTTATTCTTGCAGGGTACCTAATGTGTTCAAGCACAAGTTGAACCGAAAGTCAATGGGATTTCGGCTTCCAAGGGCACTTTCGGGTGATGCAGAGCCAGGGGTGGATGATGCTGCCTGACAGGAGGGCAAACCACCTTGGGGTGCCTCAGTTTCTCCTTTGATGGGGGATGCTTGGTGGCTTTCTCTCTTTTCCTGTGACTCGTTGAGATGGGTTGCTGCCCAGGGTTTGAGTTGCCACCACTGGCTGCTGGGAGCATCAAGCCGGTGATGAAAAAGCAGACCTGGTTTCTGCTAAAATGCTGTTCTGACAGTCCCTGTGAATAGGATTTCCACACACACACCCCACAGCTGCTTTCCATGGGGTATTTTTGGTGGTATGTGGCAATTAAGCTGGCCTGGCAGAGCTCTCACACACCCTTGGGTCCCAGCATGGGAGTGAGACTCAGCTGTGAGTTTTTGTGGGCTGGGTAGGGCTGGCTCACTCATTTGCTGTGAGCCCTACCCAGACTATAGCAGAAATGGAAAGCACCACCGAAATTCTCTTTTCTGGCTGGATTGCTCTGTTTTTTTGCCTTATCTTAAAATCCTTTTGCCCAGAGCAGAATTAACAACAGGCCTTGTTAACGAAGGGATCAGCAACATCTTCCCTGATGGCATTAAAACCTCCTACCTGGCAAATTAGTCCTCCCACTAACCTTCTTCTCCTCTTACAAAATGTTTTCTTTATTGGAACTTGTTAGTGGTTTGTTACTTGCATTGATGCTTTTTGGCAGTAATTAGAGAGACGCTGAGGAGGCAGAGCCCAGGTTTGGGCCCAAGTTTAGCTTTCTGCTGAGTTTGAGTTGTTGCTTGGCCACTGAATTGGAGCCAGGACTTGCCTTTCAATAGGATGATGCTGAAAGGCAGTGAGTGCTTGCTGTGGGATTTTTGCGAAAATGTGACCAGCTCTTCTCCTGAATCGGTGTCCCCACCCATACCAGAACAGGGTACGAGGCAAAATTCATAGAATCATAGAATCGCCAGGGTTGGAAAAGACCCTTAAGATCATCGAGTCCAACCGTCAACCTATCACTGCCAAGTCCATCTATACCATGTCTTCAAGCACCGTATCTATCCGTTCTTTAAATACCTCCAGGGATGGAGACTCAACCACTTCCCTGGGCACCCCTTGAAAGGTAAGGGGTCTGCTCCATTTAGCATCTGTCCTTGCATCTCTGTTGAACGTGGCAGCTGTGACCTCTCCTTCGGTGTCACCGTGCTCATCTAGCAGAGGGCACTGTCCCACGGCAGCTGGAGGACATAAGGGACCTCCTCTCCTCAGCTGGCCAGTACCAAACCACCAGCTCAGGCAGCTGCTGGTGGTGGTGTTTAGCTCAGCTTTGGGATTGTGGGCAGGGAGTGACCAAAATGTGCGGTTCAGCCTTATGATAGGAGAACCCCCTTTTCCTATCATTGCCATATATCTCCTACTTGATGCCTGCCCAGGGACAGAGCTATGGTGCTTTACCAAATCTCTCTGCCAAGCAGAGCCGTGTGGCTCGTGTAGGCATCCATCGGTATAGGTGCTGAGCCTGCTGAGATGGAGGGTGTTCAGCAAGAAGCATGTTGTTTCCACCAGGAGACAGCAGATAGCGATGGCTCATTTTGGAGCAGAGGAAGGTCCCTCCAGACCCATGGAGGTGACAGCCTGAGGCTCCGCAACACGTTCTTTGCAGAGAGCCATTGTCTGAACGAGTTGCTGGACACAGTGGGAACAGCCGAGGTGGAGATCTTTGTCCTGGGGAGGAAGAAGGAGCCCTTTTAACCTCCCTGTTCCCAAGCCCAGCAGGGACTGCTGTGCTGTGGCTCCCCTCCCAGCTTCCTTCCCCCTGCCCCGGCCACACGCCCTGGGGGCTGGGCTGGAAGGACACCTTATCTTGTTTATATAATGTGAGTGCTGGAGGGTCTGCTCTTTTCCTTGGCAAAACGTTCTCATGCCCCGGGCACACCTCCTCTGCAAGAGGCAGAGCGGTTACAGCTCAGGCTGGTCTCTTTTTTTTGGGGGAGGGGTTACAGCCACAGCATGGCTGTGTGTGCTGAGACAGCTTGGCAGCACCCTGCAGCTGGGGGCTTTTGCCTTCCCTTGGGAGAGGCACCCTGAGTTTTTCCCAGCATGAGGGCTGGGAAGGTCTTGCAATGAAGAAGCTGAGGATGGAGAGAGTGAGAAATGTCTGTTTTTTTTTTTTTATTTTTAGCAGACCTTTCTCGGCATCCAAGCGAGGAGACGTGTAGTCAGCCAAAGGATCTTCTGTATTAGAGCAGGGCAAGGTCCTTGGCCCTCGTCACCAGCCAAGCGATGCATCCGTTCACCTCTGACCAAAGAGGACTAGACACAACCCCATCAGCACTAACGAATGTCTCCCTCAGAAAAGCCCTGGCCAGGCAGGCGAGACAGAGGAATGTGTCATAAAACCACCTCCTTGGCGGCGCAGGCTGCAGCCTCGCGATGGACGTGACCCCAATCTGCTTCAAATGGACTTTTTATGGCCTTACATCACTGCAGCCTGCCCTACCTGCCTCGCTTCTCTCAACCACCCTAGCCCCTAGGTAGGCAAATTGTGAGGCTGATAATCGATGAATTTTAGTGCATTTCTTGATTAAAAACACCGCAGCTTCTGCTTTATAAAGTCCCAACCGCTCGGCTGATGCACGGCGTAAATATAAATATATATATATATGTATTTTAGCCCATCTAACCATGGGAATTCTCGTTATCCATCTAAATGTATGCTCCATTTTGGAGGCCTCCAAAGTTCTTCAAGACGATGTCATTAAACCATGTTATCATCTGAGCAAGGGAAGTGAGAGCTTTCAGCACACAGACACTTAGGAGTTATTACTTAAGCAGTTCGTCATTCTTTGCCAGACTTTAGGATTAAATACCATTTAATTGTTATAATTAGAAAAGCCCTTCAACAATAATAATTAAAAATTAATAAAATTAAATAATACTAATACTAATACTAATACTAATACCAATACTAATACTAATACTAATACTAATACTAATACTAATACTAATACTAATACTAATACTAATACTAATACTTATTATTATTATTATTATTATTATTATTATTATTATTATTATTATTATTATTATTATTATTATTAAGACGACAATTCCTTGCTTTTTACTTCTTGAAAGTATCTTTATGGACTAAGTTTTATGCAGGCAGTAAGAAAATGTTATTCTGTGTCAACAAGCAATATTTCCTTCCCTGCAAAACTGGGAATGCTGAAATACAGAGCAGCTGAGTGGAGCTTTCCAGGGAAGTGCTCTGACCTTGCTCTTCGCACTCTCCAGGTAGACAAGCCCTTGAATTAGATCAAGTCCCAGTTTCAGAAGCAATGAAAATGTAGCCTAAGTTTTTTTCACTGTGCATATCCAGGTTGAAATACCACTCTTCAAATTTTGGCTCAGGGAATTCCTCTTAGACCAGAGCATAGAAGAACTTGGTGAAAGATTTGCTTTCTGAAACAGGTTGACCCTACAAGTGTATGGGAGAGTGAACTGTGCAATTCAGAGTACAGAAATCCCTGATTTATTAAAACTCTCCAAGGCCTACGATCCTTAATAAAAGGGGACTAAATCAAGGCTGTACTTTCTGCCGCTAAAAATCAAGGAATTTGTATGGATGGCTGTTTATTGCTGTTCAGAGACAAATTCAGCAGGAAATTTAAAGTTGCCCCCTGAAATAAAGGAGTAACCCCAAATTACCCCCAATGCAGTTGAATTTGATGCTAGATATGTGCATGCAGGAATGGCACATAGTTGCAATAAGACATTAAGCACCCTTTACAAAAATTGATTTCTTATTACTTATCTTCCCTCTCTTTCTCATCCTTGCCTGCTCTCTCGAGCTCAGGTATGGAAGTCTCTCTACTGGGGGTGTAATGCAAAACCAGGAGATGTGTAAGAAAAAACTTGTAACTGAAACTACTCACTCTCTTATAGTACACATAATCAAAGAAGGTTGGTATTAACTTTATGGTTAGATGAAAAAAGGCCTTTGAAGGAGTTGAATGGAGCTGTTTGTTTTCCCCTTTGGAGCCCTGTTCCTCCAAGGCATGCTGTCATGCTCACCGGACCTGAGTTTTATAGGTTGGACTGGAGCCTTTGACAAAACTGAATTTGCTTTAAATGACTGAAATTAGATACTTATAATCCAAAGTAAGAGCCTAGGGGCTCTCTTGTGTATTATCCTTCACTCTCAGTCCTTTGCTTTGTAGTGTCAATGGAATAATTTGTTAAGAAAGTAGAAATATAAAGCAATAATTCTGAAACCGAAAAGGAACACGGACTAACCCTGTATTTTGCCGATACTTGTTACCTTCTTGCCTAATATGACAGTGCCTCTCCCAGAGGTAGCCACTTCAGAGCATGATTTTGTCAAATTTGTGCTTTTGAAATTATGATTCAAATATTATTTTGTTCTTTGAAGTATTTAAGTGACACCACCCCTTTCCTTTTCTCCCAGGGAGGCAGGACATCCATGGCATGGATGAGCATTCAGGTTGGAGAGCAGAAGAAAGATTTCTTCCTACTCATGGTGAGTGCTTGGATGCCCACCTTCCAACCAATTTTTCAATGAAATTGAGGTATCTAGATCTCCCATCAGTGCTCGACAAGCTTTCCCAGCAACCTCATCACATGTCGCACTCTTCCAAATCGCTGGGTTGCATCTTTCAGCTGGTCTGAATTGTGGTGGTTTTATTGGCCTTGCAGCCAGTTTATATTAGCTGAGGATCTGACCCTTTGTGTTTCCAGCTTGGCAAGGTGAAGAGTCTCCAAATCATCCAACTTTTCCTTCTCTTGCTTGTAGCATTAATGTGTGCATGTGTATGTATATAGACAAGGGAGAGTTTATGTTTTTTTCCCTATATATCTGCGTGCATGAGTGCGCACACACGCACATACTAAACTGAACATGAAATGCGTTGGGTTGAATGGATGCTGTAAAAATGGCAAGGAAAATCTTTAAACAGATGGAAAATATTGGGACTGGCTTTCCAGCTGTGCCCTTCTGCTATTAATGGAGCATTTACTTGGGCGGCAGTGTACACCCTGCGCCTGTTTCCTATCGATTGAACGTAGAAAGTCCTGCTAAGGTGCTCACTAAAACCACCAATGTTGTTCACATGGTTCAACAGAAACCCATGAAATTTATACCATGATTTGGTTTTGACGGATTTAGACGACTTAACAGCAATTCTCCGTCATCCTACACTTGAGCGATCCAGCCCTGTTTATCACATTTCCCGATGTGCTGCTTCAGGAAGCTCTACCTGCACTTCTCTCTGTATCTCTACAAAAGCATTTAAGGAATTTCATGAGGAGGATTATTAACAGATTACCCGAGAGTGACTTTCACATGAGGACAAAGAAATACCCTTACATTGGTTTACACACAGGCTATGCTCCAGCCTGTAATCTGGGCTGTGCACTTCACGCTGTTAAACAAATGGGTTTGCTACAGGATGCAAAACCAAGGAACTTCACAGTTTGAAAGGGAAGCGCTGCCTTGAAATCTCTTCTTTAAGGTGTTGTTTGGCCTGCTGGTGCCTTGGCATGTGATGAGGTTGTAGCTTTCCTATCAGTTTTATAAGAGTAATGACCTTTGGCATATGAGACTGTGCTTTAGGCATGTAAAGAAGTTGTAAAAGATTTTTGAAGTGATAGAGCTGATCTGATCAGATGTCTCTTTAATACCTACACACTCTGCAGTAGGACTTGTAACCTACTTTTATGAAGGGAAAACCCAACATATTAATTTGCTACCATTGCTGCATAGTGGGGGTTTTGCGTGCCTTACTGTTAATTGGAGATTATCACATCAGGGCTCTCATATCACTAATAGAACAACCCCCTAAATCACAAAACATTTAATCGTTGCCAATTGAAAGGCCTCCTACTCTTCGTGCTTGCTAGTAAAATATAAAAACCAGGGCTGTCCCGGAGAACAGGCTCAGGCATTGACACTGAGGTGGGATGGGGAATGTGGCTGGAGATGGACTTCATCATGTTGGAGGGAGGAAAGTGGAAGAAAGTAAGTCCTGGTGGGATTCATCCTTTATCTTTTTTCACTTAATGATGTCCCCCGTGAAAAAGCGTGCGCTGGCTCTGCATCCCACCAGCGCTGGGGCAGCGGCTGCCTTTCCTCCGGAGCAGCAGCTCGGCTCTTTCCGCCTCCTGGGGATTGGAGGGAAGTCTCGCACATGGCTCCGCTCTCCCCCTCCTCATCCCATGCCCTCCTGCACAGCATGTTGCAACCCCATTTGCAGCCTCCCTAAAGGTGAGGAGGTACAGCCACATCCCAGCCCCAGCTGCAGAAATGGGGGGAGCATCTCTCGCCCCTGATGGCACATGGCTGGGTTTTGTGGTGGTGGCTGGACACCGGGGGGCTGTGCTCTTTCACTCTTCGTTTACCCCAAAAAGGGACTTTGTAGGCTGCTATAGGAATGCAAGTTTATTTACCTGCCCTTCCTGAGCTAGCTCAAATATTTAGTGACTAAGAAACTTCCTCTGAGTCCAGTTTAAAAACTCATATTTTTGTTAAAACACAGCTCTGTAGGCCAAATTTAGCACTGAAGAGGCATCATATGGATCATATGGAAGGCTGGGAATAAAATTAATTAATGCATGGATTACAATGACCTATAAATGTCATTGTTTCATCTCAAAGATATATTGGTACTGTAATTTTTACTTAACTCTTTCAAAGGACCACATGTGAGCACCACTGAATGGATACGGAAATTATTTATACAGCATGTTAAAGGGACATTAAAGCATTTCATAGCATGTGGTAGGCCTCTCAGCGAGGCGAAAGACACAGATCAGCTATCCAGCTGTGGTGTGCTGCTTTGGCTGTGCCAAAGCCACCAGATGATGTAGCTTTCCTGCCTGCCTGTCTCTAAAATAAATGTGAGCTGCATTCCCCAGGAAGGGTCTGGATGCATAGTCCTGGGCGGGAGATCCCCATCTTTAAATCCACAGAGGGGACAAGGGCAGAGGTTTCATTGTTCAGCTTTTTTATTGCCTGTTTTGTGCCCTGGCTGTATTTTCTACCCCAGGGTTTGCCCTGTGTCAGGTAGGCACCAGCTTTTGCATGGCCACTTATTACAGGAAATCCAGCATCCCCCAGAGATCAATGACTTGTGGCTGCTGCCAGCTTCAGTGATTGTAGTGGTTAGGAAACCCTTTGTAGCTATGCCTCCTCTGCAAAATAATAATAATAATACTAATAATAACAAAAAATAAAAAGCAAGCATCCATCCTGTATGGGCTCCAGCTCCCCAGGGAGGTGGCCAGATCCTCTGCTCTCCTCCTGTGCTTCTTCCAGCTTGGGGTACCGGCCCCCCTTCCCCAGCTTGTGCCTCGGCAGTGAGCGCTGGCTGCGACTAGGTTATATCTATACTATATATATACACATGCACACACAAATTATATGTATATATGAAATATAGATGCAAATTTTATTTTTATATATATCCAAAATATATATACTACATATATGCAATATATATATGCAAAAAACCCCCACTATATACACGTGAAAAGAAGGCTAATGTGGACCGGAGCCCTGACGGGATGCAGGTGCATATGCACCTCCTGTTAGAGAAAATAATGACCATGAACTATGGCAGCAACCCGGAGAAGCCTTCTGGTGACATCATAAACTAGCTGAGCTTTGCCCTCTGGGTTTATGATGATGTCATCAGGACGCCTTGATAGAGAGTATCTTTAACCTCGCAATTCACACTTGACCATCATTTATTTGATAATCTATATGCTGGGTGACACGGCTAACCAGTTTGTAGGCTGAATCCAGAGCGGTGCGTGCAGTCCAGTGCCGCCTTCCCCTCCATGAAGCCTCAGCAGGGGCTGGGGAGCAGAGCCTGTATTTTCAGTACAAACCTGAGCGCGAGTTTGATTCACAGTTTGGGCCAACACGTAACTTCACATGTGTCTAAATGTCTCACGAGGTGTTTTTTGGAGGGAAAGTAGAGTGATTTTTGATGATACTGAGATATTGATGGCCTGAGTAGTGCACGCAGGATGGACAGAGGTGCTTGCGGTCCAGTTTTGGTCCTGGCCCTAAAACCAGCTCTTAAAACCTAAGTACAATTTCAGGTGCCTAAAAACTACCCCCAAAAATAGAGCAGTAGGGCTATGGAGCCCATAGTGGCTTTTGAAAACTTGGCTGTGGCTCTGTTGGACCCTGGGACCCCAATCACATCAGCCTTTTGGAAAATCATATGCAATGCATATTCCAGCCAGCCTGTGTCGATGTTAAACTGCGTAGTCAGCATATAGATGATCATGACCATGGTTAGAGGAAAAAAACTTGCATAACATTTACCAGAACAGCCACGAAGTGAGCTTGGGTAACATGCTCAGTAGGATAAAAAAAAAAAAAAAAGACAGCAGGACAGTTTATATTCAATTTTAACTATATTTGATATTGTGATTTTCTTCTTTTGGATTTACATGCTGGAGAAGATTGTAATGCAACAACATTGCTGCCGTGAATACCCTTTGGCTGGCACCTTTGCTTTCAAAACAATGAGGTCAGACTGCTTTTTGCTGAAGACTGCAAAAATTATAAACAAGGCAGGGACACGTGCAAAGTGATCTGACTCTCTTGATGGCAGCAGTAAACCAAAACTTGGAGTCGGTGCAGGGATTTCAAAACAAAGCAAGTTTTGGGTCATCTACATATTTGCATAGCAAAAAAAGAAAAAAAAAAAAGAAAAAATAACAATAAAAAAGAAAATACTGTATAGGTACTTGGGAACCATAGGTTCCTCTCTCAAATTCCTATAGATTAGTAGGGTATAAAAAGGTATCGGTTTCCGAAGTAACCATAACAACATGTTTTCATGAGTTCCCATTGAGAAGCCAAAAACCTCTGTGAGCAATAAATCAACCAGTTTATACCTCTGAACTTAAATCTTTTATTGGTTACTGATTAACTTAACTGTGCTGCCTGACAAATCTTCATAATAAATAAGCTAACCAGCAAGCCCTTGAAAAAATCCAGCTAACTTTGTTTAGAGGACTATCACTGAAACATGCTGTACGTTACAATGAATTTGGCAGTCAGCATGTGGTCATGTGCACGTTTCAACATGGATCTAAACCCCAGAAATCACAAGATGTGGAGTTACAAAAAAAAAGATCCCTCTGCAACTACTTTAAGTAAATGTACGTGTTGATACTTATCAGTGGTGTTGCTATGGGGGCAAAATAATTAGTAACTACTAATTAGTGTAGTCCTTCTGAAGGAATACAGTGGGAAAATGTCTATTGACTGTCGGTGCCGGGGTTGTATGTGCTAAAGATGATGGGATAACAGCAGAAAGTTATACCGGTAAATTGTGGGATTTTAGATATTTGCTCTGTGTGCATCCCATAAATGTATAGCCTTCCTGAGGTCCGGATGTTGCTGGCTACATTTTGGGAGGCTTTTCTTTTTTTTTTCCTGTTTTTTGTGGAAGGTTTATGTGAGTTGTTGGCTTCCACAGCAAGTCTACATTCAAATTAATTAAACTGTTGACAGTTAAATTGTACTAAGTAGCTTCGATATCAAAGATGATTCCCAGATTTTTTTCCATGTAACTTAAAAAAAAAAAAAGAAAAAAAAAAAGAAGAAAGAATCTGAGGAACTTAGTTCTAAACATCTGTCTGGGCAGATGTCAAAATGCAGAGTGTTACTGCATTATAGTGTGTGAGTATATGACACCATGTTATTACTCTTGGCTTAAATATTCACAATGGATTTTATGATCTATTTAAAAGAAACCTTTGATGAGAGTGTAAACTCTTATCTTTTGTCATACAATAAGCACCTTTGTGGAACTAATTCTAGAGTAAGTATTGAAAAATAACACAACGTTTTCTACATCTTAATCGCAGTACATGAATATTTATACAGAGGGAATTACGGATATGTGACAGTGGAAAAGATTTGGCAGATCTTCTTTGAAAATGAATTTTGGTGAATAAACTCCTTTTGAAGTAAGATCATATTGTTCCCAATTGCTCTGGATAAAATCATAAGCTTTGAGCTGTACGTTAGCCAGCTGATTATAATCTAGTACAATAATCTGCATTTCTTCAAGAAATGAGAGAGAGACAGTGTCAAGGACATTGCACATCCAATAGTAATTTAGGGAATTGAGCTAGAACGAGGCAATGCTTATAACGCTAATATTCCAGAAACATGTTGTTTAATTTTTTGTTTCCAGATTGCATATATTAACCCATTTTATTAACCTGTCTATAGCCTTGATTCAATAAACCATTCCTATTCAGCAGAGCTCTAAAGCATATGTTTGCCTTTAAACACATGCTTAAATCCCATTGACTTTTTAATGCTTAAAGTTAAGCATGTGCTTAGATGTTTTTCCTTGGCTCTGCGAAATAAAATAAAATAAAATAAAATAGTATCCTGGGAAAAAAAAAAAACAATAAAGGATGAAATTTTAAAAAGCTTAAAATAAGAAAACAAACCCCCATTCATTCCCTCCCATACTCTCAAGAACCTGCAAACTATTTTTAACTAAATACCTGAAACAAACAGAAACGATTTTCATGCCTTATTTTGGAGTGTACTTGGACCTGAAATCGCTGAGACTCTCTGCTAAAGAGACGAACAATAGTGGGAATATCTCGCTGTTTGCTTAATGAGCAATGAATGGAAGTGTGAAAGTGAAAAGACAGATTCTGGGCTCAAGACTGACAAGGTGAGACTGCTTCTTTATCACACCTTTCTTTTTTTGAACCCAAGCATCATTTTCAAAGCAGTAAAAAAAATAATAATAAAATAAAATCTGTGGCTGGGAATTGCTCCATAGCTTGCAGCCAACTGATTTGCGTTTACTCCCATTGCTTCCTTCATGGGAAATGTCAACTTGCTACAGAAAGTTTTAATTGGTTTATGAGTGATATATTCAAGCTGCTTATTTCCTAAAACATCTGTTTTTATTTTAGTTCCCCAATGTCAAATGGTTGGTGATATCCCAAGGTAGCACACTGTTTCCAAGTCATATTTCCTGGGGTATCTATCAATAAAAAGCCCCTTAAATTGAGCATAATGAAATTAGTACAAGGTAGTCAAGAAGTCTCCAGAATCAAGATATCAAAACGTCCCTGTTCCCGTTATTTTTTTCCATATTGCTTGTGATTGACTGCTTTTGGGGCTTGGAGGGAGAAAACCATGAGAGTTATGGCTTATTTCATCTTTTTTTCCCCCTACCTCTCCGAGGCCTTGAGCAAGTCTAATTTGTATTGTTATAGAAACTGGAATTAAGCCAGGGGAAGCACAAGCCTTGTGCTGCACCTGATGGCAAAATCCAGTCATTTTTCTCCTCGGTGGACAGGGAGACTACAATTTGTTTGAAGATCTGTCCGCTCCATGTGACAACAGGAGTCCTAACATAAACAGGCAATTGTGAGAGCTAAAAATGAGCAAAACATTCATAAGAGGTTTTCATCTGCATGCATACACACACACACAAAGTCCTCAGTTTCCCACCATTCTGTGGCTTGGGCCAGAAAGGGAAAAAAGATTTTTTTAAAGTAGTTATCGCTCCTAATACCTGAATATATTCAGGGGTCTTCTATTCGGATCACAAAACAGAGTAGATTTACAATATTTATCTACTAGGTGGCCCAAAACCCAATTGGCTCTATTTTCATCCATCATTTATTGTGAATTTTGTTTTTAAGCTTTTGGGGAAAGGAACACTTGAGAAGTTTTTTCCTGAGTTAAAGAAAGCGAATTTGAAGCAGAGGCGGTCCAACTGAAATCGGTCAAAACAAAGCCCACCTCAAGAGTAAATCAAGTAAGTGTTACTTATCAAAATAAGCCTACAAGCAGAAGACAGGGGAGGAAAAAAAAAAAAAAGTTTGCAGATTAACTTTCTTACCAAACTCATTTGCGCCCGAATGAAATGAAGTTATAAGGATAAAATTCTCAGCAGATTTGCACAGCACAGTAATAGCCTTTATGCTTGGAAATTTATGGGCCATGGACAGTTTATAAGAAACGATGTAGTTCATCAGAGAAGCAGACTGATGGAGCACATGGGAGCATTCTGCGCAGGAAGTTGGGTTTTGGAATAATACTTACTTTGATAGAGTTGTTTTGTTAGCTAAGTAAAACAGTAGGGAAGCCAATGGCCACTTAGGCTTCAAACATAAATATATATTTATAAGTCACCCAGCTGCTTAATTGAGATCTCTAGTGTTTTCCCTAAGTATATCTTATCCAAAAAAACAGTAATGCAGAAAACAACAACAGCAGCAAAGACCTGCTGTATGCTGAGGTTCATTTAATAAGTCAGTAGTAGTTAGGGGGAAAATGGAGCATTATTTTAGGGGCAGATTTGTTGAGGTTCCTGGGGGCTCTTCAGCCCAAGTAGTGCCTCAAATTGGGCTCAAATTACTCTTTAGGAATTGCCTCACGAAGAAGCAGCAGGATAGATGCCCTTGGCATACTTCTGACCTCTCTTGGTGGCTTTTCCTCTAGAAGAGTCCAGCGTAACTTGTGTCTGAGCAGCGTTACCAAGTCCTTGCAACCCAGTTCGGAAAGATAAACGCTGGGGTTCTTGCCAGATGCTAGCTGTGCTGGCTGTGGAGGGGGAGGGAAGTACATGGGGCTTCAAAATGTTCTCCAAGGGAGGTTACACAGGGGATGGTTCATTAAATTTGAGCAAAGAACTGGAAAATAAGATTTCACAGTCCTAGGCTTGAACAGCCTGGGTGAATTTGGGATCCCTGAAAAATCTTGAGAAAATTTGGCAAGTTCTGGGAAACTTCAGAAAATACTCTGGAGGTTTTTGTGAGGGTGTTTTATTCTTGATGCACGCCTCCAAGGTGAGGCAGAGGGGAGGACCTCCCACTCTGAGCACCCTGGGGTGCTGGCCAGCTCTCAAAAGCTGCGTCTGGCTTTATTTGTGGAGTCCAAGGCGGGTGGACATTGGGGTCTTGGGCTTGGCTTCAGCAACCCCACAGTCAGAGCTCTTCTCACACCTCTGTTTGATTGAGAGCAATGGTTTTAATCCATGTCTCCTACTTTCCAGGTGAATATCCTAACTTGGAGGCTGCTGAATATTTAGAGATGTGGTGTTTGGTCTTTTCTCCCTGTACAGGCAGTTGTTTCTCCCTGTACAGGCAGTTGTTTCTCTCTGTACAGGCAGTTTAATATCAGTTGCAACAGAGACTCAAAACCAATTCTTTGACATGTCCTAGATTTGAGCTTGAGGCTTGACCTGAGCGAGACTTGAGGGCTGTTTTCACTCCCTCCCTCCCTCTCTCTCACCAGGAGATAGGGCTGAACTGGCTTCAGTATGAATCCTAGTTCTTATGCATCTATCCTTTCCCCTAAGAGGGGTACCCACATCCTCTGATAAAGTCTAATTTTAGGAAGACGTCTCTGTTCGACCAGGGCTTTGAGCACAGGCTGAGATTTAAATACTCACTACAATAATTTACTTAATTGGGACCTCAGAAGCATTAGAGGGCTTTAGTAGCAAAAATGGACAGATTTGTGAAGAAACACGATGGCTGAGTACTGCTAAGAACTGCTTGCTAAGCACTGAAATATCACAGACATGTTCAACCTGGCCAGCTTCTGGGGCATCAGGGCCTGCTCCTGCAGCTGCTGGTCCTGGGATGACCCTCACATTGACCGCAATGCCCGATGGCTGGAAAGATGCTCTCAGCTGATCATCTTCAATTTCCCTCTTCCCCCCCAAGCTCTCAAGTATATTTGTGTTCAAACCAGGGTTTGCTCCTTATCATGCTTGCAACCCATTTCCTCCTCCTGTTTTATAGGCAGTGAAGTCTAAATGGTAAATTAGTGACATCTTCATTATTATGGCAGTAGAGTGCAGTGCCATCCTAATGCTATTCCCTGTAGGAGCGAGCAGAAGGAGAAGCTAGGATGGAAGCGATAACAATCGTATTCCAGTATAAATATCTGAAACGATAGCCAAAAACTGCTGTGCCGCTCTCTGGCTTTTCCTGTAGTTTTGTTTTGCCAGCTGAAAACATCTTAGAGAACATTTGCTTGCTTCAAAACTGTCCTCCTTTCTTGAGGTGCAGCTGAGTTTATCCATAGCTGCTGAGCCATGTGGCTGGAAATAGAAATGGGTATTTTGGAGAGCTCGGCTCGCTGAGGGGGTGGACTCGGGGGGATCGACTCTCCAGATTTATAAAGAGCTCTTCCATTGCTGTTCACACCTTCCTTGGGAAAGATGCTGTCAGTAAAAATGCCCCAGAGCTTACCAGAGAGTAGGAGCCAGACACTGTGGTGATTTGCTGCTCTTCCTTTCTTGTGTGAAGCGGGGGAAACCTTTCAAGGTTGGGTTGTTTATTTTGTTTGGTGGTGCTTGCCCACAAAGGAGGGGGGGGTGGATCTTAAATAATATCATGGTTCAGGCAGCTCAAAGGTGTTGAAGAGAGCTGCGTGAAATCAGCTTGTAGCATTTTAAAATGTGGTTTTGGCAAAGCCAAACTCGCAGGTTCATTTCCCATCCCACAGAGTTTGCCTTTGAGCCCTGTGTTTGCCTGAAAACTGATCCTCTCGGTGGACATCAGAGAAACCTTGTAATTTCTGGAGTGAAACTGGGGGACTCAACAATTGTCCTCTCGCTTAGCCCCCATTCCCAGCTCCCACAGGCACACTGGTGTAGCTTCTGAAAAGTGTGCTGAAGCCTGCCTCTGTGCTTGTGCTAGGAAGGGATGTCCATGCCATGCTTAACCCTATTGGCATCCTGGTCCTTCCAGTGAGGAACCGGGGTTTTAGCTCTGTTGCTTCTTGAGGTACCATCAGCTGCAAAAAAATCCTGTGCCTGAATTCAGGGGATTTTGCCCTTTGCAAAATTTGGGTCTCAGTTTGCTCTGGGACAGATGACATGCATCCTATAAGTTGTCCATCTGAAGGAATGAGCAAATAAATTAAGCACTTCTAGTCCCAAATGTCTTGGTAAGTTGGAGGGGTATTGGCACCTGGGAATAGGACGGCATTGCTGAAACGCATCCCAGGGACCAGCATTGCTGCCTCTGCACTTGTAGCACATGTGCAGAGCTGCCCCTTGGACATGGTGTACACAGACACCCGCATCTGTGTCCCTATGCCTTGGCACCATGTCACTGAGCAAAGCTGCCTCCTGCCTAGTTTATAAATTTGCCCTTTTGTAGTCACTTGTTCGCTTATGATTTGAAGTCTATGATTTTGACTAGATGCAAGTTTACTTTTTTAGGCCAGGGATGGAGGAATTTGCTTTACTCACTTTTTGCTCACTTAGAACTTTAATGGATATTTCTTTTTTTTCTTTGAATTAGAGGTCTTATTTTAATTAAGACTTTAATATTGTGCAACTTGAACAAAGCTTTAGTTTGTATCCAGAAGAACCACAGACTTATAAAACCCACAAATAAGGTAGCAAGAAAACAACTGGTTATTTATAAGGAGGAAGACCTTTGTCCCTAAAATGCATCACAGCGCTGGAGTTTGCATGGCTCTGTCTGAGCACAGTGCTGCCATGCCAATCACTCAAAACCAGGAAGCAAAACTACCTATGTTTAAGCAAACCAGATCATATCACTACCAGTCTGTAGTGATATCATTTACACTTTTGCTTTCTTGACCTGGGTTCTCATTTTTGGGGGTGCCGCTCATTGCTAGGTGGGAGTTGCAGAGGCTGGGGGTGCTTTGTCCCTCTGCAGCCCGGCTCCTGCAGTCAGCCCTCACCCTGAATTTCCCAAATCTTTCTCCTGTTCCCCAGGAACCAGTGACATGACAGAGGGTCTGGCGGTGGGACAGCTGGCAGAGCTTAAAGGTGCTGGAGCTGTTGCGGCAACCATCTGACCCAACGACGTGTCGCCTGGCTCTCTCTGCTGCTCTCATGGCCTCCTGCTCTCCTTTCTCCTCATGTGGCATGTCCTCTTCAGCGTATTCATCCTGCCTTTGGTGTGCCACGGTAACTGTGTCAGATGTTTTATTAGTACTTTTTTTCTTTTACCCTGCAACTGAACCCGGTCTCCTGGGAAATATGGGCTGAGCCCAAAAGACATTAATGTGCCTGCCAAAATGTCATTTTTTGAACCTATGGAGGAAAGGAAAAAAAGAAAGGCAAAAAGAAGGATCATCTCATCCTAGGTATGGCTATGTTTTGTGACTTTCATCACATTTCTAAGGTGGATATTTCTCAAATGATAGGAGCTACTGCAGAAGCAGCATTGCAGAAGTCATGGCAAGTGGTGCTGGAGGAGACCTTGGGAGGTCACCAGGTCCAGTTCTTCACCTGCACAGAAGTAGCCAGTCCTGGACTGGACCAAAAAAACAGAGGACTGAAGTTTGCATGGTCCTGTTTGGACTCCATCCCTCTAAATTCAGTCAGGTTCAAACATTGAAAAAAAAAGCAGAATTTTTAATGAATGGTGTGCTCTACTGACAGTGTATCAACCTATTGTGTTACCATCACCAAGCCCAGTAAAAGAAAAAAATATCTAACTCTCCTTTGCCATGGTCTTTCTCAGTTTTGCAGCTTGACGCTGCTGCCATGATATCACCCAAGGTCCACCACTGCTTCAATATTCAAGAAGACCATGTTTGTTCTCTGGGTGGTTTTAAGCCATCCTGACTGATTTTCCTATGGACTTACTGGTTTCTATAGAAGCTACTCAGCATGTACCAATGACCTCCCATCAATGAGCTCCCATTTGTTGGAGGTGGCCAGAGTTTTGCAGGGGATGGGAGGACATTTTTTAATTTTTTTGGTCTTTTGGATGTGGCAACCTTAGGGGAAGCCCAGAGCTTGCTCACACCTCAGATCCCACAGTGGCCTTCCAGGCGTCCCCACCAGAGGTGTGGGATATGGCAATCAGGAGTGGAGAAATGTCAGATGAGTTAATAAATACATAGCAGGCAACATAGCTTCCCAATGAATTTGCCGGTAGGTGCTCCTGGCCCATCAGGCATGGGAAATTTCAGCCCTCAGGGTGATATCAGGCAAGTTTTGCTCGTCTGCCAGCAGAGCTTGTTAAATGCCAGCAGGTCGGCACTGACTCAGGTTTTCAGCAAGTGGGAGAACAGTAGGAACTGAAGATCCCGGAGGTGGTTGTAGTTGACTGCTCCAGCAACAGCATCACGTGCTGGAGAGGGGGTGTGTAGAAAAAAACGTGTTTTCCAGGGAATCTAATTGCACTGAGTGGTGGCTGGAGGGGTCCTGCAGTGCATTTCATGAGAGTTTACATAGTTCTGGATCCTCTACCACTTAGAATGGAAAAGAGAAAGCCAATCTGTTTGATCAGGCCTCTCCCACTCGATATGTGTATTGGATTCTACATTAAAGCTTTTAACAGTTACGTACACATCTGAGCTGGAGCTATTGTTAGCCCATGTGATGGATTAAGATCAAGAATGTTAATGTTATCCAAAGGAACGCTTTTTAATGTATATTGCAATTGTATAAACAGGGTCACCAGAGCTAAATGGGATGTCAATGACCTATGAAGATCATAAAGTAAACAAAAGATCTTAAAATAAGCATGTAACCTGAACACGTCGGGGTTTGTTGTATATCAAAGGCATTTGCTTATATAAAGTAAGGGAAAATTACTTATGGGTAATGTTGTTTGCCACAAGTCTACCTCTTCCCTGCTCTACAAAGGAAACCTACCCGGAGGGACTGGGGTATGTCTCCATCTACCAGGAAGCACCGAGCGCGCGGGCCCCGACCGAGCAGAGCCTAGCTTTTGTACACACATAATAAACATATGCTTAAATCCCAGGGAGGAGTGGTAAGGCGTCGTTCCTGGTGAAGAGCAAGGCTCCTCCTGCCCTCATTGAAGAGGGAAGGAGGACAACCCCACCAAATATGGCTGCCAGGCAGGTTTCGGAGCCCCAGTGACGCAGGGAGACCACGCAGGTCCATGGGGCCAGGCAGCTGAGTGGGAATTAACATACACCAGATGGTTGAAAACACTGGGAAGAAACTAGGAGCTTTTTTTTTTTTTTCTTTAAATACATTACCATTTCCCTCCTTGCTTCCACACCATTGGGACTGAAGAGTAGGGGCTTTTTTGGCTTGGTTTTGCTTACTTGGTAGCTCCTAAATTATTGCTGTGGGAGGGTGATCTCCTTTTCAAGATGCCTTAACCAACAGGGGCTTAAGGGGTTTCTTGTGAGATAGCAGGTTAAAATCAGGGATTTGCCATGGAAGAAGGGGATCCTGGGGTCTTCCTATTCTGTCCTCAGTGCAGGTGGTCATCCTGCCAAAGTGTGAAGCTTTTCATTTGTCCTCGCTAAATTTCATCATATTTTCTTCAAGCCATTTCTCCAGTTTTGAGTTCTAATCCTGTCCTTACAGTCCCTCCCAGCCTGGTCCCCTCTGCAAATTTAATAAGCATGTTCTGTCCCATTAGCTGGAGCCCTCATGGAAATAGTGGCCAGGACCAGAACTGACACTGGAGAACATTTTTGCCATTGCAACCAGGAATTGTAGAGAACATCTTGCTGATGTTTAAGAAATCATTTTACACTTAGCCCGAAATAGTTCTATCGAGACCATGTTTTCCTGATTTGCTTGTGAGAATGTCATAAGAAACAGTTTACTGAAGTCGTGGTATGTTTACTCGTTGCTCTTTCTGTATAGGCTGTTATGTTATCATAAGAGGAAATTCTGTTAGTCTGGTAATATTCTGGTTTTTAGAAAAAGTCTGTACTGGATAGTCCACATTTCCTTGTTATCTTCTAGGTTGTTTTCAGATTATTTACTTGTTCCAGATTTTTTTTTTTCCTAGCAGGGTAAATTACTGGTCTAGAATACACCAGCTCTTTAAAAAATAAAAGAAAACGTAAAAAAAAAGACTGAGAAACAAACCCCCAAAAGACCTTCACCTGTGTTCCATAAGGTCTCAGATTAACCTTTGAGAGATGGCCACAGCTAGCTCCTTAATTACCATCAGGTGATGCTCATCAAGCCCAGCTGAGCTGGAAGCTTCTAGTTTGTTTAAGCTCTCTGTGAGTTTATCCTACTATGACTTCAGGCTTGGAGGTTCTCTCTTTATTTCTGGAATTATTTGTCTCAACAAGGACTGATGCAAAGCTATCAGGAGAAAACAGGGGATTAATCAGTGTTTTGTTTTTTTTTTTTTTTTTTCCTTTCTGGAAAAAAAATTTGCTACTATTTTGCTGGCTCTGCAGAAATTCTGCTGGACAGGAGAGCTCCAAGTAAGAAGGTGAGGCTATGACTTTAATTCATCCTTTAACCTCTGTCACTCTCTGCCTGAGACTTAGATCTCTAAATGTGGTGCTGGATAGTAGTGTAGGTGAAATGAAGCCTGGTGCCTGCGGTAGGGCAGGTCTAAGTGCTCCTCCCTGAATAGCTGGGCACTGGGACTGGGGGAGTTGACTGCTCCCAGTTGCTGGCAATAAGTGGTCCCTTTGCCTGCAGCCCTGACCCTGATCCTTACCATATGTATCCTGCCTTGCAGTCCTGCTAGGGCTAAGCCAGCAAATGCAAGCCCAAGACAGTGTAATGCTGCCACTAAGGAGTCAGGGCCTGTGGAGCTTCTGTTCCCTGTGGCTTGTTGCTTCTTTCACACCTAGTAGACCATTTCTATGGCCTTTCTCTTCCCTTTCATCAGGGGTAGGAGTTTGGGGTCTTGGTGCTCTAAGTGGCTCAGGGAGGCCAATATCCAAGAGCTATTCCTACCACCTCTGGGGTTTTGCTGCCATCTCACCTGCCCCAAATAAACCCCTACACGGCCTATGCCTCGCATGTCCCGTGACTGCTTTCCCAATTGCTCTCCCTTTCCCAGGGGTAGGAAAGCGCATCCAAGACAGAGGAGGCCTGAGAACAAGGTTCTCCCCTGTATTGGGAGCCTAAACGTTCTTCCAGCTCTTGGGAGAGAGATACTGATGTTTGAAGTGGTTGCTTTTGTTGCCAGCTGCCCAGCAGCATCCCTTGTTGTTCCTGTATTACCTCTGGGTGTTTCTTTGTTTTGGTGTAATTTGTTTTGGTTTTTTTTTTTCACAACATCGATAGCCCTTTGCTTTTGTTTCCCATTAGGTATGGGCATATAGTTTTGACTTCTTCCTGAGATACATGTACCAATGCACTACCAAGGAATGTAAATCACCCATATACAAAATGGTCCTTGCTACTTCAGCAAGCTCTTCATAGCATGTAAAAATTCAGCTGTTCTCTATTACAGATATTACGATAGTAATCAGCAATTTAAAACTCTTTCAATAATTGTTAGCCCAAAAGGTTTTGTTTATTTGTTTACTGGCATTGAATGATGGTTATTATCAGCTTTGAATGACATTCAGCATTCATTTTGCAGCTCTGTCTGTTTTCAAATATTTGGGGATGTTCTTGTTAGGATGTTTTCAATGCAATTTCATTCACAGTAATTCCAAAGCACGCGCGCTGTATGCGATCAATTAATTACTGCTTGTAATCAAAATTTTTCTTAACAGGCGGAAACACAGACAGCAAATATGCCTTAAAATGTCTTTGTTTTGTCAGGGAACAACCTCCCAATGTGCTTTAAAATATGTAAATAGGTTCGTGCTCTATGATGAAGCATTGCTGTGTGGTTTATCCAAAGAAAGACTACTCTGTGGAAGGGCCACAGTGAATAGCACTCTGCATAACTTAATAGTGGGGCTGGTGGCTGTGTGCTGTGGCTTTGGTCCTCCTGACTTTGGGGACTCTGATAGTGGATGTGATAGCTACTGTCCTGAGTTTTCTGGTGGGTACTTTGGGCTGGAAACCCAGCAGGTGCTCAGGAGGAATTATGGGGTTACTAAAGGAAGAGCGCAAAGAAAGCTCTCAGCTGATTGAATGACTTCCCTTGCTGGTAGAAATTAAACGTATTTTTTAAACTGGTCCAAGTGACTTTGGAACAATGTTCACATGTCAGTGGAAGTTAAGCATCAGATGTCTTCAGGTGTTTCTGTCCATCCCAGGTGGCTTCTAGGTGCTACTTCTGCTATGTTTTGCATGTCTGCACAGTCATTTTTCTCCAGAAAGTAACCACTGAACTGTAATAAACCAGCTTAAAGCAGGAGGTGAGTTTTGGGGTTAAGGTGAAGAACTGTTTGGGAGGGAGTAGATGTCTGCCCATCATAGGGCTTTTCCTGTTTGTTTGTCTGCATCATCTTCCAAAACATCTGGTGCTGGCCTTTGTTGAGATAGCATGATCTGCAGGTTAGATCCTGTGTGGTCTTGTCTGGTGGGAAGAAAGGGCATTTGGATAAGTTAAGTAGCTGGGAGTCACAGAAAGGGCTGGTCTTGAAGGGAGTTTTCAGCTGAAGATGGATGAGCTCCCCTGCTTTGCGGACCCGTTCCCCCTGTTACCCGATTTCTTTATGACATGCTGGCAGTCACCTTAGCTGGGATCTCACTGCGAGACAGTCAGCACCGCACTCACAGCACTGCAGGAAAAATAAACCCATTCAGACCAAGCAAAACACTTGGAAAAACATGCAGACGTCTTTTTTTTTTTTTTTTTTTTTTTGGTAGTGGATTTTTTTGGTGAGTCCTGAGTTGTGCTTCCTCTTAAAGCTTTGCATACAAAGACCTTTTTGTGAAGGTTGTCAGCCTTTGCACTAGATTTGGCAAATTTCTACTGACACCACTATCGTAGAGGAGGAGGGAGGAAGGGGCTGATGACAGAACCCCATTAATTAAAATTAAATACTGTTTTAATTTTGGTCACTGTCTTGAAACTGTAGCAATAGCAAAATGCCTTGGTCTTTTTTTCTTCTCCGTTTGATTAGAACGAGAGGTCAGGTATCTTCCCTGTGCTGACCCACCATCCAAAACACTGAAATAGGGGTCTTAAGAGATCTGGTTAGGCTTTCTGGGTTGTCCAGGCAGATTGATACCATCTGGAAGTCTGGTGGGGAGAGGATTTGAAATCTGGACCCTAATACTGGCTTTTTAGTCTCCCATTTTTCTAAAGTAGCTTTTCAGTGGGAGTAAATGACTCTAATTGTATTGAAGGAGCTTGACTAATTCACACCAGCTGAGGGACTGGCCCCTGAGGTCTGGGCTGGCCTGTTCTTTCTGTGTCATTTAAAAAAAAAAAAATCCAACTTTTTGGATAATAGTGTAGAAATGGAAGTCCTTGGCTGCTTTGCATTCAGTTTGAGATGCAGCAGCACCTTCTGGGAAGAGTGTGTATTTCCATGGTGGCTCTAGTCAAAAAGATGTTTCCACTTACGGAAAGGGGGATCATTTGCCCTCTTCCACCTCCATCCAGGAAAGGGATGATGAGGTGGTGGGTTGAGGATCTGGCAGCACATGCCTGATGGTCCTTGCTGAGGTGGTGTAAGATGGTTTGGCCCTTTGTAGCAACAGAATGAGCACGAGGCAAAATACAGCTCTCCCTCCTCCACTTTTTTAGTGGTTTTAAGATGGCTGGTTGTGAGCTGGGCTGGTGGGGTGCTCTGCACTGATCTGACTGCACAGGCTTTGCTTGGTGGGCATAAAACCCCAAAATGGAGGTGCTGAGGTTGGGAAGCACACCTGCCTCTCTGATGTCCCAGCATGGTATGGGTGCAGCCTGTGTGTTTCATTTGCATTGAAACCCAGCCAAAATGGGCTTCTCTGCTCCAGGGTGCAGTGAAGTCCTGGGCTTCTGAGCCTGTGTAGAGTAGCCTTAAGCTTTCTGTGATTCAGCTGAACAAAGCATAGAAATCCTTGCATAATTTTTTTGTGTAGCTGAATGTACAGCATGTCCTTTTTTGAGGCCACCAAAGGAAAGAATACTGCAGTTCAGGTGTTAATACTGAACTGCATCTTTACTTCTATCCTTTTTTCTTTATTCTGCTTTATCTGTAGAGTCCTTTAAAGGGGGGGGGGGGGGGGGGGAATCTCCTGCTTGTCACTTTCTCAGATGGTATTAAATGACCTTACTGTGAAAGAAGGAGCTAGTTCTAGGTAGCAGCTCCAAAGCTTTATTGTTAAAGTCCCATCCTGTTTGTTCTTAAGGCCAAAGGAACAAAAAATACAAATGTAGACAAATAGGGAAGAAAGAGGGGAGAAAATAAAAAGGGCAAAAGAACATGCAGCTTCTGATACTTAAAGCTCGCTTGCTGGAAAATCAGTTTGCAATATTTTTGCTTGTTGTGGGCTTTAAAGGAATCAGACCAGATGCTAGGCACATGTAAATCTTGCTCCATTGTACCACTCTACACCTGGCCTGCTGTCTTCACTTGCCTCCAATCAAGGACTTGCAAGAGGATTTTTCCATGGCTGAGCAAGCCTGGCCTTTATTAGGCAGGAGATTAAGAGGAGAGAAAATGGAAGATAGAAGAGACAGACCTAGAGTGACTATTGATAGGAATTGAGGTTTACATCTCAGGTGTTGCTGAGGGATTCAGACGAACCTGATAATCCCTATATCCTTATCTGGAACAGAGCTGCACTGAGAAGCATGCTTCTTGCTTCCCTCCCCTCAGGTGGCTGGGTTGGCACATCTTTTAATATCTGCAGGCAATGTAATGAGGAATGGCTGAGTACCAGCAGCAGAGCTGGTCAGGATGCTCTGCAAAATCACTTGCCATCCACTGAAGCCTCTGAGTTGCAAAGGGCCTCTTAGCAAAGCAATCTCCCAAAAGCATGGAAACCTTATTTCAGCAGAGCTAGTCACCAAAAGCAAATATCTGATCATCCTAGATATGGGCTTGTTTGTGATTATCTTTGTGCCATCTTGGGCTGTGAGACCATGCACCTGTCTGGTGGTGAAGGTGAGACTTTCCTCTGTGCTTCTCATCACTGCCATTTGTATTTGCATCTGGTCCTTGCTCATACACAGGTGACCTTCTCTTTGTGAACACCACCTTGATGTGACTAAGATGGTCCTCTGACCTCACTGCACATTTCTCCACAACCCTGTCGTTTCCTCCAGTTGAAGCCCATCAAGTTGTCATTACTTACTTGGGTTTATTTTTGCAAACCATTTTTACATAGGATGTGTATGTGCTAAGGTGTCTGCCTGCTGCCTTTCACCTGCTTAGGACAAGGAAAGATGTCGTTGTGAACTTCAGTCCACTGGTTTCTCTACATAAGTATTTTATAAAGCTCGCAAGAGTCCTTTGGGGTTAGGAATGGTTTGTCCTGTCAATTCAAAACGTTACCTAATACCAATAAATGCTAATAAAGAGCTTTTAGCTGGCATCATATACCAAAGCACTATGCATTCATTAGGAATCACCTATGCAAGTGCAAGGCCAGCCAAAATAATCTCCTAATCAGTTATAAAAAGTCTACAGTACTTGTCAGGAGCTCGGTGTGGGGCAATAGCATTGAGAGCTGTGGTTTCTGGCTGAGGCACTAAATGTGTTGCACATGGAGACAAGCCAGGGTAAGAAGGTCCTCACTGGGACGCAGTCTTTCCCATGTTAGGGGTAAGGGAGGGGGGATTTAAATTAAGAACAGTAAGTCTTCAGTTAGTTGTTATTTTGGATTTATCACCATTATAAAGGGAAGTGTGCATGTCAGAGGCCTACCGTTTTGTGGGGACATATCTGTGTGTTTTCCAAAATACCTGTCTCCTCCAGTATGCCAGAAGTCTCCCCGCATGTCACTTCTTATGTGCGTTCAATGGCACGTCTGACTTGGCATGCATGAGGCTGCATAAGAGATATCTCGGGGTGGTATGTGTTTTTTCTAAGGCGGTCTTCAGATCGTGCATGAGGTCTTCCCATGTGAGGAAAATCCTGACCTTGCCTGTTGAAGTTGCTTTATGGCCCCTGGCTGGTAGTGCAAAGCTTTTGCAGAGAGGAACAGGCCACTCTGTCTTCCATGTTCCACCTAAGTTAGTATTAAAACTTTATTTGATGTGTCTGGTGATTTAGGACTCTAAAGACCCTTCTGGCCTGCCGTCATTCATGAGTAAGTATGTCATCTTTCTGTGTGCTCAAATGGAAAAAGAGTTGAAGTTTCTCCAAAGAATATATTTTTGACTGGAGCTGGAAAGCTTAAATGGTCACTTTTCAGGCTGCTTTTAATAGGAGCTGAAATCAGGAAATATCAGAATGTGGCTCCTGAAGTGCATTCTGTAATCAAAGGGGAACATAGTTTTGTTTTTTGTTTTTTGTTTTTTTTTTTTCCAAAATGCCCAGTTACTGAGCTTGCTATGATGATTAATTAGTTGAGAAATCTCTTTCCTGAGGTTGTTCCATCTTAGAGTGATAGATGGTTATAGAGGTCAAATCTGTACTGCATGGCTACGTTTGCTCCTGTCCCGAGGGAGTACAGAAGTCCATGTGATGTGGTGGGACTGCTAGCGCCTTATTGCAGAGAACCTACCAGGCAGCAGAGGACAGTGGCTTGTGCTTCAGTGCCTGCAAAATGATGCTCCTTAGAGTCAGCAGCAGCCTTGACCTTTTGAACATGGGGCGCCCATGTTATGGTTCGGACCCAGAAGGTGGTCTATGTCTTGCAGTACCTTTCTACTGCTTTTTTCCCTAGGGCTCCTCAGATCTGTGCTTGGGAGCTTGTGGGCTGGTAGAATTTGTCTAGCTGTCTTCAGCCTTCTGCCCAGTGCCCTGCTTGCAAAGGTGCCAGCAGATGCATGTCAGGAGCCCTATTTTGGTGATGCTTCAGGTGGAAGCCAGTGCGTTAAGGGCAGTTTGGTTGAACATGCCACGTGGCAAGAACGGTTGCACCCATCTGCTACCAGCTTTCATGCTGGCTTTGGCCAACAGCACAGCTCTGCTACGTCTTAGAGAAACACAGGAGCTTGACTTGCATGCCGAACTGTGTGGTCCTGAAACTAACCATTTGGGCAGGCAAATTCAGTTGGTTTGGCATTTTTAAGCTGTATACATGCCAACCCAGCAGCCGAAGCTGCCTGAACGTTCATGTTGTAGCTGCTTTGGCTTTGCCCTTCTATAAATATTTGATCATTGTGCTTTTTTTCCTTGGACCAATGAGCAGAAAACTCAAAAATAGTGTTTTAAAAATTATTGTCTTCAGGAGGACAGCACAATACTTATGCTGTAGGCATTCCCACAAACTAGGATGGGTTGAAGTATGCTTAGCCCCTGGTTTATGAGACCGAGGTCAAACGTGACATGTTTCCAGATGATGGATTGTCAGGATTGCTTTGCCAAACCACGTTACCAAAATTCTAGTTCTTTGTATATCAGCACTGTATTTATTTGGGTTGCTGTTTGAAAGTGCTAAGATGAAACCTGCTGCATCTGCCATTTTGCATGGTGAGTGTAACAAAGCGTGTGGTTGGTATGACTGGATGCTGGCTTCTGTGCAACTGCTTATGTTTTGTCTTCAATTTCTTGAGTTTTATACACTTTCTCAGAGAAAGAGGCTTGCGAAATTTGTGTAGGCGTCCATGAGTGCCTGGTGGGAAAGGCACCTTGATTCTGGTTCTGTATTAGATGGTGCATGGGTGGGATCACTGCTTCAAAATCAACAGTTAAGTCACAGATGCTGTGAATCCTTAAGATCCCCAGGCTAGAACATGTGTAAAAAGTTGGGAGCCTAGCTGTGTTGAGCAAACTCTTCTGCAGTTAAAATACAGACAGAAATACTTCCTACTTACTCAGCAGTGTCTGCAATGTGCTGTGGAAGTGGTGGTAGGTCCCTAAGAGAACTGCACACATGGAGGTCCCGGGCTGGATCTAGAACATGCATCAATGTCACTTGGACTTCCCCAAGTCACCAGGCAGAGGATGCCTCTTGGTCTCTTACTACTGAATCCACACTTCTTACCTTCCTCCTACGCTGGACTGGGCAGACTGGAGCCAACCCATTGCCTCTTTCTTTGGGAAAATGGGCCAAATTGTCTGATGGCAAAATAAGAATTGCCAGAATGGTGCTGTGTTGTCAGATCAACACATGAGCAACTGATCAGTGTGAAATGAGGGCACGCAACTGTAGAGTGGAAGAGGTTTTTCCTGTAACTTGCCACGGGCTTGGTCATTACATGCACATAGTGAGGTCTCACTCCCACCACACTAGTGATGCATGTGTTTTTTGGCTAATCCTGCAATGACAGCACATGAGTTGGTGGTCACTGAGGTATGGTTTCCCATGCTCTGTGAACACTTCACTTCCAATGAGTGTAAAGCTTCAGCTCCAACCAGGTATCTTAGTACCACAGGACTTCTTAATTTAATTGAAATCACTTTGCAAGACCATCCAGAGTAAATACCCTAGACAACAGAACACAGTTGGTAATATGGAACATGTGATTTATTTTATTTTTTTTAACAAACTGATCCGGGAAAATGTTTCCATGCTGACAAAAACAGAACAAATGTAGGTCAGTGTCTGAAGGAGATGAAAGAAGCCAAGTGTAATGAGAGCCTATTGTTTCATGCTGACATATGCAGAAAGCTTGTGGAGAATGAACATCAAACTAAAATGTGAGGAAAAAAGAATAGAAGACATGAAAATCATCATACTCAAGAAAACAAAGAGATCAGAAAGTTAAGGGGCATGCTAAGAAATCTGCACGAGGAGGCTAAATAAATGAGTTTCACATTTCCCCTTCTCCCTTCTCTTCAATTCTGGGTTTCTCTCTCCCATTTGTCTACTAGGTAGCAACCTCTTCTTCCTTCCAGGAATACTTTGATTTTTTTATTTTTTTTTTCCCCCCTTCCTACCCTGCAGATGCCAGGCCCTAGAGAGATCCAGATGGCAAGCAGACCAGCAGAAAATGCCTCTTCACTATTTCACTTCTCATCTTCCTCTCAAGTTAAAAACACATGAAAGATCTATTGAAAAGAACAGACAAGTCTTATTTACTTTTTAATAAGTAAATTTAGTTTACTTATTTAACAGAAGTTAATCCACTGTTCAAACAGCTGGAATAAATATGAAGAAGCAATTTAGAGTCTAATTCTTTACTTGCGTTTACCAGTCTTACACTGATGTATTTTCTTGGACTTCAGAGGCATTTTCCTGGCTTGGGCAACGGGCATGAAGAATTGGCCCTTCCTGCTAATTATTTCTGCCACCCATTGTCATCTGGAAACATCTTCCATGGCTCTGGCCAGCCAGTGCCTTCCTTAAAATTTCAGCGTGGCTCTAGGAAAGTTAAATCTGTTCTCAGCTCAGTGTAGAGAAAAAGTGATACCTTAACCAACGGGGCTGCACTGGAATAAAACCACTGCGAGAGGAGAGTTATGTCCTGGATTTTTACAGATGAGGCACTAGTGCATTTTTTCCTACCAGCTATTTCCTTTTTGTATAGCTTTTTCCACCTCTGGTAATAGAAAAATATCTTTGTGGGAAAACTGTCTGCCTAAATCCTGTGATACCCCATTGACTTGAGACATGTCATCCCGGGGCTGACCCAAGGGGGACTGCCCTGGTGACTGTGCAAGTGTTCCCAGGATTGTTCCTTCCCATATCCTTCCTTAAACAGGCGGGATACCAAATTTCCACCCCGGCAGTATAATGAAGGACTCCTATGACAGCCTGGTGGATGTTCTGGGTCTGTTCCTTGTGAGCTCTGAATTCGTGGCACCATGAAATACATTGTCTGATGAGAGGTGTTACCGGGTCTTTGCTATTCCTTAAAAGTTCAATAGTTTCTAACAGTAAAATTGTGAGCCCTAGCAAAGAACCAAAAAAATCTCCTGTCATCCTTACCACGTATAAAAATGAAGCCCAGATTTTTGGGTTATTTTAGGGCACAGGGTGATGATGACTGTTTCAATGCACTTAGTGATACATTTAAATTGGTGATTTATGCAGCCTGACATTGACTTTAATTTAGCTTGTGTTACAAGTAAAGTAATTCAGTCCTTAATGAAGTGTACTCCATGTGACATATTGAACATGGGATCTGACAATCAGTGGTTGAAAACCAACCGAGGTTACATTTTCTTTTGTCATTGAAAGCGGGCTGTCAGTTCATAAACTTTAAACCGAGGCATGCTGACCTATCAGTCTCTCTGAAGTATGGTGCTGAAGACTGAGACCTGCATTAAAATAAACTTTTCTCATCCTTTGAAAGGAGAAGGAGGGGGAAAAGCTTACACGTGAGCTGTGTTAGGCAGATGAGAGCATTATAACATGCGTGTGTGTGAGTATACATACTTTTTATTTAGTTTTCGGCTATGAGAGTGTATAGAAAAAGATTTGCTCCCTGACCTATGCAAACCTTTGAACTGTGTAGTATGACAGTGAAAGAATTTAATATACATGATCCTGAATAAATGGATCCAGCTCTGAAGCAGTATAAATTATGCTTATATCAGCTCTTACAGGGGTTCAGAATAAGGCTCTCGGGTAAGTGATGGGAAGCACAGCCCGGCTGGCTTTGGGAGTGGTTTGGGGGGCTTGATGTGCCTGCATTTCAAAGGAATTAACAGAGCAGCTCTGAACTGTAAATATGCAAATCTTTTTAACATTTGTGTTAAGAGATTCATCCTTGTTTGCATACAGAGAAGGAAGCAAAAGTTTTGAGTGATTCCAAGTGGCAACGTTTAAAAATGAGTCTGCTGCAGCCTGGGTTAAGTCACAGCTGTGTTGTTTCTCAGTGCAAAAAGTTGACTTAAAGTAGCATGGCAAGGGCTTTTTTGCATGCAAGGCTGGGTCAGACACATCATCCCCTTCTTTTCTTCTTCATTTTACAAAGCTGAAGAAGGATGCTTTGAGTATTCGAGTGTGGGGAAAGAACGGAGGCAAGCATGGGGCATCAGCTTCTGGGCCAGTTGAAAATGATATATTTTCCCTTTTTTTTTTTAAAAAAAAAAAAAAAAAAAAGGGGAGGGGGGACAGATGTTATGTCCCAGAGTGTTTTCTGGGAAGAGGAGGACAAATGAAAGGACAGGAATAAAAAGATGTAGTGAGGGAGAGCTTGTCAGTCGAAAGCATGCCTGTGCTACAAGGGAGGAGTGTGGGAAAGATGTTAGCTTGGGTTAAAATAGAACTGCAACCGGACAGCCTGGGTTTTAACTCTGCCTAACATGAAATTATCCCAAACTCCCCCACCAGCTTGAACTCGAGACGCTAATCTAAGTAAACCGCTCCCCTTGACAAAGCTACCTTGATTTTATTGGTATTTTACCCCCAGGCGAGGTACCCACGATAGCTTGCCTGGCTTACAAATTAAATAGTCTGTAGTGTAGAAGATTTTGTGCTAGAGAAAGATGGGATCGCGGGCACAGCAGCAGGAAGCAGCTTGCTTTAAACAGGGGGAGAGCAGAGGAATAAAGCCGGCTTTTCACCAGCAAGGAGCCGCTGCCGGTAGCCTGAGCAGTAAACTGCAGGTCCGAGCTTGCCTGGTGCCATGGGACGGTGGGTTCAGGTCTAGGGGCAGGGTTGCTGGGTGGAAAAAACAAAGGTGCTTTAATTTAAAATAGGAAACATGCTGCTCATTTTTGTGCTTAGCCCAAATAGCTCTTAATATTTTTTTTTTTTTTGGGGGTGCTGAGCAGCCTCGGTGCTTCTTGGCTAGGAATGTAGTAGGATTGACACTAGGGAAAATGGGCAAAAATTATCAGCTTGAAAATATTCAAGGAAAAAGGAATTCTTTGACAAAAAACAAAAATCAGAAAAATACAGCGAAGGATCCTCAACTTTCAGGGTTGTATAAAAGCTTGTTGAATATCTATTTGATCTTTTGCCTTAGTATGTACTTAATGCAGTATATCTGATATCTTGCTGTTTTCATAACTGCCTAAGAAATCACAAAGAATAGCAGGGGGCAGGGAGGGGGGACCCAGCCCCAAGAGTATGACATTTTATTTTACCATTGGGCATGACATGGATTTAATTTTCCTTTCCAAGAAGCAAAATGCAGTATCGTACATCGGTACTAAATGGTCTAATTGCTAATATTTGAAGTATTTGTGCACTTCTAACCGAATAGCTGATTGATCAAGGGAGGGATGTTTGACTTTTTGGTGGAGGACATGGTAATTAAGTAGAAACAAAATACTTCACAAAAAATAAAACAATCCCAGGAACAGACCACATAATCGTAGGTTCCAGCTCAGCCCAACACTATACAATTTCATATTTGATTTATTATGTTTTAGCCTGGGAGCTTCAAAAGTGTCTAAGAGTTTGATAGGCAAACCCCAATGAGATTCTCCTGGCTCCTTTGAAAATGGCAGGAATTTTCTATTTACAGCATCACTAGTGATCAATGGAATTTTTGGGACAGTTCAAGAAATATTAAACAGGCTGAGTTTGCTCTTTATGAATTAGTCTAGTGTTTATTCAGCAGCTCATTTTTCATCGAAGCACAGTATTAAAGTTTCACTTGTTTGTTATAGGGTTGTCAGAATGAAATCTATTTCCAAAAATATACATTTCCATCTTCTTGTACCCTTTTTTTCCTGCTGTAGCTAAGGTTATGTCAACACTCCCAATGTAAACCCCCTCATTTCAAAGATTAGTAATGCTGGCATCATCAGTCCAGACTCGAGCACAGCAAAACCATAAAATAACCCCTGTAGGAGCACATTTTGAAATGATTGTTTTCAATGCCTTTGCCTTTTGTGTTAAGCATCCTTCTGTACAGAAAGCAATTGTGTTCAGCCTCTGTTGCAAAGTTACCGTTAAAAGAAGGAAAGTGTGTAGGCCTTGGTATTGTCATTATACCCTTAAACTTCTGAGATGCAAATGCTTTAAACTAGCTGCCCTGCTAAGATTTAAAAATCAGCCCCTACTCAAGCTCAGTAACTTTTTCCATAGCGTTGTTTACCGTGCATTACCGTGGTAACATTACAGGGCTCTTGGATGGTGTACTCTTCTCACTTGTTGCCATCTTTTGGGTCATCCTATAATATATACATTTAAAACAAGTATACAGCTGTATATTTGCTTAATCTGGAAATGTTTTGGCATCTCCCATGGAAAAATAAGAGCCAAATCCTGGATGAGGCTTAGGAATGCCAGTGTGGTGCTGCAGAGTTCATCATTCATTCCTCCTTCCCTATCTGTCTAGTTTCCCATCATCAAATTGGGCTGAGCTGGAACAAGATGGAGATTGGCATTAGCTGTGCCCCCTTTTTGGTACCAGTTAAGTGCCAGAGAAAGCAGCTCTCAAAGCATTGCAGAGGTGCTGAAAGGATTATCTTCATAAAGCACTGTTGTACATGCAAATTTTTTTTGCAAGCTGGAGAGCTCAAGGCTGGGCTATCCAGCATGCCCTGGGGTTGCCTCCCGTTATAGGTGACAAAATTGGTTCACAACACAGCTCAGCTTGGTTTACACGTAAGATTGCGTCTTAACTTCCATGCTCAACAATAAAGCACCATTCTTCCCTGCCTGACAGCAGCAACTTCTCCTTGGCCTATGGGCTGAAGGAGGTCTTCTACAGGCAGAGAGCCTGGAGGCTGGGAGGGTGGAAGTAAATATGGCATGGTGACAAATAGGTCAATGACTTCTAATGCTTCTGTTGCCCTAATTACCAACTAGCTGGGGGTCATACCATTAGTGCAACAAGAGCTAGGGTGAGGAACACCAGATGATGGTACAGACGTGCCTTGACAAGACAATAGAGGCAATTCAGCAAACTTTCATGGACCTCATAACCAGATCCGGTTATGGCACTAATGTCTGGGCCACCAGGTCTTCCTCTTGCAGCCCCCAGCATAAAATAAGATAATAGGCTGGTTAAAGACTGTTTCACAAGCTGGTTTTAAAGGAAGAAGCAGGGAATCATAGAATCGTCAAGGCTGGAAAAGACCCTTAAGATCATTGAGTCCAACCGTTAACCTATCACTGCCGAGTCCATCTATACCATGTCCTCAAGCACCACATCTATCCGTTCTTTAAATACCTCCAGGGATGGAGACTCAACCACCTCCCTGGGTAGCCTGTTCCAATGCTTGACCACCCTTTCGGTGAAGAAGTTTTTCCCAATATCTAACCTAAACCTCCCCTGGCGCAGCTTGAGGCCGTTTCCTCTTGTCATAGGGGATGATAGAGTGGCCTCTGGTGCCATCAGCGAGGCTTGAAGAGGAGAGTGGTACAGAGAAAATGACACTTCACGTCAGAGGATGGCTAAGCCCACCAGACAATCCTGATCTTGAATACATCTAATCAGCCATACTCGGGGAAAAACAATGGAAACTGCAGATGAGGCCTCTGAAATGCAAAACTTTCTTGGGAGTGAGGAGGCAGGAACAGATATTTCAGGGTGAAATGGGAATGTGTAATCATGTAGCTCTAAAAGCTAGTGCTGCAGGAAAATAAAACCTTGTTGAATACCTGGAGGCTCAGAGAAAAATAATCATAGGAGTTGGCAGTTCTGAGCCTGATTAACTTGTATGGGGCCTTTGGTTTACATGAAATTCCCTTTTAGGTGGCTTGGCTCTCTAATCTGAGGAAAGACAGGGAGGGCAGAAGCAGCCACCTCTGAGATTTGCCACCAAGGAGCCAAGCAGGGTGGCACTTCGTAGTCCTGCCTCTATAGGCACTGGACTGAGCCCGCCAGCTCATACAAACGTGTTTCTGAATGCCTGTTTGCTCTCCTTTCTTTTGTTATTATTGTATTAAGTCGAGGATGCCATTTCTAGATGTTCTTGACTGATGCATACCCAGTGTTTTGTACACCGTGCCTGGAGTCTCTGTGATTTTTGCATGACAACAGGATTACATTTATACAATTAATTAACGTTTGCTTGACCACTTTTATCCAATTTCTTTCTCCAGCACATAAAAGAGAACCTGACATAAATTTCTCTTTCAAAACAATTGACTTAGCAACTGCTGACCTTCTGTTCTGTCATTTCGAGGATTGATTGGATATTGTTGAATTGTTTCATTCTGTAGTAATTAAACATAAAATTAATTATGCTAGTAACCTATTATTTCTTTGAACCAAGGACTAAGTCATTTGTTTTTTGCTTGGTTACTCTGTGGGTTCTGACATCAGACAGCAAAACCTTGCTGTTACAAACAAACTAAACAGTATAAAGGGAGCAATTTAATAACCAAAATATAATATAAAGACTTCTAATTTCCGTATGGCTGGCCTATTGCATTAGGTTAATATAATTTGATCTATAAATCTTTTAAACCTTATGATTTTGTAATTTAAACATTTCCTGGATGGCTAATCACGCAGGGAAAGAATAATAATAATAATAAACCCCCCCAACCTAAAACAAAACATGAGCCAAAAATATACCTTAAAAGTAGATTAAAAAGATTAGATAGGAGGAGCATTTGTAGAAGACTTGGTGAGCCCTAGTATGGTTGAATATTTCTGGAGCTTGCTGCTTATACAAGTCTGTCTGCATTCAGTCTGGTGCTGATGCAGAATTTCCTTTGTTATGATGAAAGCGTTGTTAGATATGTTTACATTGCTAGTATTTGGTGTAGAAAGGAACATCAGAATGACAAGTTGATATTATCAAAATGTATGTGCTCATGGACACCAAAATAGTATTTTGTGGTTTTCATTAGCATGGGCCATATTAATTTAATTAACATGATTGAAAGTTGTATCATACCATGAGGCAGATACTGAGCCCTGGCTTATTACTCACCCATGGGCTATAAAACGCTACAGCTGACAAAAGGGGTGCATGTATGTGTGTGCGTTCCTCGTTACAAATTCACCTATGCGCTTTGCCCCGAAGCTGGTGGGGATGGTGTGATGACAATCATGTAAAAGTCAGAATGGGGGGGGAAATAGAAATGGGCAACCAGCCGGCTCCAGCAGAAGGTGGGCTTTTCCCAGGGCCAGGTACCAAGGTCCCTGCGGGTGGTGGTTGTCCTCTTCCAGGCTCACCAGCCTCTTCCTGGGACTCTGCCTCCAGCACCAGCATCACCTGGAGTTTTTACATTCCAGGTTGTAGCACTACAAACAGAGAACTTCTGATTGTGGCTACCAATGAGTCCTGGAGGTGGCTTTGAAGACTGGCACTTTACATCCCTGACTCCAGTTGCCACCAATGGGGCCATCAGCCAGGCTTTGCTGTCATGCAGGGGGAAGGACACCTGGGGAAATGCTCCTGTGCCTTTGTCTCCCTGTCGTTTTAGGCAGCTGCCTGCTTTGCTTGTACCCAGAGCCAGTTCTGATGGAGCTCTTGTAACATCTCCAGGTTGTTCTGTGTACGTGTCTCTCTTTTTCCTCTCTTTTTTTCACCTTGGAGTGATTCTTGCTGGTAGCCATCTTTTCACAATGCTCGAATCTCTCTGGTGTAGAGCTAAACTCTTCTGCTGTGACAAGGCATACGTCAGAGATGTGGAAATCTTGAACATAAATGACTTTTTAATTGTATGACTCCACATAGCCCGTTGCTGAAAGATGTGGTGGGCAAGAGAGAGCAATACTTTACAGACCAAACACAGATACCAATATATGAGCCCTTTGTTCTCATTCCCCTGCCCTAAGGCAAGTAATACACTCAGGTCTGTGGACATCAAGCCTAATTTGATCTCATTTACCCCAGTGAAACTATATTGACTTCGGTGGAGACACTGCTTTCCACTGATATAAATGAGAGCTAACTAGTTCTTCAGGCCAGTAGCTATTACCACTTGGGTTAAGAGCGGCATACAGCAGCAACGGCTGCCTGTCCATCATCGGCTGAGAAATGACTGCTTTGTGGGTATGTCTTTCAAGGCTCATTTTCCACCTTGGTGTGGGGGAATTTTGGCTAACAAGTTTTGTTTTGAGTGTCTTAGCATTTCTGCGGGAGTGGTTTGATGAAGTCCTGCCACTAGCTCGTGGTTCAAGTGTGCAGTCTCATTGCCTGCAGGAGCAATGTGGAAAACTTTCTGGAGGATTCTGTTCCCTAATAATCTGGCTTTTTTTCAAGACTTTGACCTGTGCTGACTCTGGGTGACATCAGTCATCCCCATCTGTACTGAAAGGTCTTTGGTCCTCTCTGAGCTCTGTCTGCTCCCATCCATTCCAGTCCCTGAGCTACGTGTGTGCGTATGCACTTGCTCTCTGCTTTTTAACCTTACGGCTTTATTTGCAGCCACCTCTTCAGGGTAGCCTCAGAGATGATGTTACTCTGTAACTCCCCATTTGTGATTTTTCTGTGGAAAAGCTGTCCTGGACTCTTTTTCTGTCTGCCTGCAAAGTCACTGTTATAATTTAATTCAAGAAATTAGATTCTCAAGCTTTATCCTTACCAAGAGAGAATTGCAGGGACCTTTTCTAGCGTCTTTGGTGGACATAGGTATCCACGTTTTTTCCTCAGAGGCTTTAAGTATTTTTTTAACTTGGTGTCTCCTCCTGCAAGTAGGAAAGCTGGAAGCCCCTTGATTACTGTTTAAGCAATGTTTTTGGAGATATGATTGATGAGGAAAATATTCCACAGCTTTTGCATCTTCAGTCTCAAGAGCCATCTCTTATGCCTAGAAAACCTCTTACATGACCAAGCTTTGCAGCATGCGGTTGTGATGGTCTACATGTTCTTTTCCCAGAGTAGCCTGGGTAGTGGTTTTCTTGCTGTATTTGCAGTCTCTGGCCTTGGCATCTTGAAGGGTACGGCCCTGATGATCTCTTCTGTGCTACCTCAAGTAATTAACCAGAAGGGTATACAGAAATGAATATTGTGTATCCTTGTGCCCACCTGCCCTGTATGTTCTGTTCCACACCAGTCTGCTCCAGCTGCATGTAAACAGCTTAGCTATGAGTTTTGCTTTCCAGCTGACTACTGCTGGTTGCAAACCTTGAGTTATTTTCCTGGCCAAACCTTCCAAAGCTGCTCTTGGTCTTACTTGACGGGAGGAAGAAAATGTGTTAGAAGTTTCCTCACAAGGAGTCATTTGCTGCTCCTTATGGAGCCCTTATGGCTTTTATCCTAAAAGTCCTGACTCTGCTGCTGATCTGGCCCTGATTAGAGGGGCTACTCTGGATCCTCTGGAGCTCTTCCAGGAGGCAAAGCTTGAATGAAGGCACACACATTGCCGAAGTCAGAAATGGAGGAGGACACAGACCACAAACTGTTTTTTGGCAAATATAGATCAAAGTAGGCCTAGGTAATAGTGCATACAATTCAATTCAAAGGAATTGATTGAAATCAGCAAGAAGAAAAGGAATAATGTCTACTAAAGTGAAAACTACCTCTTGTTTTCCCAGTCTTCCTGAGTTTTATATGGCAAACTTCTGCATCTTTGATTGGCCAATGCCTTGAGGAGAACTTTGCCCATATCTCATCTCTCCCAGAGAGGGTGGACTGGGAGAGTGCATGGGGAAAGTGTTGCTGCTGTCCTACACTTCTGCCCTTCCCTGGCCAACCATTTCTGATTACTGCTGGCCAGGCAGACTTTTGATCTCACCCTCTTGGGGCTGTGTTTTTACCACTGACTGAAATTGGGATAGGGCAATTAAAGCTGATGCTGGCAACACAGTAGGAAAAGTAAGTGGTAGGAGAGCAGTAGTAATAGGAGGAATGGTTGAAGAGCAAGTAAGTAGTAATTTCTATAACTTTTCTAGCACAAATTGGGACTTGATGATTGTAGATTAAACGATAGCAGGAAAATACTGGCCATGATGAGAGCTGAGTTTTACGTAAGAATGATCTCTACAGATAGGCGTTGTGGTCAAGCTTAGACTTCTTTATTGCACCGGGTTACAACAGCGCAATCCTCTTCAGGTGTTTTGCTTTCTTACTTTCTTGACCCAATTTGCTTCCTCGTACTGGTGGGAATGCATGTTGCAGTTAACTTGAAGCTGCTGTCTCTTCTAGCCTGATGTCTGGAGCATGCAGTCAACAACTTGGGCAAACAGCTGCTGCATCCCTCCTCATGGTTCTCATGATGGAAAAGCTCACCTTATGTTTTACCACCCATGTTTATGGAGGTGAAAAACTATGCCAGTTTGTTCTCTTCTTGCTTTGTATTTAGTTTCTCATTTGGAATGAAAACATAAGGAAGAAAAATTACTTGGACAGACCTGCTCTGAGAACAAAGCACCTGGGATTTCCCCTCTGATAATAGGCTTCTGCAGAAAAAGTTAGCTCCAAATCAAACATTAATGTGAACAGCGCTCTATGGTGGACAAAAAGAGACCTCAGTGTTACCATGTGGCGTTGGCGTTTTCAGATTAAGACAGGGGGATTAAGGAATTTTACTCAGCAATTTGAGATGCTTTGTTAAGAACGGAGGAGATTTGAGCTGCTTTGTTCTCAAACCACATGTTAGTGAAAAAGCAAACAGGCACTTAATCCTGACAGACAGCAGAACTTGACATCAGTTTGTCCCTGGAGAGGTGACCAGGAGTTCCCCCACGCCCAGCTAAAATGGTCATTCCTTCCTTTTTTAGGAGCCCCATACCACTCCTCAAACACAGGGCTGCACACCTCCATGCACCATGCCTAACCACTGCGGGTCTCTGCTGGGGCCTTACGCTCCCCAGGAAGGGTTAGCGTTTAAAAACATGCACAAGGTGCCAAAATGGTTACTGAACAGAGCTAAAATATGTTCTAACTTAAGGTCATGCCTTTAGTCTTAAACAGGACCATGCCAAAAAAAAAAAAAAAAAGGAGCTGGTGATTTTCCTGTTTGGGACTTTGGCTGGTTTCCTGTAACAATAAAAAATATAGCAGTCGACATATAGACAGCTGAGTATATACATGCTTGTATACTGCCCTCTGACACAAACATTAATGTCTTATATAGGTCTTTGAGGTTCTTTTAAACATCTAGTTACATTTTAAGGTCGTCCTCAGAGGTCATTGATGTAAATGTATTTGTAGAAAGAAACAAACAGCTCATTGAATTTGGTTTCCCATTTTAACATACATCAGTTAAATTACATACGCAATGTTATAATGTCTGGCAACAAACTCATTTTCTGATGTATAAAATTTGACTTTTCCCCTCTGTGTTTATGTCATAGCTAATACACAAAGATAAAGTGCATACACTATACTCTGCATATTTACTGAACTTTGGCAAGTCACTAAGAGCCAGTACTCAAATCAAATTAGAACCACCCAATTTATAAAACACCCATCTAAACTAATCTTATTATATTAAAAAGGAACTCTAGGCTGATACAAAGCCAATCAATAACTCATGCTTCCCACTGTGGAGCAAATATCAGCTATCCCCTTCTAATCTTTGTGTTTTGTCACCATTGCAAACCTGTTGTGAAAAGCTGCCCTGGCGTATTACTTAAATAAACAGTGTAAATGCACCCAAACAAGAATAATCTTGGTGCGTGCTTATTTTCTCTGCAGGTGCTGAGTATCAGGGGGTCTTAGTTTTGTAAAGGGATCTACTCCAGCTAATACAATTGATATTCCAATTTGTTTATATTCCATTTGTAGCAGGCATTAAATTTTTTGGCATGATTCTGCAGTCACCTACTAACCCGTATGCCTCAATTTCAGTGAAAGGATTACTTATGTTGGGAAAGCAGGGTTGGCCTTTGTTTAAATTTTTATATTCTGAAAAGATCTCCCATCTTCCTTCCAAAACTGTGTGTTTGGGAATAGTCCATAACCCGTGCAGGGCTGATGAAATGCTTTTTGCTCTTTGAAGTTTCTGGAGAGCAATAAGAAAAATTAGTTCAGTTTTGGGGGCTAGGAGGCTCAAAGAAAAACTTGACCCCCCTCTTTTAAATTATCATATGGAAAATTAAATTGGTGATATATAACTTCAAGAGTCTTATTGGTATCACCATTCTTTCCTTGTAAACAGCATGGGAAACCTGGCAGTGGTATGGTAGGTTCCAAATAAGAGAATAGCAATTTACTAATTCCCTTTTAAAGACTAACAGAGTTCCCAAACACAGCTTTGGCATGCTGCTTAATTCAGTTGCTCCATGCTTCTATGAAGGTTTATTGACTATATAAGGATCAAATAAGGGGTGAGCTGAAATCAGAAACACAGTATTCATTCATTTAACTCTGCTATAGTAGAGCAAATTCAGGGTGACTCAAGGGACACAATGTCTTGTAAAACATATGTACTTAATATAAGGGTCATAAAACTTATTAAATTAAAAGCTAGGTTAAAAATAGGAAGAAAATTTATGCTGCTGTCTAAAATAGCAATAATTTCCCTTTGGCCTTTCCCTTTCCTACTAATATGGGTTCTAGTTTTCTAAAAAAATAGTCAACTGGTAAAATCTTCATTCTTCACAAGTGAATGCAAGTCACTCTACCAGGTGAATTGTATGACTAATAATATAGCACAATAAATAGAGAAGGAGGGCTGCTGCCAGCTGGGAGGATATATTGCATCATTGTTGACCACACATGAAAACCCGTAGGCACCCATTTACTATTTGGGAAGGAACAGTGGGTTGCTCTTGGCCAACAGAGCACAATGGAAAGCCTTTTTGGCCATGAACGAAGGCTGAGAAAAGCAAAAATTCCCTTTCATCGCTCCACAAAGATGCCCCGTTGCTGGTGGGATGCCAGCCAAGACCCTCTTTCCCTGGCAATTCAGTCATGGGAGGTGTAAGACGACCTTCTTGTGTGAATGTGGAAGGGTTACTTGAGCAAGTGCTCCAGGGGCTGTGAGACACCAAGAAATCCCCTCCTGTCCTTGACAGATGGATCAGCAAAACCAAAGTGGTTGGATGAAGTCAATGTAATTATCCTGCAGTCCTGCAGAATGACAGCAGAATTTAGCTCCTTCGATCAAGGCAACCATTTTCTATTAGAGATGTTGGGGGGTGGTGGTGGTGGAAATAAAGCATTGTGACCTAAATCCTCCTCTCTAACCTCTAAGAAATCAAAGCGATGCTGGGCCATCCTTGACTCATGACACTATCCAGACCATTCCTAGCTGAGAGCCCGTGTAATGTTTGCTCAATGGCATAAGTTGTTAAGGATGCGAAAAGCTCGTGTGCTGGAATTTAATGCTTTTTTTTCAGTCCCTTCTGGTTTCTGAAACCACATCATCATGGTTTTTCTGTTGTTTTCTGAATTAAAAAGAAATAAATTCCAGAATGCCAAAATTGTTTACTTTTTAGCTACCACTTTTTCTGTCTTGGCCAAGGTGAGCTTTTTCTTCCCCCATGCCTATCTGTTTTGTTGTAGTTCCCCATCCTCTCTTGCCTTGCTGTTTGAGTGGGCACTCATCAGGACAAAGGCCACCCTTTTAGGGGTGTTTTTACACCACAGGGTAACACAACCAGCCTTGATTCCCATCCCCTGTGTGCTATGAACATTTTTTTTTTTTTTTGCATGCTGTTTAAACAGTTCTGTGCCCAAATCTGTCACCCGTGACCTCATTAAGTTGCATTTAATCACATGGGGATGCCCATCAGGCCTAACCCCATCATTTCCTGAGGAATTTTCCCCTGATTTACTTAATAGCTCTCAAGTGCTAAGCGGGAGACCTCCGGGTGCTGTTCCCTGTGCATGTTGGGTTACTGGCATTTATACTGAGTTTTAAATAAACAGTGTTTTGCAGGCATGCTTGTTTTGAAAAATAAACTTCTAGGCAGAAGGAGCTAGTTCGCATCTGAGCCAGACTGGTAGCGATTTGGCTTTTGCCAGCAGATGGGAAGAGGTCAGGCTATTTTTTTTTTGGGGGGGGGGGAGGGGAGGGAAGGGGAGAAAGTCATCTTTCCCCAAATAATAGCTAGGATTTCACACCCCCCAGGGAGAAGAAAAGCCTGAAACCAAAGTGCTGGCTCTTCGCAGGGGTGTTTTGGGAAAGGAGGCATGGTAGGACACCTGCAACATGGTCCTGGGACACCTCAAAGAGTGTCCCCTGCTTACCATGGTCTCTAGTGCCAGGGAGTGTGGCTTGGTCTCTTCCTCACTCCTGTCTTCTGCTGGGGAAACTTCGTTCCACCTTCCTTCACGTGTCAAAAAGCTTTCAGAGTGGTAACAGCACTGCCTTTTTTCCTGCCTATCCTGCCAGCTTGGTTGCCGACTCCGCTGCCCACAAAAATGTTTAACTTCTGGGATGGGAACCATGAAAAGGTGAGGGAGGTTCCTGTCCTCTTGGGAAAGGGTCTTCTGCGTGATTCAATATTTTTTTCTCCCTAAATTGAGGTTGTTTTTAGAGAGGCGAAGATAGGAAGGCTAGCCTTGGGTGTCCTCTGTTTCTTTCTAGGACTTCCTATGTGGTTATCATAAATCATTAAACACTGGCAGTAATGAGGCCCCTTTGACTGCAAGCCCCGCGATGGGCTAACCAAGGATGGCCATGGGCAGTGGTGACAGTTTGCTGGGGCAGCAGCGGGACAGCTAACTTCAAGGTTGCTGCAGTGTCCTAGTAATACTGGGCTGGATTGGGGCTGCCTGAGGTGGAGCTACCCTGCCAGAAGGAAAGCCTGAGCAAATCTGTGAAGTGGAATTTACAAAATGGTTGTCTGAGGAGCATGAAGATCCTTTGCGCTTGATGTGACCAGGTATGACTTTGTGCATATATATCAAAATATATACGCCTGTGTTTGTTGCCCAGTGGTTTGCTGCCATTTAGGGGAAGTGTGGTGGGGGAAGGTTCTTCTACTTTTAGAACCACCGTTGTGTCCTAGTGCTGTATCCTCGGTTTTCCATTTGTTCTTCCATGAAAGCCACTAAGCTTGGTAGCACAGTGTGCAGCCAGTGAAATTAATGCAGGTATTTTAGAGAGGGAAACATTCCCACCATGCACTGTCTTGCACATTATGCTACCTTCCTCTGAGATGCTCAGCACCTTGTCCTAACATTTTCAGGAGGATGTATTTTAGATCTGACCTTTCAGTCCTGCTGGTAGGATCACAACACATTCACTTGCGCTGTGTTCGGTGCTGTTTCTTTCTCTTTTCTCTGTTACGGAGTTAGGCCACTGCGGTGGAGAATGGGAGCCCTCCCCTATCCGCCACATCACTGCCCCCTCTGAAATGATGGAAACCATTTATTAGGTGGGTGAGATGAAACAACATCCAGTTGTTTCATTCTCTTTAGTTGTTCTCAATAGCCAGCATTGTCTAAAATTGCTACTGAAGTCATGCCTGCCCCGTGGTACCTCGGGAGGAGGTTTGTAATGATGGTCCTGGTGAAGCCAGGTGGGTGGTGTGGGTGCTTTCATGTTTATTGGATCAGAGGTGGCGTGTCAAAACAAGGTGTTCAAACTTCTGCAAAGATGGTCCTTTGAGAGCCCTGGGGCTGGGCTACAATATGAATCATTTGTCCATGGGAAGGGTCACCAATTAATTAGCAGTTTTATTTAAAAAAAAAAAAAAAATTGAACTGGCAGCCCTTCTGAAATTTAAGCACATTGTTCATGGTGTAATTACAGATGAAATATTAGAGAAGTGGACTAATTACACACAATGCACTTGAGCCCAATTAAAATAGCATCTGCAGTGAACGTAGGGGTATTCTCTTTCACTAATAAGAAATACTTTCTTAACAACAGAAAATAAAATAGCTAAATTGGATATGCAGTTGAGATTATAAATATCCTATTAGCATATAAAATGAGGATTAACCTTATTTAATCACTGCTTGCTTGATCATCAAAAGTCATGTTTCACCTCTATAATGTAGCTGTATCCTCTCTGAAAAAAAAAAAAAGCAGCATATTAATAAATTTAGCTAATTAGGTGCTTTTTCTCATCTGCTCAATGGAGCTGGTGGAGTAAACTGGCTGCCCCTAACCACTTGGCTCTTCCTCATCTTATGTGAAGTTTAAGCTTATTTCCAGGCGAGACTTACTGGTGAAGATGTAGGGCTTACAGTATAGATTTATATATGAGGTTCCGGCCTGTATGGCTTGGTGAGAGCAATCTTATCAAAGGGGACTTTGAGTTGTGAAGCTGATGGGGAGGAGAAAAGAGATGGGGAAGAAGAAAAGGATTTAAAATATGGATTTTATGCCCTGTAAAGTAAAATTCTGCCTAAATATCACCATATGAGGGCCCATTTGAATTTCAGCTCAGTGACTCTGGGGGTCAGGCCGACTTGGTTTACTGTGGGTCTCTCACTGCTGGTGTCCCCGAAAGCCAGCTGGTGCTCAGAGGATGCTGCGCTCCCGGCGCGGCGGGGAGAGGTGCTACCTGCCAGCTGGAGACCTGGCCGTGCGAAAGCCGGCCAAGGGGGCCGGAGCAGTGAATGAAACGATCTGACCTCCAACCTTTTCTATAAATATTCAGCTGATCTGGTATGCACAAAAGGAGAGGGGCTGTAAGTAAGAAGAGGGCTTCGAATTGATTATTTTGGAATGTTTTTGACCAAGCCCTGTAGGAAACGAGCCCTGTGGTATACTGCCTGCTGTATTCAAGGATCTTATTTACAGAGCAGTTTCAGCTCTGGCTCCATCACACTGCCCCTCCGCCGTGTCTCTGTGTGGCAGAAAACAGAGGCAAAGCAAAGTGGGACAGGAGCAATCCTATGAAATACGTGCACGGTTTGATCTAAACCCACGCAGCTCTGCTCCCTGGCTGTGTCCTGTTTCCATTAACATCCATGTGAGTTTTCCTGGCATGAAGGCCGGTGGCTGATAGCTTGCAGAAGCTGAGTTTTAAATGTGCCTGTTGAAGTATTCCCAGAGGAAAGGCTTGTGCAATATCATCCTCGCTGGGCTGAAGCGGGGCCCTGCAGCAGAGGGCATGCGTTCAAGGGCTGGTAGCTGTAATATGGGCTCTTGGTTCCTTGGCTTAAGGTGAATGTTACCCCCATGACCTGCTTCAGCATTACCACAGCTCAAGGGACCACTTTGCCTTTGCTTTGACTGTGTGTGTTTGGCTATGGGCATTGCTATAGGGGGGAAAAAAAAAAACAAAACCAAAACCAAAATCCAACTTAAAATGAGCCCTAGCCCAATCTCTCAAAATACTTGATATGGCAATGCTTACAATGAATAAAGTGGTTGTCTCAGCCATAGCAATTGTGCAAATGGGGATGGAGGCAGAGGAAGTCCCATATTTATTTGCAGCTCCTCTTTATGAATTGTTCCCACTGAGCTACATTGAAGCATCAGCTGGCTGCTGTCCTGACCCTGGGCAGAAGTGCGAATTTTCCCCTCGCTTCCACAAATGCTAGTCAAGTGCACCGAGGGATGGTGGTTTTATTTATCGTATTCAAGGAGCCACAATCGGATGTTTCGCAACAAACTGGGCTCAGCCTGTGATTTACAGTAATGGGGAAGAACGCTCTGCTGGCATGGCCCTGGTGTTGCCAAGTCTTGTGATGGTTGCAATGATTTTTCCTTACTGCCACAGTGCCTGGAGCAAAGTGTTCATAAGTGTTTCAGCTTTTTTTTTGTTGGTGGTGGCAGTGGAGGGCTTTGTTTTCTTGTATTAAGAGCAGCTTTCCATCCCTTAGGGCAGAACAAAAGAGCTTGGAAGCATGTTCTCAGTGTCCCCACAAAGACTCAAAAGGCAGCAGGATTTTTTTAAATTTTTTTTATTTTTTTTTTAAAGGAACCCCCAATTTGTTTTCCCACAATTGGTTTAAGTCACTCTGGCGTGAGTCCATTCACTTTCTTGCCTGATTCATGGATGCTGGAGATGGGCAAGAGCATCAGAAGCAGCAGCAGCTACCTCCCTGCAGCTCCTGCTGAGCTCTCCAGGACAGGAGGTGGGGGGATGCTACTGAATTAAGTCCGCAGAGGGGTTTGGGCTGATGCGGTAGACGTAGACCTTTTGTTGCTGCTGTTCTCATCTTTAAATCTCATTTACTACTTATGGGGTTAGGATTTAATATCAATTTTTCTCTTACCTGGTAGAATAGTGTTAAGGGAACTGAAGTGTGAATGTAGCTCGAAATATGAAAATCAAGCTCACGGTCCTATTTCAGTTCTCTTCAGAACTCCCACTTCCAGGTACTCCTGGCAGTGGCACAGGCCACCTTCTCATTTGTGGCCTGCCACTTTCCTCCTCCCTTGCTTTTGGTCCTAGAAATCACATTCAACTAAACCCTTCAGAGAAACACCAGAGGCAAATTGAAAGTGACTGGGAATAAAATAGACTTTGCCACGCGGGGGGATTTGAGGTGTTGTACTGTCAGGGAGGGCTGTGGGTGAAGTGACTGAATCCAGAAACATACGGAGAACGGAAAGGTCTGTGGGTGATCGTAACATCAAAAAACATGAAATAAAGTCAGCTGCCCACACTAGAAATGCAAGTTCAGGGACTCCGCTGCAAAGAAACGAAGGGAAATACAAAAGGGAATGTGAAATATTTTTCTGGCTTTCATGGCTATTCATACAGCGAGAAATTTCTCTTCAGACTCCGGTTTTAAATTGTTTGTTGTATTTTACTGCTGCTATACCCTTAAATCATGGTAATATTCCTGAGCATAGAAAAGACAACTTGGGGGACTGTAGTTTCAGTGGCAGGAGAGTTAAATGCTGCTTTGAGCATAGCTGCAGCCAAAATCCCTCCCTTTTTTTCCCCCATCCTGAGCACTGATGTGTTAGGCAAACTCAATGTTAGTAACAGCTTCTTGCCTCATCAAGTGGGCCAAAGAGTTAAACCAAAACAAAGCTGGCAGTTGACTTTTGTCCACTTACATCCAATTAAGAGGAACACTGCTCCTCATGAGTTGTTATTCCCTGCAAAGAGAGAAAGTTTGGAAAACAAAAATCCCCAAGTGCCACAAAAATGTTAGGTTTGGGTTTGACCTCCCAACAAATGGCAGCATTCCCTTCAAAGAGATTATTCATCTTTCTTCCCACTTAGCCATCAAAAATGAAGGGGCCAGATTTCCAGAAGCGCTTGGCAGCCAGCAGCTCCCTTTGAGATCCTTTCTCCTGTGTGCTCAGACCCTGGAGCAAGAGGAGCTGCTGCCCCTTCTGCGCTTTAGGGGAGGAAAAAATTTGACATTAAGATGCTTAAGTCGGGCTTGGATTCATTTCCAAGCCTGGCCCTGGCCATCGTGGTTGGTCGTCATTTCTGATCATCCCCTCCAATTCTTCCAGGGAGGTTTACACAGCAATTCAGCTTTACCTTGGAGTTGCTACATGATGGGCGAAGGGTCCTGTTGCGACACAGGGTCTTTTTTATGGGGGAAAGCAGGAACTGAGATGCTTTGGTGGTGGAGGGGAGAGGAATAGATCTTTCCTGAGGAGATCAAAGGAGCGGAGAGGAGGGGACTGACTTTTGTCGAGAGGAGAACAGGGCTCATCTCGCTGCCTCCACGCTGTAATTCATGGCTTGTTTTTGAGACCCATCATACGATTTCTTCTATAACGGGGGGGGGGGGGGGGGGGGGGGGGAGGACGAGGACTTGGTTAAATTGTAAATGAGTATTACTTCAAGCACTCCGAGGAAATATGTTCTTTCCCCATAGAGCCCATACATTATTTCCACATAGTTACGGGGCTTTGCATTTCCTGGAACTATCATCCAGACCTTAATTCTCCTCACACGACATCCCTTTAAAATTGCGAAGCTCTCTTAATCAACCTTTGTATCAGCGGCAAATTTGCAGTATGACCTAATTTGAAAGATGTCTCAAAGTGCTGACTCAAAGGGTTGGTGAATAAAGGCCAGTCGTTGCTGCTGTGACACTAATGCGATGCAAAACAAAATCGAGTTGCATCAGCTGAACGTTAGTTTGCAAAAAATATTAGTGATTGAAGCACCTCGCTGGTCATCTATTATTTATACTTATGAGATTTATACTTTTGGGGGTCTGAAACGGCTCTAAAACCAGCTTCTGGAGAAGAGGCACGAAGAGAGTCTTTAATGGTGAAAAATCCCAGTCGGATCTATACATCTAAGCTGCATCATTTGCACTTCATAATCTCCTCTCTTTCACAGAGCAGGAGGCAGACACATTATTTTAGAACTTTTATTAAAATATTTATACAGCAACAGATGAAAATTCTCATCCTAGTATGTCACTTTGCATTTTTCGGTTATGTTCCAAGTCTTTATCTTTTTTCCTTCTCTAATTGAAACGCAGCCGATACTCCTTCATTCTCTGGATAAGTAACTGTCTTAAAACAACTAGAAATTACTTCGGCACTCAGAGAAATAAAAAGGAAAGAGGGGATTTGGGCCAGAAAGTTTATGGGGAAGAAAAGTCCCTCAAAAAGAAAACAAACAAACAAACAACAACCCATCATAGTTTTATTTAACTTCTCCAAAAAGAAAAGGTGAGCATAAATTACTGAGGTTTTTTGCTAGGATTTTATTGGGGGTATCTTTTAAATTCTTTTTTTCTTTAACTTCTCTTTTTCATGCTTTCTTAAGGAAAATTATTGGAACTAGAACAACCTGGCTAGAGATGAGCAGAGTGCGTTTCTTAGTTGGTTTGTCAAATATTGGCTGCTAATTAACACTCAGAAGAGTTACTTAAGAATCAGGGGTCTAGGGATGAACCAACTCAGCAGGAACTATTTTTCCCTATGCCTCTCTTTTTATTTTTTAAATTGAAATGTCAATAATGCAAATCATCTAATACATGCTGATAAAATGTCTATGACTTTGCACTGAAGTGGCTGAAAACCAGACACACACATGCACACACAGAACAAGGGAGACAGGCCATTAATTTAAAATTTAGAGGACCAATAAGTTTTTGATAGCAATGGGTTACTGTGCTAATGATTATTTAACTTGGTTCATGTTGGGTTAAGTATGTATGGCTATGTAAAGTGTAACGCCTTATTGAAGTGCGACAATGAGACTTTTGCCTCTGAAATGTTATATTCAAAGGTGGGGGGGAAGCAGCGAGATTATAAAAAGCAGTTACTATATGATAGCGCATTTCAAGCAGTTGTGAAGCAGAAGCTGCTACAGTTAAAGAAGTAAATTTTGCTACTGCAGGAAAAAACCCCATACACAAACCCAAAATACTTCTGTGTTTCCCCTCTGTTCCTTCTTAGCCTGTTATTTTAGCATGGCTGTTTTTATTGATGGTTGCAAGCACAGAGAGGGGAGCATGGCTGATGTTTTACTTGCTGGTTAGTCTCCTAATTTTTTTTATCCTTTTTATTTATTTTATTCTATTTATTTATTTTATGTATTTATTTTATTTATTTATTTATTTAATTTATTTATTTTATTTATTCTTGAGGTGTGTATTTCCACGATAAGATAGTGTGGGGTTTGGCATTTATTTGTCTTTTGAGCTTGAAGGGACATCTGTTCCCATATTCAATAAAATACTGATCATCCTTTTTCAAGTAAAAGGCAATGCCATGTCTAAGTAAGGAGAGCAAGAAAAAAAAAAAGTAAGAATAGCAATAAATGTTTGATTCCCTGTAAATGATTTGCAGACCTTTTTTTACTCCATCTTTCTTCAACTACAGTACTGGTTTTTTTGTTTTTTCTGGTTGTTTTTTTTTTTTTTTTTTAATTTCGTCTTTCCAAAGGGATTGCACTTGCTAAACATTTCGGGTTGTTAGTGCTTTATGTGGTGCATTCCTTAGCAGAAGTATGTAAGTGCTGCCATTTGTGAATATTTTGTGTCCTTCAGCCCTCCTAGGAAGGTGTAGGTAGGAATGCTCTAAACCTTGTAATAGCTGCCTATGAGGAGAGGATGGCAAAGTAATGGCTAATGATCTGGAAGCTAGCTGAAATTCGGGGACAAATGCTAAACATAATCTATATATATATATATATATAAAAAAAAGAGATTTTTTCTTTTTTCCTAAAAAGGAAGGAAAAAAAATGCAATGAAAATTTATGACCTTAACATTCCTTCAGGGTCAAGCAATTTATCAAATTCTCTCACTTTCTGGTTTCAATTACACAGCTATTGTGGAAGGAACTTATTTTAGCAGGTTCATTTGCCTCAGTAGGGAATACAGGACTTTGGCCTAATGCTTCACCTTTAGTGCAGGCCATTTGAGCCTTAGAACAAATACCAATCATCACTCTTTGGGAAAAAAAAAAAAAAATCTGCATCGGCATGGCCTATTGGAATGGGGTTTCTGTCAAGGTAAACGGTTGTCGGCAATGACTGTGGTAGAGTGGCGATAAATCCCATTTTATTGCTGAAAAATTCCAGCTTCTCTCCATGCCTGACAGCTCCCCACATTCTCGTACCCATTTGGGCAATTTCTGCACTATGTCCATCTGGTTCTTATTACCTCTCAACCTGCCAGTGTCTGATCCAGAAAAAGTGCAGGTCAAAAACAGGGGAAAGAAACCAAGGTGATGGACAAAACAGAAAGAGAGTGATTGAGAGACCGAGCTGTGCTCCCCGTTCCTCCCTCCCCAGCCGAAAAAAAAAAAAAAGGGTTTGGGGGGAATAAACAAATTTAAGGGAGGTTACTAGTTTAATTATGAAGTTGCCAGCAATGTCCTTACAATAGAAAACTAAATAGGTAATAATCCACATGCTCCAAGCTTCGATAATGCCACTGAATATCTGATATTTGCCCAGGACACTAGTGACACCTGCCTAAATAAAACCTTTCAGAATTGGGAAAAGTTCAAGACTCCAAACCCTCAGTTATAGGTGTGCCCATTCCTTTGGCTTTCAGGAGGGCAACATTTGCTTCCGAAGGACCGCTTTGGGTTACAAATCATTGCAGGAGGTCAGCCAAAGTACAATTAAAATGTAATTTGGGGGGAAAAAAAAAAAAGTTAGGCTAGCTTCATGTGACAGAAAAATGAACAGAAAGAAAAATCTTTATTTCCATGCAACTTTTTTGCACACTGCTGAATCCAGACCTACTTTAGGAAGTTCAGTTTCTTCTCAAAACCCCCTGTAAGAAGTAGAGGGAATGTTTGGCCATTTTTTAAAATTTAAAAAACAAACAAATTGTCCCAGGACAACTGAACTGTTATTAAGTCAAAACAAAATAACCCACGAGCACTTCTCGTTCCCTCTTCTCCCAGTAAAAACTGTATCACGTGGTATTTGTCAAGGACCCGCTAGTGCTATTGGGAGACATGCCTTGATCCATTCCCTTCAAGGGAGTCTGGTGAGTTTAATTGCAATTCCCATATTTATTCTACCCAAAACACCACATATTCCACCTGAAACGCTGCTCGCTGTATCTTTTTCCCCAGTAGAAGATCACTGCTCTGACCCTGTGGTCTCGCCTTAGCTTTACAGTCTCTTCCCCCATTTCCTGAAGATGCAAGGCAAATGAAAACCAACTTTTCAGAGCTGTCTCCTATCCCAAAGGTCTGACAGAATTCCCAACAGCAGGAAATTTGGATCATGCCCTACAGTCTGCTTTGGTGATCCTTGGTGAAGCAGGGCTCTTGAGCATCCCATGGTGGGCATCTCATCTATGGTAAGACATGCTGGTGGGTGTAATGGTCTGATCTAGCACCGAAAGACTGGAAATTGTGATTGTGGCGTTACGTTAGGAATTACGTCCCCATGGCTTGTAGGAACCCATTGGCTCCCAGAAGCTCAAACTGGGGCTCCAGCAGTGAAACAGCAAATGGGGGTACAGTTTCTAGTGGAACTGCAGGCTCTTGTTGGCATTGAACAAGGAGATAGGACAGAAGATGAGTAGGAAGCAAAAGGTGGGGAGAGTTTAAGTTCCTACTCCAGAATGGATCACCTAAAAATGCCACGTGTAAAACGCAACATCCACCTGTCCTTGCAACTTCTCCCTCCGCTGTTGGTGCGTCCATTTAAAATAAGAAATTGGGGGTTTTTGCTTTGATGGGAAAAGTTTTCCTCCCTGTTACCTTTTGGTGTCAGTAATGGTACTGAGAAATCTATGGTTAGTATTTGTTTACATTTCTCATGCATTATAGAATTAGATTTTTTTTAAAGTATTATTTTCCGCACACCTTTTCTTTATTCAGTTGCGGGGGGGAGACGCTATATGGATTTATATGCCAAGTTCTAAGAGCGTGGTTTAAGACACCTACAAAAGCCTTTGCTGGATGAACGGCTCTCAACCACCTCGTTCGATTTGCTTGCGAAGCCATTGAAAACAAAAGAGGCTGACGACAGGGGAAGCCCCAACTTCGACAATAAAAATATGTCAGCATGAAAATGGTTAACGGTGAGTATTATAGCTTCAAAAGAGCCCATTGGCTACCCCTAAAGGATGCCTTGCAATTGTTAAACTCATCAGATGCAACTACCCCTCCTCAGCTAGCCCTTACGTTTGTCTGGCTAACAGTAAAAAAAAAAAAATACTATAATAAATCGGTAACATATGTTGCTAGACAAGAAAAAGTGATATAAATAAAGAGTCAAGAGACATAGCCCCTCAAGAACAATGTGTAAAGATTTAAACTTTCAATGTATTAGTTAAGCTAGGAACATTTCAGGAGTAACTTGAAAGCGGTGTACTGTTTGTTTATATCATTCCTCCTTTTTTTTGCTTCTCTTCAGATTGCATTTTAAATCAAAATGTTCTCCATGACTGACTGCTTTGCAGCACTAGGGTAAGTCCCATTTTTCCACAGCTTAAACAGAAATATGCCTAAGAAATCTATGCCAGAAAGGCATTTTGTTGGGTTTTGGTTTAGGAAATAAGCACAATGTTGTTGGGAAGACAGCCTCCTTTTTTTTTTTTTTTTTTTCTTCCTTTTTTTTTTTTTTTTGTCCAAATATGTGAAATTGTGCATTTGCAAACAGAGCTACTATCAAGAAAGCCAATTCTTTGTAAAGGTGACAAGTCTCCAAAGTTGTAATAAATTAGCAGCAGCAGCATTAAAAAAGAAAGTATAAACCAAAATATGCTTTGAGATTGCCTGGATATTTTATTTATCTTTTTCTTTTATTGAGACATCCTTTGAAAAATGGCATAAAATAAATAGTTTTACAAAGCAACAATATAATCAATCTCTAAACGAGAAGATAAATCAAGGATTTCATTAACTGCTGGTAGCCAGTTTAAATTGTAGTCTTGTCCATAATGTCTATCTATCTATGTATGTCCAAGTTATATTAAAAACCTTTAAATGGCTTTGTAATATCAGCTACATCTAGCTATTATAATAATTAATGATACTGTTTTATAAATCAATATATGTATTCTTGATAAATTCATATCCAGTTAATGGTGTAATTTAAATAAAAAATTAATGTAATAAAGGACATACTGGAATAGGCAGGAAATCTTTAAAGGTTAAGAGGCAAATTTGTCTAAATTCTTTTCTTTGTACCTATTTTTGAGAAAGCCTCCATTGAAATTCAGCTGATAGCAGGCTGGCTCTTCAGACCGCACGCTCACCATTAGTTTTGTATTAACAGCGCTCGCTGAGTTTTTGCAGCCAAAGGAAAGGGGAAAGCTCCTTCAGCGAAACGAATACTTTCCTCCCTGGTTTCTCATCCTGCTGCAAACAACAAAAAAAAAATCACTCCAGCTTTTGGCCAGGAACAGAAATGGTAAAAATGCCCCTTTTTCCCATTCCCTATTGATTCCATGTTTGTGTTATTACAAGGATATTTTGCTTATTCTATACAGTGTCATTAAAAAAGCTAAAATATGAATACTTTGTTCCAGGCATGAAGTGCATTCAGAGGAGCATGGAAAGCCTGCAGACTGCTCAGTGTAATAAAAAGCTGTTCTTTATCTCTTGTTTTAAATACAGTTAATCCCGTTTATTCAGCAAACACATCTAAGAGCAACTTGGAGGGGAAAAAAAAAGGAAAAAGCTGGAAATTGCCTTTTTATATTTGCAGGGGTGAGAAACCGTGGCTCTGTTCCTTTGCTTTTATTTACAGTCAGTAACCACAAAATGTATCTCTAACAATAACAGGGGATTTTAATAGGCAATATTAATTGTTCTTCCCCTAACTTTTGATCTTAAATGTTTCAAACAAAAGCCCGCTGCCTGTTTATACACCAAATTTGTTTGAAGAATATCTTTTCGAAATGATGCAAAACATGACGCTTTGTCATCCATACTGACATGGTACAGAAATGTCATTTTAATCCATTGAGAGATTTTTTTTTTTTGGGGGGGGAGGTTTTTTTCTGAACATTGCTCTGCCTTATTTAGAGCAGCAGCGATCTGCGCAGTTTCTTTTGACACTGATGGGTATTTCAAACCCCTTACGCCGAGGGGAGGGAGGGAGAAAAAGGAATTTGCTGCCAGTCACTGCGGCGATCCAGCTCCATAAGCCATCGCTTATTTGCTAAAAGTTTACATTTCAAACGAGCTTGAAATTTAAAGGTGGGTTATCCGGACGCTGGGGCTGCGTTTAGGAACGGAGGGAGAAAATAGAGGGAGGACGATTACGCTCGTGTGTTAAAGTCTAACGGAGTATCGGTAATATAGCCATTTAAAATGTATTTTGTTTTTCGATGCAGCGAGGAGCAGGAGATACACAGCTGTTCCTAGGAGGCTTAATTTAGGCTTTATAGGAAAAACATCAAACAGCAGCTTACAGTAACACGCTGGAATACATTACACATTTTAAATATCTTCATTTGGAAACGTGCATTATTTCTCCCCCCCCCCCCCCCGGCATTACTAACATGCCTCTCGCCAGACAAAGCAAGGACAAGCCCCATCCTTAAAAATTATCTGCCTTACAGATCACATTCCCAGGCATGTTCCCCGCTTTTTATTACCGCGGATAACCTCTTAATGCTATCACAATTTTATACTTGTTAAGTGGACATCTTCCGTATATTTAACTGCAAACAAAGTGACTTCATTTCGGGGGGTGGGAGGAAGGAGAAATGCTTTGGGATGATTAGAAACATAAGTTTCTATCTTCTGTCACACCAGCCTATCAATTATTCAAAACTCTACTAAATTTAGATGTCTGTTCCTAAAACGTTGTTTGCACTCGTTCCCTGGGAAGATGGAGGCGGCTGATAATTTGGCTAAATTATGCGTTTGAACCGAATGGTTACAAATGAAAGACTGGAATTCGGCAGATTTATTCGCCGCTGATGAAATTTCTCGGCGGCAACGATTCGGACCGACTCCTTCAGGGAGCAAATCAAGGGGCGAGGCGGCGCCCGCAGGTATTTATGTGGACCAAACCGCGTCGTTACAGTTAATAAAATGATGCATCGGTGACATGGTGGGAGGTTTTGCTGATCGGATAGGGACTGGCTCCGGGGGGGGTGTGAGGGGCCTAAAGCAGCCCCCAAGGTGCTTCGTGCCCGAGGTAGTCATCACCTGAGTGTAAAGACCAATAAAGGGGAAATTATTGCTGTTATAAGATGAGCTGTGAAGGATGCGGGGTGGACGGCTCTGGGTCGGGCAGGCTGTAATGTGCTCGCCCCAAACCTGTGCTTCGAGCATCCCTGAAATGCTGGGGTGAGCAAAGCCTTTCTCAGTGGTGTCAGGGTGTGATTGGCAGCAATTCTCCACCACGCGTGGGTGTTCTCCCATGCACACCAGCCACAGGACGCAAAGGGGGGGAGTTTTTGTAATTTTTTTCTTTTTTTTTTTTTTTAAATAGATAGGCTCTGACAAATAACGCCGCCTCTTTGCAAAGCCTTGTTAGTAGCAGTCCTTCACAGCAGCAAAACAACCTCCGTTTGCTTTATCAGTGGCAGAACCTCTGTTCCTACAGGAAATAATATTTTTGGTGAAGATAATTCGGCTGATACTGCAATAGCTCAAGGGGGCAAAAAGCAGGCGCAGAGGCAGAGGCATGCCTCCAGCAGCCCTGTGCATGGGGCATCAGCGACTGCTGCACCGGGAGGGTTTCACGGTGCTGGGCACGAGAGCAAGAGAAGAAGAGTTGAAAGAAATGCTGCTGACTATAAAAAAGAAGAAAAATTAAAATCCACCCATCAGAGACACCACCCTTTGGTGATTGCCAAAACACAGACAGCCTTAGGGGAAAAAAAAAAAATTAATTTATATTTAGAAACCAAAACATTTCAGGCAAACAGAAAGCAAATTGCACAAGCCCTTGTGTCGTTGTCCCCCCTGTGCTGCCTCTGAAGTCACACCACTAAGAAATGTATTCCCATTTTTACAACTCTGACATAAAGGCAGGCAAGTGGGGATGGGGAGGAAAAAAAACCCACCACCCAAAAAACCTGAAACAAAGGACGTGCGAGTGCTTTCATTTATTTTGATAATCCTCCTCCTGCTCCAGAGCGTTTTGCTGTCTTTGTCAAAGTGAATGACAACAATTTGGCCAACTCTCTCTGAGCTGCACTCAACAGTGACAGGCAAATTATCAGAGGCCCTGCACTCCTTATTATCAGAGGAGAAGTCATCAGGAGGACGTGCGGAGGATCCCTCTCCCCTGTCACTATTTGTCAGTGGGACAAGGGCCACTGCTATGGGTAGCTGACAGGTAATTTCAACAATAACAATTACTCCTATTACTGGTGTCATAAACAATTCGCCCAAGGCATGACAATAGCAAAGCTTTATAATTCAATGCCATATAAATAAATGCCAGCAGGTAACAAGTAATTTAGCTCCAATCAGGCCTTGGCCCTGGCATTAATATTGTTATTGCAAGAAAATGGAAAATTGAAAAAATTCAATATGTTAATGAATTAAGAGGAGTTCAAAGGCTAAGGGAGGGGAGGAGTGATCCAGGGGAGGGAGGAAAAAAACAAAAGCAAAAGAGACAAATTCATGCTTTCAGAACCAGCACAATACTTGTGTTCGTACAACCTTATAACTAGTTTTTTATATAAAACGCGGTCTTGCTACACTGCCTTTCAGGTCAGGGCAAAACGCATGCAGGAACGTGAATCCCACCCCTTGCCTCCACGTACCACGCGGCGAACAATGCGCGTGAAAAAAAAAGAAACTGAATTTAGTGGCTTTATTATAAACAGAATTGTATTTGAAATGTTATGCAAGACATAGATTTAACAAAGGTTAAAGGTTTATTTGCAACTCCATTGCTTTATTGTCCACTTCTTGCATTCCTTTAATCTTTTTTAAACAAGCTCTGTTAAATCATTGATTCTTATTTATCAAGAAGCAGCATTTTATTGTACTTTTTCTCTCCCCGAATGCCCTTCATAGGCCACAACACCCCCAACCCTCCTATGAAAATGATGATCGGCAGCAAAGGAGCCAGAGTCCAATATCTCCAAGTCCAACTTCTCGATCAACCCAATTTGCAATTTTACTATTTGTCCAGCAAGACAATGTGGCATCAGGCTGACAGCAGTAAAAGAATTTGAAAATCTCTAATTAGGAGAGCTGCGGAGCAATTAACGCATGTCAAATTTCACTTCATCAAGTGCCACTCTAATTTTCCCACTAAAAATTAATGGACTTTTTTTGTGTGTGTGTGTGTGTGTGTCCCCTCAAGGCAATGTTGATTCAAATCTGCTCAAGATGCAGCGTTGCACAGCTAAGCATCTTCTTGATTACAACCCGCCACACTTCTAACTGCTTTCATTCTCACTGCCACAGATACTTTGTCAACAGTCAAATTACGCCATGCTGATAACAATGCATAATGGTCTTCCTCAAAGGAGGCTCCTGTCATGGAGCAGCCTTTCATAAAAACCGACCGGCTTCTTCTCTGGGAAATAGATCTGGCTGAAAAAATGAAGTTTTTGTTGTTTCAGCATTGGTTACAATGTAATTTTTTTTGTTTGTGTGTTATTTTTTTTTCCTTCTTTTTGCCCCCTTCTCCCCCCGCCCTCCCCCCCCCCCCCCCCGCTATAATTTATTTATTTTTGAGCTCATCTGAAATTACGGCAGGGAACTGTTTGAAGAGCTATACAGAATGGAAAATATTTATAGTCGCTGTTTGTACAGGCTTTGCTTAACCACTTTGCTCCAAGACATTTTCAAGAGCAACATCCTCCTTCCAATACCACTAATTTCTTTTTTTTCTTTCTCTCCTTTTTTTTTTTTTTTCTTTTAAGAAGGTGCAGGGCAGCATCCTGCACTCTTTGCATAAGCACGAGCCCCGCTGACGTCAATGGGAGTTTTGCCGGAGCGAGGGCCGCGCGCCTTGGCCCGCTGCTATAAACACATTGGGACTTTCTCTTTTAATGGATGGTATTTAGATTCTGCGCAGGGCTTGTTTAACATGCACGTTTGCCAGAGTCCTCAAACATCACAGGGCACGCAAGACAAATTGCCTTTTTGTCGGAGCAGCGTGGAGGGCAGGAAAAAAGCACTGAGCTATCCCAGCTAGTTTTTACCTTCCACTCCCTGCTCCCCCCTTTTTCTGGGAGATCAATAACAGCAAAAGCCAGAGGTTGTCATGGGGCAGGATTTCCAACAAGTAGAAGTGGAATTAATAAGAATAACATACTTCAAAGATACTTTTTGCCTTTAAGTTTCAGAGTTTAAATATGCTTCTCTGCTCAGAAACTTGGGGAGAAGGGGGGTTAGCACACGCAGCCTTTTCTGTTGCTGGACTTACTCCTACTAACAGAGAAAACCCACCCCAATGGTACAGATAGGGCACGTACACCTTCGTGTGCGTGTGTCTATGTATGCTATAAAACAAAGCCAAAAACCACACATTGCCTTTTATCTGAGCCATCTTTCCATCAATAACTTCTTTCTTGCTGCAGATAAACGACGGACGCTGCAGCGCCAGGTGACGCGGGCCCTGCTCCACCCGGTACTTTCCTATATCCTCCCCGTTTCTAGCCGCCCCCTCTCCTCCAGGCATTAACATTTTGCAATTAACTCTCTCTGGCATATTTAGAAATCTGAAATTTGCGGTATTTGGTTACTGAAGTCTGGATGTTCCCCTCTTTGTGTCCTCCAGCTGGGACAGAGAAATGAGTCTTCCCTTAACGACACAGCCCCGTGCACGCACGGTCCTCGAGCATCCCCAGACCGACGGCACGGCAGCCACCGGGCCTGCAGGTTAATACACGTGTAAGTGCACTTTTTTTTGTTCGTGTCCTTCCCTAAGCTTTAAAAATCATCGTGCTGCTTTTAAACAAAGCAGAGATTATATACTTTGCCTCAACACCCCTGCCCTGTTTATTTGGGGGGTGGGGGGAGACACCAGAAAAATGCTGTCATAAAAATAATAGGCAGGGCCGTAAATTAAAGAAAGAAAGAAAGAAAAATGTGATTATATAATGCATCCTGCAGTAATCAATTTTACCTCCAATATCTGCTTTTGTTTTCAAAATGCTAAATAAACAATACATAATGCATCCCTCATCAGCCAAAACCATGAGGGCTCTGTGCTCAAATAACAGGAAACATATTCAATTTTCCTAACAGAAGACAGTTCATTAAGCTGTGCCACATCAAATAAAACTTTAATTTCTCCAGCATCAGAGTCGCAATGAAAGCAATTGAGGAAGATGAGCCATATGGTACTTCTATCAGCAAACACATATTGCTCATTCCCCCAAAGTTTTCTAATTCTGCTCCCCAGACCTGTGTAATATAGATAATGTGCTCTGAGCGCAGCAACCATGAGCTATCTGGTGTACACTTCTAATACTGTATTTAATGGGAAATAATGAATCATAAAAGCCTGCAGAAGACGGCTTTTGCTAACCTAAATCTCAGCTGTAATTTCATTGTTCTGTGCCTAAGATGCTGTTTGCCCTTTTCAAACAACAGCAGTTGAACATAATTATGCTGCTACAAACCTGGGCTGCAAAAAAAAACCCTGCTACAAACCTGGGCTGCCTTCCTAATATAACCAAGTTTTTATTAACTCTTGAAATCCTGCGCTTAGGGCAACTGCGGGCTGCCAGAGAGCTGCCTGTCAGGTTTTAGGGTTCATTAAAGCACACGTATATCCTGATTTCTAGCACGTAGCCCCACAAATTAAATTGATGACTCTCACGTCGGGCCAAAAATGCAACAGGAGAAGTCTATGAAAAATTAGGAAATCTGCTTGACGTTGGGAAATCCGACACTTGTCTGCTCTAACATCTGCAAGTGCCAAACCCATATAACCTAGTGAGAGGGGGACTTTTTTTTTTTTAAAAAAAAGGTAAGTCTATTTTTGTTCTTCTTGCCAGATATAAAAATTGTGGTTAGTGCCTTGAGTAAAGGGCCCTCTAAACTTTATAGTGTTTATCCTTCGTTTATAAATCCGTAATGATCTATTTAATGATATCATAAGGTTAGAAGTTAAAGTCCTGTATTTTCTCTGCCTTTTTCTCCTCTGCCTCTCGGAAAGTAACCTGTGTATCTCCGAGAGAGGATCTGGGTTGTTGTCTGAAGAAGCCTATAGGTAAAGAGACATCCCTACATTCACATGGGAGAATTCACAAAGGCAGGGACGAGAATATAAAGGTATTATTCTGACGTGACGAGCCTTGCTTGGAGAATGTCTTCAACTCATTCGAAGTAAGCCTCTTTCTTTCCTCCCCCCCGCCCCCAAAATACGGGGCTAATTTAAAACACTGTCTAGATATGCTACTTATACATATTGAAAACATATTTTAATGGCTGTGTTTGTTTTGGCAATATATGAACCAAAAAAAACCCAATTAAATTAAAAAGAGCGACTTTTAAAAGTTAGAGATTGCCTTTTAAAAGCTTATTAAAATCAGCATGTTAGATGTCTGTCTTTGAATTAGCTCAGAGGCTTGATTGCTTTCATTAAAGCTGCCTGTTTGGGTGCTGCTTGGTGAATGTTCAAGTCTGTTTTTTTCTCCCCTTCTCCCCCCCGCCCCGAGCTGCTTCTCGCTACTTGTCAACTTGGATTTTTCCCTCCAAATTTTGAAAGCAAAACTCAGATTTTTTTTTTTTTTTTTTTTAGCGAAAAGAGATGACCACCCCCCCCTGCAAAACATCACGACAAAAACCACCAGCAACTCAAGCCAGAGAGAGACCAACAGGTAAAAAAAATATTTTAAAATTAGCCAAAAAAAAAAAAGATATCCCCAAAACACCCACCCTGACCAAACCAAACCCCCCCCCCCCCCCCCCCCACCCCCCCCAAAAAAACCAAGCCACCCCATTGCTCATAGCCTATGAATGCCTTAAAAACAAATGTTTAAACAGGTTTTTGTTTTTTTTTTTTTTTTTTGAAGCGGCGGCAGAAAACCTCTGCATGCTCCGATGGGTTACAATAACAATGCTCTATTGCAATGTAAAACAAGCTGGAGGAGAAAAAGGTGCTTTTTGTTACCATTTTATCAAAGCTGTTCATCTTCTAGCTGCAGGCAGCATTTTGCTGGAATTGCAGATATTTCTCTGTCCGGGCTCCTTTGTTTGTGCATCTCATTTGCATATATTTATCTCCAGCTGAGGGTGCTTTCAGCTCATTAAGGCCTCCCCTCGCATTATTTCATAAGCCAGCTGCTAGGAGGGATTTCACCTGTGGTGACTGAGAAAAGAGGGGTGAAAAAACCAAATTCTTCATAAAAAAAAAAAAAAAAAAGAAAACAACAACCAAGGAAATCTTCTGACTCTCTTCCCCTATAAATGGGCACCATTTGTGTTAAACAGCCTCTTGTCATGATAGATGCCTCCTGGGGTCAGGGGGGAAAGTTGATTTGAAGGTCAGCAGTAAAACAACAGACAAACCAGACGCCAAACTGGTTCCTTAGCTGTCGGTGGGAGCAGCGGTACAACCAGGTCTTGAACCTTTTTCAACCTCTAATAAAACAGGGGAAGAATCTGAAGTGGAGCAACCAGGCCCCGGAGGAAAAAAACCCACAAATAATATCAATATCGAGCAGCAACGGGAAACAACGGGGCAGCTCTCGTCGTTACGGGCATGCCGCTATTGTTTCAAGAGCCGGGGAATTAATTCCACTTATTTATTTAAGGCGTGTCAACTCGCTGCCTAAACCTGTTTCGGTGTCAAGATGAATAAAACTTTTATGGCTCATAAAATAGAGCCATTCATCTCAATGGTCTTTGTGGTGCCTGGGTTGGTTTTTTTTTCCCCCTCTCCTCCTGGCAGGCTGAGCTGGGCCGAAATCTTGGCGTCCCAGCGCTACCAGCTCACGCGTAGGAGCGAAGAAAATTTGGACGGGGCATCGCAAGCTAAACTTCTGGGTTTGATTACAGATGGTAAATGTTAATTCATCATAATCACGTGCAAACCCGCCCCCCCTTTATCCCCATCCTAAAACCTACAATGAATTTACGTCATCTATATGGAGCTTTGGACCAACAGGTAATAAAATACAATAAAGTGCGCTTTTTATCAGGAAAAAAAAAAATCCCATTAATTATAGTTCATGACTACTCTAAACCAAATGTTCAAATAGTAGTTGGAAATGATGCATAAAATCTCAGCATGTTCTGATAGGTTATAGAGTCAGTGGTTTATTGCAATGTAAAACAAGCCACAGGAAGAGAGGGTGGTTTTGTTTACCATTTTCATCAAAGCTGTTCATCATGTTGATATACTTATGCTATACTGTGACCCCTACATACGTTGCATTTCATTTATTTATTTTGCAGGTTGTTGCCACTTTTGCTGCCTTCGCCTCGGAGAAGTCGAGTAATTCTCTGGCCCCTTTGAAATATGTCTCGTCTACACCGAATTTCTGCCGACAAACCAACCGATAGATACGGACGTAAGAAATATTTATTATCGTCGAGTAAGGTTTTCTTTTTACTTAATCTGAAGCAATTAGTACCTGAATAAACACAAAGTAATCTACCTCCTCAAAAGGTAATTAGACTTAAAAAGAGCTGTTCGGCTCTACCCAAGGAAAGCACAGCTCTAATCAAAACGCTTTGGAGATTCGCTTTCATCCCTCTTCCCTTTTGCCCTGGAAAACCTTTTATGAAATCCCTATAACTTTTAATTTCTCCCCATGCCAAAGCTGGGGCCGTTGCCGCCCTCTTCCCACCCCCCCCCCCAAATCTTTAACCCCGCTTCTCATTTTTCTCTGCCTCTAATCTAATCACTAATTCCTTGGCTTGGCCAAATAGTTAAAAATGTTAAGTGCTGCTCGCAATTCCTGCTGCCTCCCCCTCGTATCTGTCTCTGTTTATGGAATGGGCCCTGGTTTCCTCCTGCTCTTGTTCAGCTGTAGGTCTGCAGGTCAGGAGACTGTAAATACACACAGCGCTGCCCCAACCCATAAATCTGAGCAAAGGGCAGCCTTATATATTCAGATAAGGGATGCAAGGGAGGAGGGGAAGGAAAAAAAAAATAAAAAGAAGAGAACAGGCAGACTCTGTGGCGAAGGAGGTGCTTTGCTAGAGACAAAACCCGAGGTGCCAGCAGGCGCTGGGGTAACCCTGCGGGCGGAGGGAGGGAAGCTCCTGCTACCTCGCAGGATGTGCCAGTGAGAAATGAATCTGAAACGTTTGCCCTTCTCCCGCCCCTCCTTGTTTATCTATAAATCATTACAAAATGCATTTTATTACCTTTGGGGCAGCGAAATTAAACAAGAGATTTCGATGGCTTTCTCCCCTCCAAACCTTTGTTGGTCTATTTTCTCTCCCCCCCATTTTATTTCCAGCACCTCCGAAGCTTTCAAGGGAACAGTCCCCCCTGTTATTGCTTCTCTGTTCCAAGGTCTTAGAATAAATAACATTGTTATTACTCACTTCACCAATTTCCAAGAAGAAATATTGCTGCAGCAAATGCGAGCAGCACTAATATTTGCAAAGTGATAAATGGATTGTTACATACCTTCCCGTCTGTGTGGCCTCCAGCCATCCTCCGGCCAGCTTCATCCCTCCTCGGGGCGGGAGGGAGGGTGCCTTTGAACTTAGCGGGGTCCAGACACTTAGTGCCTTGCATGAGAGCCTGCCCCCGGCCCCCTCCCTCACCCTCAGATGGAGAGATAATTTTTAATGGCAAGACCACGCCGGAGATCGTACTGGGACTGGAGAGAGCAGGAGCCACGTACCAGTACCAAGCAGCCAAGTGAAGATGCTTTTGGCTGTCCTGCCCCTGTGGGCACAATCATTTTGGTGGGTTTTGTTTGTTTTGGGTGCTGCAGGGAGAGGGGCGAGAGGCTTGGGACATCCCCGGGGCACGGCAGCTGCCCTGCTGCCCTCCCCAGCCCCTCCTGGTGCTGGCACAGCTGCTCCGGTGTGGGGTGCCACATCCCCGGTGTCACAACAACAGCCACCAGAGGTGTGAAAAGTGGACAGAAAAAGGCTTGCAGAGTAGAAAAATTATTTTTCAAATTCCCCCGACTCTGCCTGCAAAATGTCCCCAGTGCCTGAATGGGAACCACAATGAATACCTGAGGTACCAGGGGTACAGATGCTCGGTGGGGTGAGAACTGGAAAGACGTATTCCCAGTCGCCACCTCCCTCGCTGTTCATTAAATCTCATTAATTTGCATGAAATTCTCAGCAAAGTTTCTTAACCAAGGCTGAGGTTAGGGAGGTGCTGAGGCAGGGAGCAGTCTGCAGGCCTCCTCACCCCAAATCTGGTGGCTCACCGTATCATTGCTGAGCTTAAAAAGTGGTGGCAATCAGAAAATTTACACTGAATAAATAAAACCCAATAAAACTGCAGATTTCTTTTTTTAAGCAGCAATTTTATCTAGCTCTAAGACATGGTTTGGGCTTCTCAATTTCATTTAAAACAAAATCTCCAAATCAAATTATTCCTGGGATGCAAGTCATGCTGAAAAACACTCTGAATGTGTGGTAATTTTAACTAAAGAAAACTATGTTGCTGCAGACCCATGAAGAGTAACCTGCTGACATTTCTTGGATGGAGCCTGTTGTGTTTCCAGGCTGCGGTCCACAGGTTAGGGGCTGGGAGGGTAGGTTAGGGGCTGGGAGGGTTTGGTTGGCTGGTTTGAATTCCTTGGCTGGGGTGAACACCTCCACCTGAGGTTATCCAGGCACCAGAGGTGATGTAAAAACTTGTTCTTCCTGCACAGAGCAAAATTCAAATGCTCTGGGAGCATCATCCCCTTTCCCCTAGTGCTGGTGTGGCATCGTCTGTGTGGCTGGGGTACCCCCAGGAGAAGGGGCTAAAGCATCCTCCATCACACTGCCCTCCCAGGCTTTTTCTCTTCATACAGCCCCGGGAATTAGCTGAGCCCACACTTTACTTCTTAAAAGGCTGGCAGAAGCCCTAGGAGATACTCACCGGTGTGGGCAGGTCTCACGTGGAGGTTAAGCTCGGTGTTATCAGCATCTACGTGGTGCCAGCTCGAGATGGGAGGAGGTGAAGGATGCTTGCAAAAGTTTCAGCCACCCAGGGTGAAGGTGTTGGCACAGTCTGGTAGTGCTGGTACACGGATAAGTCTGTGCCCAAGGGGATGGGGAAGGTGGTAGGCTGAAAGGCTGGGGCTATATATTTGGTTGTTTCTTTCCTAAGGGGTACCTTGATCCATAAAATAAAAAACAGAGCACTAACTCAAGGACTGCAGAAAGAGAATCACCCAGAAACTGCGGGCAGAGGTACGAAAGGGACAGTCAGAAGAGGTGGCAAAAGTATATCTGACAGTTTGTCCTCCTGACCAAGGTAAATATTTTTTTAATAAGATGAGAAAAATTGAAAGGAAGGCCATATATAAGGATAGAAAGTCCTTTGGGATGGGTTCTTATGCAAAATACAGGCAGTTCAATAGTATTAATAAAGAGTGATAGTCTGTATTGGTTTCTAATCAAAGAATTAATATACAAACCATCCACAATACTCTCTCATAAATGTATATGTCTGTGTGTACCTTTATACAGCTGTAAATACGCATGTAATTATTTGTACACGTGTGTGTACATATATACATACACATGTGTACATATGCACATGTATACATATGTGTATATATATAGTTGATGCCTATTTAGAGCTGTACAAATATACACACTAATATGCACACATGTACACACAAGTACACTCACATACACAAATGTCCACACACAAATGTATACATGCACATATACACATACATGGTATATACACACCCACCCCTAAAAGCCTAGCTTGCCACAACTGAAAAATAACAAGGGTTGCAAACTTATTTAAAGAAAAATGTGATGAAAGCAGATGAGAGCCAGGGCAGTGGTGTTGTGGGAGCTACCTACTGTTCGAGAACATCCAGAAATCTCCCTGAACATTTACCAGCACGTTTCCTAACTCCAGGAGCGGGGCCGGGAGTGCCTCGAGACCATGCTTTCTTGAGCGATTCCTGCCGGGCAGGAAACCCTGTGAGAGCAGCGTTTCTTGTGCGGCTCCGCTGCCAGCCCCAGGAAGCACAGAGGTAAGAAGAAAAATCAAAATAATTGAATATATACAAAACATCTACATTTGTACAAACAGCAAGCTTTGAAAGGGGAAAAAAAAAAATCAGGTCTTCATTTTTTATTATTTCTTTTCCTCAAACCTCAAAAAAAAAAAAATGTCAAGGCAGTTCTTATTTTATCCAGACCAGTTCATAAATCCCAAGTCATAAATCCACATGATATCCCGGGCTGCTGGATTTTGCATTTGGAGCTCTGAAAGACTGATAGCTGAAAGATTTATAAAATCCCAGGTAGCCGGAGTGCTCCCTATTGGCTCCACATCTGAGGGCTCCCCGCGTCCTGCTTCGCCCAGTGAGCTGGATGTATGGGATATATTGTGCTCCGGCAGCAGGCTCCCCCATCTCCTATTTTCAGCCGTGGCGAGGGCTAAAATTTGGTCATTTGGGGTGGCCAGGCCCCATTTAGGGACTTTTCTGCGCAGGTGTGGGGACAGCCACAAGCTGGGGATGCTAGGAGCCTGCTGGTGCCTCCTGCAAAATTATACCATGGGTTGCGTCCTAGATGTATGATTTAGCTTGTGTGGGAGACCTGACCATTAACGGTAGAATTGTTTCAGCTATATTGAATATACACTTAATTTTGATCCTTGCAACATCATTTAATAGGAGTGACTGTTCTGTAAGAATGGGGTATCACTGCTGGGGTCAGAAGATGATGATACTTAGCGGCGAACAGGACCAGCCCCTTAGCAAGAAAATGGAAGCCGAGTTTCCCTCGGTGGAAGCACATGCTGCAAAAAATTTAGCCAGCAAAGCAGCATGTTCACATTCCCCGAAAAGCACTGAAGCGTTTTTTTTCTTTTCCATAGGTTCAGTGGATGTTGCATGTGAGCCCATGGGACGAAAGTCCCCCCAGAAGAGACCCTCTGAAGAGTGACATGTACTATTTGTCTCCATCCATAGGCTACTGAAAATACCCTTAAAGCCTTCCCTCCATTACTTTCCTCTGTCCTTCCTTGATGACCTTATTCGAGCCTAATATTTTTGTCCAGACTTGCAGTGACAGACATTTTTAATATGCTTCTGTTGCATTAATAAAAGAGATATCTAGATTAAAAATATATATAAATCCTCTTCTGTAGTTACAGTAGTTCCTTTATAGCTGTAAGGATATTAACTAACATCTTTGTTACTGAGAAACAAAATTATTTGCTTTGTATTTCAGATATTTATATTCATGGGTCTGAATCCATTGAAGTCCATGTGGAAAATTCTCCTTCACCCTCCCACGGAAGGACGGTGGACTCAACCTGAGGTCAGCTCTGCCTGTTTGGCATTTTATTAGAAGCACATGGTCTAGCTAAATTTAGATTATTTTTATGATTTTGTTGTTGTTGTTTGTCTGCTTGTATTAGTGGAAATTAAAGCATTGCAAGGGTTTATGCTTCCTGCATGTTGCGAGCATCTCTGCCTTTGACCAGCCACCTTAGGGAAGCGAGCAGCTCGGCTTGCACGCCACAGATAGCTGCCTGCTTCCAGCACGCCTTCTCCCCATCAAAATCCCCAGGTTCATTAGAAACAGTTACTCATTTAAGAGGTCAAACTAAACCAGACGCAAACAGACCGAAGCATTTACATGAGGACTATGTCAGACTCAAGGCAGGAGAGATTTTCCCAGTTACTCTTGAAATCCAAAGCTTTCCCAAGCCTGTTCATGGCTCTCACGAGGTATCCCAAGCAGAAAATATTTCTTTTTAAACCTCAAACTCCCGTGGACTATGTTTATGCCATATTTCATCTTTTCTTCCTGCTTCTTTACTCTTTATCCCTCTTTCAGCCGGGTTTGAGTCACCCTGAGCTCACGGCGGTTGAGTGCAAGGCGGCGTGGCTGGGGATGGGGTTAGCAGGGCTGCCCGGACCCCTCACTGCCCAACCCACCCAGGATCTGGGCTGCGCCGCTATTTAAACTGGCCTGGTCTGGACAGGCCAGGTAGGCCCTGTTCTGCTGCAGGAGGGTGAATTTGCTACGCTTTGCATTTGCATCTTCAGCATTTCTAGCATCGTAGTTTTGGGAGCTTTGCTTTTCTGTACATGCCCAAATCCCCTGACTTTATCAGGGCCATTCATCTTGAAATGCTAAGGTGGGCTTTGCTGGTTGCTCATCAAGGAGATTGGGCTGAAATTAATCCCCCGGTGCAGAAGAGCTACCGGACCAGAGTGAAGGGCAAACACTCACTCGTGTCTATTGATCAGCCCCTTCCACCTGCGCTTCCACTTGCAGCGGGTTTGGAACCAGGAGATTTCTTTCTCTTTCCAAACAGAGACTTGGGATGTAGAATCTGACCAAACATGAATTTTTTACCGTTTTTAAATGTGCAAGTAATCTTAAAGTTTCCTTTTATTAAAAGCATCCACAGAAGCTCTTTTCTTCCTCCTTTTCTTCCAATTCTGTTACCATTTCGCTAATTAAAAATGCTGTACAAGGACTAGTATCGAGCTATAGAAATGAAAGGTCAATACATGAACAACACTTCATTTGTAAATAATACGGCTCTGTAATCAATTATCTCATTTTCACAGAAGACATATTAATCTAAAAGCAAAGGATGGAGACATTTAAAGGATGTACAGAGGGGATCTTTAAATGTTAAATGTTCTTTAGCATGTGCTAAATAAAGGGTTTGGTGGAGTGAAAATGTAGCGTGCAGCACTGACACTCCAGGGAGAGTCTTTAGGTCAAGTGATTTGTACCTTCAAAATAGTTCTCCGTAGCACTGTAAGCCGTTGGTAGCAGCGAGATGGGTTAGCGTTATTTAGGATGATAACTGTAGCAGGGTAAAATACCGCAAAAAGAATAAAAAAAAGGTCATCTGCAAAAAAAAAAGCACATATTTTAATAGGTGAATCAGCCCTGTTCGCACTGTTATTTGCTTTCCATGAGCAGTGGGAAGCGAGCTTTCCTACCCCTCCTTCTCCATAAAAACAGGCTTCTGGACTGCAGGCTGGAGCTGAGACGCGCTTGTGTGAGAAGCTGTGTGGCCAAGTGCCCTTGGTGCCCTGGGCACAGGCAGGGAAGCGCCGCTTCGGGTAACAGCATCCCGCCGGAGCCCACGTGGGATTGTTTCCTCTTCCACGGGTCACAGTGGGAATCCACGTAAGGGTCTAAAAATATAATGTTTCCTGGCTGTTGTAGATCCTGTGCGTGACTTTTAGACATCATTAGAGGAAATTACAAGAAAATACATTCCCCGACCTAAAAAACAGCGCAGGTTTTCATTGCACTCCCATCAAACGGTAAGGAAAGGCTCTTGCCAGCTCTACTGGGAGCTGGGTTACCTTGTACGCTTGTTTACCAAGTTTGACAACATAGAGACGGTAGAAAGGGGGGGATGGATGTAATTTCATTTTCATTTTTGCTGTTTGCATTGGATTTGCTGTATGTCAGTCCCACGCTCGCCCCAGACATCCAACTTAAAATTTCTATCTATCTAACATATGTTGCAGCTTAAGGGACCCCCCTCCTCCAACTCTCCCCACCCCCAGTTCTCGCCATTTGGTTGACCTCATCCCATCCCCTGCGTCGCCCTCCTGTCCATCGCTGGGTGGGAGGAGCGAGGAGCGGGCCAGTGGGGAGAGCCCCACCAATGCGAGCCCTTGCGCAAGGGGAGGCTCTCCCTCCCACTCCCCTCTGCCACAGTCCCCTCTCCCCTGCTCCCACACCTCCCGCCGGCCAAATCCATTGCCTAGGCTAGGAGAAAGCTAAAAAAGTACCCAAAGAAAAAAAAAATGAAAAAAACCAAAAATGGACATTGCTGTCAGCAGGTTTCACAAGCCAAACCAGCTCCTGGGGGGCTGGTGAGTGCCCTCCCATGGAGGGAAGGTGGGAGGAGATGCCCCTCTTGGCATCAGTGGGGCTTATGGTTGGCTCCAACGTTTTGCCTCACTCCCCTCTGTATTCTTTTTTTTCACAAACAGAAATACACCCTTGGCACAGGATGATTGAGCAAGGCACCATCCCAGCTCCCTCCCAGCCGGCCAGGGTGACCGGAGCAAAGAGCCAAGACAGCCAGCACCACCAGTGTGAAGGAGGTGAGGGCAAGCCAGGGTGTAGGGGGGCTTGATTGCTCTCTCTGCTGGCTGACACCACGGGTAAATCGCCTGCAAGGGTGAAATCCTTGCGAAAACCTTTTTTGGCTCACGTGGCAGGAGAGCTGGTTATGGGATTGGCATTGCCGAAGGAATGGCGGACTGGCGAGGCGGCGAGCCAGGAGCCCCGTCTGCATCACAGCGGATATGGCGGTTAAGTGTGAAGGTATCCACTTCTTTCTTTAAAAACAGAACTTAGGTTAGGATGAAAAAAAAAAAGACCCCCGGAGTGATTCCCAAGGTAAACCTAAATATTTCCAGGTTTGCTCACCCCTGTGGGTTCAGCGTATGCTGTAGCTGCTCGACCCAGAGGGCCTTTCAAAGCGCTCCGCAAGCCTCCGTGCCAAAATAAATGTTACTTTACCATCAAGCAGGCAGAAGAATGAAAGCCGTAAGATGTGTGAGTGAGAAAAAAAGAGCCCAAACAGGAAAACCCCTTTCTTCTGATTTTAAAGTCCTGGATGATCAAGGCTGTTCTGCTCACTCTGATGTAATCAGTTTGCAGATTCCCAAATACACGTCCAGCCATGGAAAGTGCTCTCTCTTTGATTCCAGCAAAATCCTTTCTAATTCTCTTTAAATGTTCCAGGGCTTTTTGAAATGATTGCTATCAATGCCAACCAAATGCTTTAGATCTTTTTTTTTTTTTGCCTGTCTTTAAATACTTGGCTTATTTTTATGCAGCCCAGTTACTGCTGTACATGGAAAAAGTATCTAGAAAAGAGATCTGGTTTGCTTTAGCCTTTATACCATATAGAGTTAGACACTTTAACCTTCTTTGTATTTACTTAGTCGCTTTAATATGATTTCTGTAACCCCTAGACTTTCTTTTTTTCCATATAACTTATTAAATATTTATAATACAGTAGCCCATACACATCACATAGGTCAGGCTTTTATTACATTAGGCTCGCCATAGCTATCTAGTAAATCATAAGTCACGTTCCCCCTAAAAGTTAAAAACCAGGATTGTTCAGGTGAGCTTGGACCGAGTTTGTGAAGGACCAGCTTAAAAAGCTGGGTAAAACAATAGATAGACTTGTTTAACCAGAAAATAATAGATCCCCTAAGGCAACAGATCTGCAGCATTTACCATGGGTAGGAACGCTGCTGGATGGTCTGTTATTCTCTCTGCGTTCTTCAGTTGCTCTGAGGTGGGTATGTGACGATCACTCAGAGCATTTTTCCATTGCTGTGCTGCCTCTTCCAGCCCAACTTTAAACAGGCCACGAGATGAGATCTTCAAGTCCTCTCCAAATCCATGAGATTAAAAGACAGCAAGATTCGGGGCAGCTTTCAGGCTTTGGGATACGTTATTCCTCTTTATTTTTAAAATTTTTTAGGATTTTTTTTTTTTTCTGAACCAGTAGGGTCGGGACTCAACATTTTCCTGGAAACTGTTTTTCTCCCTTAATTTTAAGATGTCAGGAGCAGAATCTAGAAGAAAAAACACCAACAGACATGTGACTCATAAGAAAGCCCTGATGCCTGCCATGTAGTTGGACGTTTCACCTTGCAGTTAGCCACACAATCTTAGAAGCAAGTAAAACATTTTTTTCCCCAGATATTTTATTCAATGCCTTTTGGATCTCACCAGCTTTCATTGCAAGCCAATGCTGCTTCTTCACGGTGTACAGTTTGAACAGATGGTGTCCCAAACAGGACTGACGGGAAGAAGACTCCTCCACACTATGCCCCACCACTGCGCCTTTGTCTGATATAGGGACACAAGCGATAAGACCCAGTGCAGCAGCCAAGGGCTGTGGGTGCTGGCGACCCTGCTCATGCCAGGGCACGGCCAACAGCTTCTGCAGCGGTGAGGACGGTGCCTCTGTTTCTTCCATGGCCGTGTCTCCATTCAGTCCATCCCCTTGCAGAGCCATGACTGTGCATCATTTCTCCCCACCATGGGCCCCCATCCCTCGCTGTGGCTCCAGTGCCCCATGCACCCCATCCTAGCATGACATGGGAAAAAAAAAACCCACTCCCCAGCCAAGTCCACCCCACTTCGGTGGGGCTGCCTCGAGTGACGGCGAGACCTCCAGTGCCTGAGCCCTTCTGTCCTTGAGCAGGTTTGCACAGATGTGTGCCGGGTTCCCAGCCCTGGTGTCAAGTTTAGAAAGAAAAACCTCTTCCAAGCTTCCTTCCCAACGGGATCATTTTTGCGGCTAATGTTCCTTCATGCACTATCTGTTATGCCGTTATTAAAGCACAGCTTGCCGACAACTGGGGAAGAAATACGCTCCCCACACCGTGATGCTTCCTCCACCCAGCTCGGGAGCAGGAACCAGGCGGCTGGGGCTGAGGGTGGCTGCCTCTCGCCTGCCTTCCTCCAGATAAACTTTCCCTGTAGAATGAAAAATGGTCATTTGTGTTTCAGCAGACCATAAAAACCCCGTTTGAAAACTTTTCAAGCCTTTTCCAAGCTGGAACCGCCTTGAAAGACTTCAGACCACATTGCCATATGGTTCGGTGGCATATGGTTTAATGCACGCCATGCTGCTGTTCCCGCACCGCCGCCGCCCTCCCCTTGCATGACGGGACCAGCAATGCTGCAGGCGTGCTCCTTAACATCTCCTTGCACTTTCTCCAGCTGAACACTGCAGCTTTCTTCAGTCGTTTTTGCCATGGCATTTCACTTGTGGTTATGCTCCCAACGAGCTGGTGGACACTGCCTGCATCTCTAGGGACAGGCAGCTCAGTACACACAGAAACAAGTGTCGTCTCCCCCACCCCAACACACACAATTGGTTTTCCCTCCTTGTCCAAAAACTTCCACAGGAAGCATTTTGAAGCAAACAAAATGCGTACTCTGCTTCAGCTGGGAACTTTTGCTTCATTTCTTTGTTGTGAACCAAAACTTTTTGGGTATTTGATTTTTTCCTTCTCTTTCTTCTTGCTCTCAACACCGCTCAGAGTGCTAGAATGACAGACATTCATGTTTTGTTTTGTTTTGTTTTGTTTTTATCTTTTAAACTCTTGTTCCTCTCCTTCCCCACTCTCCTTTTTTTTCCTAGCTCCCTTAATTTTACATTGCCTTTTCCCTTCTGGAAAAAACATATATGCAACTATATATGAATCTCTATAATTGCCTCTCTGCATGGTTTCAAAAATAGAGCCAGGACTAATTGAAAAAGATGGTGAAACACTTCATTTAGGAGGAAGGCGGGAAGAATTCTTCTTTGTCTCTTGCGATTCTCTCTTGGCTATAGGGCTGTGGTTTTTTTTTTTCGCTTCCCCAGTTAATTTTCAGAGTTAATGCTGGTATTTGAACACGCCGAGTTGCGTGTCCGAGGTATGCCTGCTCCGGTTTCATGACTCAGGCTGCAAAGCATCGGGGCTCCATGGCACTGAGGTCCTCCAGGACCACGGCTGGCATGAAAGCCCATGTCACGATGTCACCTGTGTGGAACAGGGAACACGAAAGTGCCAGTATACAGTATCACAGCGCAGGTATACACAGATATAGACAAACTGCGTGTTAAGTATCTCCATCTGCCCTCAGTTTCTGCAGTTCATCTGCTACAGGTGTCAAAGCAAGAGTAAGTTTTGAAGGGGGGATTTAAAGAGGAGAAGAGCAATAGCTTCATAGATCCAGCCGGCTTTTTTTGCAAAAGGCAGCAGCGATGGCTTTTGCTCAGGGGCTGCAGAAATGCTTGAAAGAAAATCCGTCCAGCTGTGGGGTCCAGCCCAAGCAGTACCTTCCCTCTGTGCTTCTCGTGGTGGAGATACGGCCAAGTGGGTGACCAACACTTTGTTTCACGGTGCCCGCTGCAAGGCCTAGGCATGATTTAGGAGCCATGTCATGGTTCCCCTGCAGAGAGCATCCCCGCACACGGTGATACATCATCGGACTGGTGCCTCCTTCCATGTGGCCTGGAAACTGCGGGTGACCATCTCTTGTTTTTTTCTTTTAACTAGTCAGATGAAAACCAGCAAGAATAGAATATTCATCCAAGCTACCTGTGCAAATGTTTACCTTTAAAAAAAAACCAACCCAAAATCAGCCTGAAAAAGAGATGCTTTTTTGGGCTGTTCTAGGCTACCCTTATCTTTTGAAAAGTTGGTCTTCTCTGTGGTCTGCTTTTAAAGAAGATTTGTGTTTAACTGGAATTCCGAGTCTCTGCTGAAAGATGATTCCGGTGGAAAATTTCTGGCCTGCACCTGGCAGCAGAGGTTGTCACTGGGAGAGCACCTGCACGACACGTCTTTGGGACACCAAAAAAACCAAAGGATGCTGAGGTCGGGTGCCGGCCTGTCATTGTTTCTGTATCACACACCTTTTCCCAAACTGTGCCACGATGTCACGGGTGAAGCTACACTAGCCTTGAAAAAAAGAGTATCCTTGTTTGCCTTTTTTAAAATTTTCATCAGCTAACATCCATAACGTCATGCAGAAATTGTAGACCACGGTCCAGCTCCCCACATTTTTGCTGTGAGCTGCCCAAATGCTGCATGCAAACAGCCTGTGAGAGTACAAGACATTTATACCCAAGGGATTGAACACAATATTGATCTGAGAGAAACCTGTGCTCTGCAAGTGCAATTGTTCAGTTAAGTAACTTATGCAGATGTAAAGATGGGGCAGCCAGACTGAAAAAGAATAAAGATTATGAGCGTTAATAATAGTAACAGCAACAACCACCACCGGGAACCCTCATCAACCGGACATCAAGGTGAAATGATGCCAGACAAGCCTAGTCTACAGGGAGATTGTCTTTCAGCACGATTTCTATTGAAGTTAAGGTTGAAATCTCCCTGCCCTGTCCAAGCCATAGGACAGTTTTATTTAGAAAGATGCCTTTGGCCATGCCTCAGGTAGCCCTGAGCACCATGGGTGTAAGCAAGATGTCAGCAACGTTCACGGGACACGGCCTGAGGCTGGGATGTGCCATGGGAGAGGTGGGTGGGCAGCAGGGAGGATGGTCACGAAGCTCTTGGAGGAACAAGACAGACCCTCAGCTGGCTTCATCACGCTTGCTCCAGCCAAGGAGTAGTGTAATGGCACTACGTCAGGTAATCAGCAATGGGAAAAACCCAGAAACCAAAATTTCATGTTGAAAGGCAAGAAGGACATTGCAATTTCTTCCACCGTCCCCTTACTGGGCATGGGAAGCAGCTATGTCCCAGAGCTCTCCTTCTCCACTCATAATGAATACACTTTTTTTGCACTCATAAAACCAGTACTTCAGCAGACAAATCACAAGCTGAAGATAAAATTAATAAGATGACATTAAAAAAAAAGTCCTTCCAAGGCTGTTTCTCACAGGTTAAGAAGGACTTGTCCTTCTTGTACAAGATAGATACACTCATGTCCCACACATGAACCTTGTTGCTCATGTTTTGCACCAACATCCAAATGCTGTATGTGAAGCTCTCCTGCCTCTTTTCCTCCTCCCCTTTTCTTCATCCCCCTCTTTTTTTTTTAATAATTTTGTTTAGTTTGGGGAAGAGGGAACATGGGCGATCTTCCACTGAAATCCCCACTGACTGTTGCGACGTGTGGTTCTGACAGCAGAGCTCCCTGCCGCAGGCTCACGGCCCCATCAGAAGTCCTGGGATTGAGACCAACGGGAACTTCTGGACCACCTTTGCCTCCAGCTTTTTGCTGCAACAGGTCATCGGCGTGTTACCCACTCACGGGTAATATATGGCACTGCACTTGAACCTGACTGGAGCACAGATTTCCACGGCATAACACACAAAGAATAAACAGGCGCTCTCTGTTTTCAAAACCTTCAGAAGAGGCTGAATGTCTCTTTAGTGTCCACATACCATTCTCTCCTCGCTTTCATGCTGCTAATGTCCTTCCCTCTTATATCTTATGGACCCCCACTAAAAAAATGATGATAAGAGAGGGTCTATATGGGTGATGCATCACTCCTTTAAAATTTATCAGACCAGAGGTTTAAAAAAAAAAAGCCTTTTTTTCCCAACTAAAAGGGGATTTTTACATCCAAAGACACAAAGGTAATACTCACTGCATTGTAGCTTCAATCTTTTTTTTTTTTTTTCCCCAACAATGGTGAAAAGATGTGATTTTTACAAGCGAATAGGAAGAAAAAGCCTGAACACACCCTGGGAACACGTTTAAGAAGTTGATTTATGTTTCATGCTGAGCCTTACACCTGCAGTTCAAGCAAAACTCAACTTTGCCGCCCCACAGAGTCTAGTTTATTAGGTATCAAGGAGTCACAAGAAGCCATGTAATTAAAACTGTAATTAACTGGAAAAGGAAAGTGCCACCTGAGTTTTGAGAGGCTGTCAATTTTATTTCCATTACAGCTCTCCTTCTGCTTCTTTTGTCTATAGGGTGGGTTTTTTTTCCCCGTCATCTTGATAAGGAAAAACAAAGGGTTTTTTTTTTTCTTTTTATTAACTAAAGAAGCCACCAAATTCTCTTATGTCTTTACTCTCGGGAAAAGTATCAAGCCACTTAGTTTTGAGCTTGGACGCAGGTTTCTTTCAGCGGCATTTGCAGCCATGTTTGCCAACAGGTGTCAAGTATGGTCCGAGCAGAAAAAAAACCCTGAAATATCCTACCGGCAAAGGGTCAGCTGAGTTCAAAGCCCATTTTAACAAAACATAATCAATGCCCTTTAAAAAGGGGATCGGCGGTACCTTGTTAAAATGCATGACCTTGTTGCAGCGGGCGAGCCAAGCGCCAGGCGTCCCTGGATCCGGCATGTCCCTCCGAAGGCTGCCGGATCCTGCCAGAGACCACCGCGGTATTTCTGCAGGCAGGACAAGGCCACACGCGGCAAGACAAAAACACATCTGGGAGAAATATGAGGCGACGTGATGAACCTTGTTAACCAGAGAAATTAAAAGCGAAAAGGGGCCTGATCCCCTGGAAAACAAAATAAATCTCCTGAAGAGCTGGGTGGGACGTGCTGCCAGCTCCATCCTCCCTCTGCCTCGTGCATCCACCAGAAGTAAATTCCTGAGGGATCAGAAAGGGGTGCTGGAATAAAGAGAAAATTATTTAATAAGGTTTAAAGAAGCAAAGACTTAGGTAAACGTGACGCAGGAAAGAAAGTCGTCGTAAAATATAGTTAAAGAGTAATTACCTAAAAGGGTAAATGATGAGAACAAAGATAGGATCTATCTTTGAGGTCATTACAAAGGAGATTTATGAATATATATAAATTTTTGTAGAGGAGATGTTTGTCTTAGATGGGTGTGTGAAAGGGGGGATTGACATTCTTCCTTCTCCATTTAACAGGTGACAAAAACCCGTCAAGTGAAGTACCAGCCTTGAGACGGGAAGTTATTATCGTAAAAAGCAATTTTCCTTTGGTGCCGTTCTGATAGGCTTGGTTTTTTTTTCTTTTTCCCCAGCCTCTTCTCTCCCAAAACAGCCCCAGCTTGCAAAGCACAGGTCTCGCGACCCTCCGGGTTTGAAGGCAGATCTTGATCAGTGCTACTTTGGGGAAGTGAGCCGCTGGTACTCGCAGCAGATGACACGCAGGGCTCAGCCTCTTATTCAGCTATAAGTCAGCAGGGGCACCCCCTGACCATCTGTGGTCTATAAATTACAGTAACACCGGCACACACTGCTTGTAAATCACCAATGAACAGGCTTTACCTTGTGACACACTACATGAACCCTGTTGGATATTCCAATAAACTCCCATAAACAATCCGATATAAACTCTGGATTATGTTTCTTTGGGGGGCAGGAGAAAACCTGGACTTTTCTGCACTTGCACAAAGTTCTTATGGGTGAAATGAAGATGTGCCCTGATCTGTGTTGTGTGTTTATGATGTACCATGTTTTCTTATGAAAGTGATTTCCCCCACCCACCATCATTATTACCTTACATATTTCACTTTCCAAGAGTGCATCGGCTTGAGGTAAACAGGGTTGTTGCTCTCCTGCAAAAAAAAAAGACACCAGTCATTTGAAAAATGCAATTATTTAATGTAAGCCTGCATGACCTGTCCTCCATCCTTGCTGCACCAAGCACAGGCCCATAACAGGAGAGGCTAACCCATGTCCTTTGCTTTTGGAGGAGCAAGACCCAACCTGACATCAAGTCAGCCATACCCCCTACAAAGTGAAAAATACGCCACTATTTCTCACCACCTCTGTATCCTCAGGACTAAAGCTGAGGCTTGCCGTCTCTAGGAGGGCAGACCATCCCATAAGAGCTCCTCACTTGCTTGTTTTTCCCTGTGAAGTGGCTTTTTTACCCCAGCCTGGTAACAGGGTGGAAGGCTCTGTGATCTGACACCATCAAACCCCCAAGAGCTGTACTCCTGCCACCCAACTTGGTTTCGATAGCTCTCACCTCCTGTGATGTTCCATGGAAGCCACATCTGCAAGGAGATACTATGATTAGAAGTCTCAGCACGTGGCCGTATACTCAGTATGTGGCTGGCTGGGGCCACAGACGCTGCTCTGCTGAGAAACCAGGTGCTTGACTTCAAACTTTCTCCTGAGACTCGTCAAAGGACCACTTTTGTTAATTATATTAGTAAGCCCTGCGCCTAGCTTGTCATCTGGGTAAAAAAAAACATGGTAAAATAAGTTCATCAGATTGTGTGGAATATGCCAAGTAAATAATCTGATAAATGTTATTTGACCAGCTTTTTTTGCTGACCACAAACAAATGTGGGCTGTAGCGTAGACAGCCAGCAACGGCTGCGTCACAACTCCTTGGCACGTTCCTTAATTGAATCTGAAAACCTGACCCCTTGCAGGAGGCAGCGGGAGCCTTGCAGTCATCTTACTCACGCATAGCATAAGCTTCCTAAGGCAACGTTATTTTTATCTGGGTTTCTTAAGGCTATAGGGGCTGGCTTCTCATCACGCTCTGTGTGGATGTACGGGTGTGTGGGTGCACGCCTGCGTCAACACATGCTTTTAAACCCATTGGGTGACTGCAGTCAAACTGGACAGATGTTCCCACCTCAGGGAGACAGGGAACCAAGGCAACCATGGCTGCCTCCCGCGATGACAAAGGTTGTGGGATGAACTCAGCCATCAGTAGACATCAGAGAATCCACATCTGCGAGAGCAATCCAAGGGAAAATACCCTCCGTTGCTCCCTCCGGTCATGAGCATACAGTTAATTAATACTCATGAATACTGCTCTTTTTTATTACAGCACAGTATCCAGGCTCCAACCAAAACTGATGCTTCCCTGCCTCAGAGATACACACCAGAAAACATCTAGTCTAATCAGAAAAAACAGGTAAAAGCAGTGAGTACGTGTTCCAGAGATACCAGGACCACCCACATCACATGATCCCAGTGTTACCCAGCAAGACTGCACCTGACTGAATCACTTTGAACAGCCTCAGGACTGTTTAACTAATTTTTAACTCACCAGAAATGCACGTTCAAAGCGTTTATTGAATCTAGGTTGAGCCTCTCCAGTCAGTTTAGTTTCACAAAAAAAAAAAGTGAATAAAATAAAGTTGATTTTTCAATCTATTTTTCTCAGGAAAAAGAAACCTATTTCAATGTTACTTCAAATTTTCCTGGAAAAAAAAAGGATAGTTTAAAATTTAAACATAACTAATCCACATCAGCTCAGAAAAATACCCTGTGATTTTGGGGCAGGGAATTTTTGCTTCATAAACTTTTAAAACTGCAGGTAACTTAAAAGGAGCATCTTTGCAGCGCTTTTCCATCCAGCGAGTGAACCAAAATCCCTGCTTTTCACAGCAAGGCAGCGGGAAGCCCCAGATCAGGTCTGGGCATCGTGACACCGAGGCTCTACCGAGCTCACCCATGAAGATCTCCCCACCTCCCAGCCAGTCAACCTCTTCCTCTACCTTTACACTGCCCTCTCCATTTGCCCCTTTCTGTGCACTCCGACAAGAAGAAGTGATAGCGCTATTTCTGGTTTTTAACAAGATTTGGAAAGCGTTCAAGTGCCTGACTAAGTGGTTGGAAACAAGGAAGCAGAAGGATGTTTTGGCATCCTGCGATGTGTGCGTGAAGAGCATAGACACAAACACACTGAATGCACATACTGTAAAACAAGATTACAAGGAGAGTACGAACTAATAAAAGCCTATTAAAACATCATGGACGCTATTGCTGCTCGCGTGCATGCCTATGTATTAAAATAACAAATATTTCACGTGAACGTGCAGTTTGAACATGACTGATCACAGATATAACTTTCAGCAACCTTTAAATACATAATGCCATCCTGTAATTAATGTAGCCTATCCTGAAATTTGAGGGATTTATTGATACTGGCAGCAACACTTGCAAATAACTTGGGGAAGTTCATGACATACCTTCTATCTCAAGGGATTTCATTCATTTTTCCCCCTTTTTTTCCAGCTACCATCAATAAATTCATTCAGAGCCCTTACCATACGACAACAAATGCAGTTGGAAATCCTCAATAGAAAGTTTGAAGAAATTATCAACGTGGAGAAAGAGCCTCGTTGTGGTTTTATTTGTTTTGTTCTCTTTCACTTACAGCGAAATATATATAACCACGTCCGAGGGGATTGCTTTTGAGGTCTGCAGTGAAAAAAAAGCAAAAGCAGGCCATAGGCAAAGCAAGCTGCTAAAGGATTTTACCCAAATTCCTCGGGAAAAAAAACATGGCCAAGCACGAGATAGGCTGCCAGCGCTGAAACGTTATGTATCGGTACAGAGCAGGCACACATGTACAGAGAGGTTACGTCTTTTATAAGGCCAACTGATATAGCTGGGGAAAAAAATGTGTCAACACAGCTCTTTCCTGGAGGAATTAAGATGTCAACACCCTCAGCTTCGGCAAGGTGTTGTTTTTTTGGGTGGCCAAAGAAGAAGAGACGAATCCCAATGTTGTGGTGCACATTCCTCACATTCTACAATCACTACAATTATGACACTTGACCCTGACCCTGCAGACACGTATTTAAAATTTATGCACTAACAAGGACAAGAAATATCCCATCATTTTGCTAGGAGAGGGTTTCCATACCCGAGGTCTGCACTGTGCCAGCGCACGGTCACAGCATCTGGAGCATCAGATGGCAGGTTATTTTGCTGTTACCAAGCGGCATCTAAGTAGGTTAGCGGAGCAGACTCGCACATGTTTCCCCTCGCTTGATCTTCACATTCCTGCATCGTTTCTCTAAATATTGTAAAGCCTTTCTTGTGTGGGACTACTTTATCATCAGGAGGTATTTTTGCCTTTGAGTGCATATATTTGTACACACTTACATATATGGACAAAGATAGTAAGACAAAAGATAACATTTCTTTTAGAAAATCGTTCAATTTTTTTAAACAATCTTTTTTTTGTCTTTTTCTTTCTAGGGCCTCAATTTGAGGTACTGATCTCATATGACAAGCGATCACCCATTTGAACAAAAAAAAGGCCAACAATACCTGAAAAATACCCCAAAATGTGCTTCTGAGCTACTTGTTTCATTGACTTGGATGCGTTGGCTAGGTTTCAAACAGCAAGCAGAGCCAGGCCGGGGTATGAATGGCTGCACATCAAAAATACTGGGGGTGCCTCAGCCCTCCCCATGGCTTCTCAATCCAGCCCACCCACTTCCCACCATACTGCATTGAGCGCCCCAATGTCTCCTCACGCTTTACTCTCCTACATCATCAAACATTTCCAATAAAGCAGTGTCTCCAACTCAACATCCATAAGCCCCTGCTCCAGTAAACTGGGGCTTTATTTTTTTGCGAAATAGAGCCACTTTAGGTTCTACCATGCTGTGATTCCTGCTACCTGTAGGGAGAGAGAAGGTAGGTGCCAGCTAAATGAAAAAGGGCACTTTTTTCCTCCAAGAAGAAATTGTGCATCTGGAACGTAAGTGGTCCTTACTGACTCCTGTCTGGCTGTGGTGGGTACTGACCAAAATGGGCATCCCTCTTACTGCGAGTGGCAGGAGGGTTCCTGGCTGTCCTGGGGGAAATGGGAGAGCTGTGCTGATGCTGAGAGATTGGGGAGGGTTGATCCCACCAGCGAGGAGTTCCCCCAAAAAATGGGCACGGGAAGCTGCCAGAGGAAGCATCAAGGGTTGAGATCTTCCACCTCTCAAGGGAAAATCAGCCAGGATGGAAGAAAAAATGGGGTTTAGCTTCCCACCTTCTCTTTTATCTTTTTATCTTTTTTTTTTTAATCCTTTTCTCTTTTATCTGCTTTTATATAATTCAGTGCATTCACAGATAATGGTGAAAAAATAATTAAGGTGCATTAATCCACTTCTTGAGCTTGTTTAGGTGCCCACCTTCAGGATGCTGCCTTCAGGGTGAAGCAGGGTGCCAGGGGTGTGAACTGAAGCTGCCATCCAAGGTGCCTGCAGAGGACCAACAGCAAATGGGATCCACCAGCTCAGCGTCCTCCCTTCCTACTGCTTTTACATGAAAGACGTTCTTTTCTGGCAAGGGCATGGATAAAACTGATGCCGCTGCAGGGAAGAGAAAAAAAATCAGCTGAACAAAACCAGCAACGGGCATTTCTGTTGCAGGAAAGCCCAATATCTTGCCCATTGGGAGTGGAGCTCCATCCTCCAGCCCAGCTTTCTTCCAGCCTCCGTCCCCGCAGTGCCCAGGAGAGCCATGCCGGGGCCCCGAAACCCCCAGGAGCAGCGTGAGGAGCCTGTCGTGCTGCTGCCGGAGGACCAAAGTTGTCAGCTGCGAGGATGAAGAATTTGAGGTTGGCTGTCAGAGTGCTCCAAGCTCAGGAGGGGTTTGGAGGAATGCAAGCTGGGGTTACATAAAACACTGACTCATGCTGAGAAATCACGAGTTTTGAAAGATTCAGCTGAGGAACGAGCAAACCTCAAGCTGCACGTCGCTTACAAGTCAACAGGAACTGGGGAATGCTGGGGACCTCTGAAAAGCAGGCCTTGGCGTGGGGTTTTTTTTGAAGTCCTGCCACGGCTCTCAGGAGGAACCGAGAGCCATGTACGTCTGTTGTGGGGGAAAAAAATCTGTCCCTTCGTTATTTCAAGGAAAGTCGGTGTAGGCATTTCAGCTTTAGTCATTGGAAAGAACTGCCTGAGATGGAGTAAATGGAAGTTTTTTGGTGTTTTTTTTTTTTCCTTTTTTTTTCTTTTTTTGTGCTACCGCATATAATATTTAACAGAATGTCATGCAGAATATTTACTTTTTGTTGGGATATCTGAGCGTGCATATGTTTGTGGTTTCTTTTACCAGGTAAAACTGGTTGTGGATTTTGGCAGCCTGAGCTGGTCTATGGTTTCTGTGAACACCTGGATGCGGTTCTTCCCAGAGCTTTATGGGTTACTCAAATCATGTCCCATTATACAGGTAATTTGCGTGCCGTGAAGATGGTGTGTGCGAGGGGTACGTATGCAAAAGCAGTAGAAGACACGGGACTTCCCGCCATGCATTAGAAACACTGACCAAAACCATTTACACTTTGATATTTAAATCAGACTTCGAAAATCCATGCTCAGAGACATAGCCAAGTAGTTGATTTTTGGATCCCTTACAATTTTCTTTCTCTCCTCTTATTTACAGTAGGTACTCAGCATCTCATACAGTTAAATTATTCAAGCGCTTAAATAAAGATATAGTTGCCTGACTGTGTTTGTCCAAATTTAAAAAAATGTTGCCTGCTTTTAAGTTTTATTTCTCTTTCCCCTCAATCACAGTCCCGCTCTCTCCCCCTGAAACGCACTGATGGAAAAATGAAGATGTACAGATGGGCTGTTCATTTTCAGTCAGGTTGCTGGGTAAATATGGCATCAGGGAAAGAAGAGTGTTAGAAACACAGATGTACGCAAGGCATCCCAACTATCACGTTTGGGCTGCCTCTGCATCACTCAAGCATGCATCATCCAGCCCAAGCAGAGCCATATGAGGCCAGAGGGAAATGTAGCTAACGGAGAACAAACTATTGGTAAATCACACGCCTTTCAACCTTGCACAACGGGATAAAATAAATATGGATTAGTGCCGGGGTCAAAGTTTTTATTATGTGAAGTACTAGATGTGCAAGTGCCTGAGTTTCTGATGTTAAAAAAAAAGTACTAACTGTACAAATACACACATACGGATGCATATATGTATATACATACAAAATATTTATATATATCTATATTTATTTTGGTTTTTTGTTTTGCAAAGCTCCCTTCAACATGTTCCCAGCTAATTTCTCAGCCTCTGCGTTGCAATTGCTAACAATTTAATCACCTTGTAAACTTCTGCAGTGACTAACGCCGCATCTATGCTTTTGGCACACCACGGTCAGAAGTTGTTTTAGCAACAGCGGTATGTAAAGCAGACGCGCTATTTGTGAGGCTCAGAGCCCTTAAAAATCATTCCTTTCTCTCTGGGCTATCGACATTCCTGAGCGCTCACGATGCAGCTGCCGAGCCGCTGGACAGCCCACATATGGCTGTGCGCTGAACAATAGCGACTCGCTGTTGTTCTTGTTATATGCATCACCATATGTGTTTATTAGAAACAGCAATAAAACGATGACGGGCTTCTTCAGCTATCCCCGCTGCTTGGGGAAAAGAAAAGCGAGGGAGTAAGCGGGATGAAATCAGAGAGTTCTCCACAGCTCTGGGGGAGCTGGACAGCGGGGTGGTGCAGTGCCACTCTTTAGGGGCTGTTTATTTATTGGTAATATTGCCAAATTAATACTGCTTCTATAATTGGACACCAAGCCTAAGTTTCTTCTCGTTCCCTTTTATTAGGGAATTGCTGGAAACCTGGAAAAACTGAATCCTGAAGGTGTTGGCATCCAAAATGCTGTTCCACCAGGTCTCACCTGTGTGCAGCCTGCCCTGAGCTATCTGGGAGAAACCACCTAGTATTTCAAGGAGCCTTGGATCAGGACCACACTTGGCGTGTACTTCCATCATGAGCACAACCAGCTAGTGCGGGATCACCTTCAGCGTTGGGCTGCCTTGAAACAACTTCCAAATTGCAGAAATTTGGGCTGGGGACTCAGGGTTTTTTAGATGGAGGGGCTGAGGTGGGCATCAAGAGCCCAAAAGAAACACAGAAACGGTTTAAGGCTGGTTTGCCATCGGTGTTAAGACAAGGCAGAAATGAGTCCCAGGGAAGGGGAAGAGGAACCAGTGTTCAAAGTGAAAAGAGGAGGCAACTAAGACTGTCGAACTGAACATCTGAATCTACGTGTGCTCCTAGTTCTGTATCATTTCCCTCCGTTTCCAGTATTTGCTATATTTTAAAGAAAAAGAGGGAAAAATAAACTTCGGGAGCAAAATCAGCAGAGTTAGAAATACGATGTATCTGAATATGTAACAGAATGTAATTTTGATATCCTTGAGTGATATAAACTGTCTTCAGACACATGGAAATCAACGGGAGTGAGTACTTACATCCAAAGGCAGACACGAGCCTCTGCATACGTGATCCGTATTTTTTCATGCTCACATCTTGATTTTTCTTGATAATAAATAGAGTTTCCATGTTGTTGTCTTTTTGTGACCAAAGTAACAAACCTCAGCCACTGTAAAAAAAAACAAAAAACCCACAACCAAAATCAGTTTTAAATATGAGTTTGCAATGTTGAGTTATATCAGTTTGACTGCGACCTTCCGACGGTGGTAAGAATGCCATTTCCACTCTTAATTCACTTCTTTTTTACTTCCTACCCATAAAAGTAAACAATTCAAGACGATGTTTTACATCCTTGAAAAGTTCCCAAAACAGGATTTTCCACTGAGGCTGCAACTCCCTTGGCTTGCCTTTTCTTTTCTTCTTTTTTTTTTTTTTTGTAGCACAAATCAATTTGGTGACTATATTGAAACTACGATGCTGAATTCTGTTATCTTTAATTATGTTGCTAACAGAAAGGATCATGTAGCTACTTAAAAAAGTAAGCTAGTGCTTTTAGGACATGGCCATTACCCCAGCAAAGTCCCTGCCTTATTCCCCATCTGCATGTAAGCTCCTTTTTACAGGCTATTGTTTTCTCCCTACAAAAATCCAAACTTTTTTTTTTTTTTAACGAACCCATCCACGACTTCTCCGCTTATCAGCTTGGAAATGTAGCTGTATTGGTTTCACACAGTGTGATAACTTTGTCTTGAATGGATCTTTGTCTTGGCTTATTTTGTCAGAAGAAGTTGTTTTTCAACAAGCCCCTTTAATTCTGTTTCCTTTCGGTTATTGTCTCCTGAAATATAAACACGTGGGTTAAAAATAATCTGACTACACCTTTTGAAGAGCAACTTATTGTACCACTTATTTATTATCAGTAATCCCCATCCCGCACCCATGAAAGACAATCAGGGCTTTGCCATTGAGTGAAATAAAAGCAGGATGAGACCATATGGTTCTTGTTAAACGAGCCTCATCTTCCTATTGTTAATGCTTATCTCCAAAATAAAGTATTTCTGCAGAAAGCATATTCCCATAGCATGTTCTCTTTCCAATGACCAGCTGGTTGCCAGTTTGTTATTTGCACTGCAGTAGACCACTTTCATCTATTTCTATTCCAGTCCAAGAACACCATTTGTACATTGTCCAACTTGGAAATGTTAATCTGACACCATTGGTCACGGGCCTTTTAACTTGAAGTGGCAAACTTCCAGCTAGCTGCCAGTTAAGTATTTACACTGGAATCTTTCTTAGCCCAGAAATAAACTATTTGTTCGCCATAAACATCAGCAACACGCCAATAATTTCTGCAACACACATGTAGGAAGGTACAGCCCACCACACTTTGCTGTTGGCTTCTCAATAACCTCCTAAGTAGCTCCTTGGGGAGATGCTGCTTGTCTTGAGCCAAGATAAATGCATCTATTTCCCCCTCCATGCGTGTACATAACTTTTATTTACATTCATGGGAGTTACACATGCATACTGAAAGGCAAGGAGAGGGACCAAAATTAGGATGGTTGGGCAGGAGTCTGACAGCTTCTCCTGAGACCCAGGACTGCCCATAAGGGCCAAAACACCAGGAAAACCCTAATGCAAAAAGATCTGGTTGCTTTGGCATCATCCGCAGCTCCCTGTGCGCGACCATGAGCGCAGCGCTCGGGACGACCGCTGGGAAAGAAGCAACGCTGGACGTACTTGAATGCAGCTTTTCAGAAAGCAGAGTGGCGTGAGTCCTACGGGATTTTGCTTAGGAGATTGCTATTACTTCCAGCAATACGATTTATGCTTCCTGAAAGAATATTATACTTTGGTCTCTTTTCAATGAAATAAAAGACCAAGGGGGAAAAGGAAAAAAAAAGGTTACGCTGGGTTCTGTGATTTAACTTAAGGAATGTTATGCAGTGGCAAGGGTGTGTTTCATGTACTGTGTTCGACTCTGTTAAAATAAAACATTTCCTTTTTACATATTCCTGCGGTGACCTGCGGATGGGAGAGGCCAAAGACAGACTTTAGTGAGTTCAAAACGTAAACTTCAGGAATGGAAACCCCCTCTTGCAAAGAAAAAAGAATAATAACAACAATGTCTTGTTCTCCCCTTTGCTTTTCCCATTTAGTCAGATAATGTACCCGTCACCTTTTGTGTTACCTTGGTTGTTCCAAGGGGAAAAAAAAAAAAAAATCAGGTTAGAGGAGAACTGACCCTACAGAAACACTTTAGCAAAAACTCAGAGGACCATTTGGGATGTATAGCTGATCTTATTATTTATGGACCTCTTAGCACCTACCTGTGCCTTTAGTTCAGCATCCCCGTCCACCCGCACCTCACAACCACCAGGAAAATGCTGGTCAAAGTGCAAATACTGGCCAGCATGAAAAGCAGGATCCTGCAAATGCACATTATATGAGCTAAGAGGAGGTGTGCATCCCACAGCAGGCTGGACACCGGGACTTGATGAATGCCCCAACCAAACCAGGACACTGTCCAGGCACAAACTACAGGGAACGGCAGCTCATAGTCCCCTGCTCCCCTATGGACAGCAATTTTTGACCAAAGCCCAGCAACTTAATTTGCAGGTTTAAATCCTCTGCCCTGGCTTTGCACTGGAAGAAAGTAGGATTTGCATCGCCAGCGAGTGAGCACCTGAGTTTTGGTGGCTCTCGCTGACCTGTCTAGGCAATGAAGTGCCCAAACAGCAGCTGCACACATTCTCTCCAAGCCTCCCAGACTCTCCTCCAGAATGCAACTCGTAAGAGGGAATATTTTCGGTGTTAGGGACATGACTTACAATGTGATTTGGCTCAGATGCTTAAAAAATTCCCCTTTGCTTGTAGAAGTCATGTGAAAAAAGTGCATTGCCTATCCACCTACAGTGGCTGACAGAAGGATGATAAGAGACACTCACTGTTGCTAGATACTCCAGTACCTTGGGCAAAAAGGTGAAACCGAGGACTCCTCTTTCCAGTGCTACAGCTCGCTTGCTCCTGCAGTCAATGAGATTTCTATACAAGACGTCTCAATTTTAATTCTGACCTTTGCTAACTTCCCACTGCTTGATTTTTGTGCACCCTCAGCATTCCTTCAATTTGGGAGTATGAAATACATACAAATACGTAGCCATCTACCGTGCACCAAAATTTTGATAAACATACATTTTTCTTACCTCACCTAAGGCTCCTCTTGCAATCGAATGAAGGCAAACAAAATATTTTGACGTCTCGAAATACATTCTCTTTTCCAGGAAGGCAAATAAATAGACCTGACATAAAATAATGTCATAACAATCAGCAACTACAACTCGATTCTCTCTGCTGTAACTTGAAACGCATAAGAGAAGGTTAAAGTAACCCAAGTCTGAATTCCCGACCACTAAAAAAGAATCCACTCCTTTTGCATTGGGTTTTTCTGTATGGCTAATCCGATTTGGGGCAACCTCTGAGCTAGGTAAAACAGCAAAGTATTTCCCCAAAATGCTTAAGGAAATTTGACAATTTGAAATCAGCCTCCTTGACTGCAGCCAAGCAATAAGAAACTGGAGCAGGCAGAATTGCAGACCAAGGAAGGGCGCCTGGACTCCAAGGGAAGAAAAAAATCAAGCCCCTTTCAGAAGAAATCCGGTTACCAGGGGAAAAGTAGGACTCTGCAAAAGGGTAACGGGCCTGAGAAGAGCGATGGGCAGACTGGGACAGAACCCCAGGCTGCCAGAGAAAAAAGTTGAGCAGTTGAAGAAAGACTCGGAGAACTTAAAAAGAGAGGCCTGGGGCTAATCTTTCTGCTGGTTTATTTTTTCCCCCTGTTTGTTTATTTGCTACAAGTCAGATTTTGGAGCAATTAGTAAAATATCATGCAAATATTCCCTGTGTGACTGCACATGAATAACTTTAATTTCGCTAAACATTTGTCTCATCGTTCCGAAATACATCTGCTGTTTGCATTAAGATAATCTGCTAAAATATTGGGAAGTAAATTACGAATTTTATAAGATATTTATGAAACAACTTCTTATTTGTATATTAAATATCTCTGACTATCGCGGCCTGGTTTTTTGGCTGACGTCTGCCTTCCCTGGGAGCATCCGTGCCCTGTTTCAGTTACAGACTGGGCTGAATACCATCTTGTGGAAAAGCTCCAACTGGCTGGGTATGGCTCAGCGTACACTCGTAACAGCTGAGGCAATAGTACCAGATCTGCCAGCAGCCTACGACAAAAAAAACCCAAAACAAAATACAAGGTTGCACGTATGCATAAATCACACAGTACATGCAGAAATTCTGGCATGACACCGCAGGAGTGTGTGACACTTCGCTCGGACAGGCTGCTGCAATAAGTGCCCCTATGGAGGAACGATAAGGCTTGGAGGCTGCTCCCAATCCCTGCTTGGTGACCAAACACCATACTGGGAAGTACATTAAAAGTGTTTTTGACTGTTTCATCCTCTCAGGGTTGTCCCATTCTCTTTGCATGCAGCAAAGTCCTAAGGGGTTGGGGAGAGATGCGTTGGTTAGTATTGCCGCAGCCCAGATAAGCTCATGTGTAGTCCTGTTTCCAAGTTTTCAAAGGAGATGCGGAAAATCAGCGCTGACGTTTGGGGCAGGACCGGTACGATAACCCTAAGGGCTGCACCCCACGGGAGGGAGACAGGATGGTTGAGGAAGGTGGAGGATGGAAAGCAAACAGATCTACATGCTAGAGGACCTAGAGAACGTTGCTGCTGCTACAATCAGGGACATATCTGCACTAACTTCAAGCATGGGTAGATACAGCTGTGGGAGCTCAATGAAAGCCTCCTGAGATGCAGGTAAATCCTAGATCATGACCATAGCTTGCTCTACACAGGATTTACATGGCTGGCAGCACCCAAACCACTTCAATTAAAGTTAGCTCACATGTAGCTGCATGAGCTCTAGCCACATGAGCATGGACACATCTGTAATATTAAAGGTTACGCCTACGTCCCTGTTAAAACCCAGCCTAGAGTGCTCAGGAGTTGCCATGGCCCCACAGACAATGTGTAGCTGGGCTGCGCGGGGTCTATGAAGCCACTGAGGAGTTGATTGACCCTCCAACCTTCTTTGACTATCTGGGACCCCGTGTCCTTTCGTGGATAGGCACCAGCTGCAGATTTCTTGTCCAGACACACAGCGTATCTGGCTTGGAGGGTTTTGAGGGTTCAGTTCAGAGATGCTGGCAGCGGAGTTTGGGTGTGCAAATCACAGAGTAGGTACTTCTGAGCTACCTCGCTCAGAGTGCCCCCTTCATGATTAGCATCGTCTCGCTTTACATTCCCTGCAAAGCTGCTCCATCCCTAGTCCACAGGCTGAAACTGAATGCCCATTTTAAAAGCAAATGGGGTGAAATGAGAAGAGGGAAGAAGAGGAAACCCAAAGCAATATTTCATCTTCTGGATGAAGTAGTCTGGGAAAGAGATGAGGAGATTGAAACGCTTTAACACTGCTTACCATCTTAAGCCACAAATCGCTCTCTGGTATTAACATTACCTACATGGAGTCCAGCTTAAAAAATAATAAAAGGGTGGTATAAGCCAGCTTGCCCTCATCTTGCTTGTGCCCCACGCAGCATCTGTACCACTGCTTGTACGGCCACATGCCGCATTGGCCCAGGGACCCTCAAACTGATGCAACAGGGTGGGGAAGCATGTAGGGGAGGGTGTATTTTAGCATGGATCAGTCCCCCAATGCTCACAGCAAAATAATCACAGCCTGGGGCTGCTTGGCCGGGTTCGGGCTGCCTTGCCGAGGTATATCGGTACCCATGTGCCATGCTGAGCCCTGCCTGCTGTCCCAGCTTCATGTACTGAAGGGCTCTGGCAGAGACCACACTGGCAATTGTGCAACCCTGCTCAGCCGCAGATTTCCTCTGGCACTGGCAGTACAATAGCGGGCCTGTTGGTAAACAGGAATTGTTTTCCCGCCACAATAGGCCTGGGGATGAAATCACTCCGATACCAGGCAGCCTCGACGTGCCTCCTTCACTCCCCACCCCAGTTTAGATGGTAGCGCATTCCTGCTCCCTATGGGCCTCGAGTGCCTCATAAAAAAACAACACAATAAAACAAAATAATAATGGAATCCATATAAGGCTCGATGTCTTCATCGCTCCTTTGAAAAAGCACCAAGGGAGCTTCGCCTGAATACGGGCAGCAGGTTCCCGGCATCAGCAAGCATTTTTTAAGGGGAGGAAAGGACATTTTTCAAGACCAGGATACCAGTATCCATCTTGCCCATCCTCAGCTGTACACCTCCAATGGAGAGAGACAGGTAGTTATGGGAGATGAATCCCTGGGTCTGGCAGATATATACAGATTTAAGTTCACCTTAACATCTGTGGGCTGTGTGGGAAGGGAGATGACTCCTGAGAGCCCCACCAGGGAGGCTTCAGCCAAGGCTGGCCCGCTCCTGGCACCCCCCTTCCCGGCATCATCGGGGACCGCCAGGCCCTTGCAGAACATTTCGTGGTCGGGGTAATTGCATTGTGTTGTCTTAAAACTGTCGAGGCGTGCCCCTAAATAAAACCAGACCCCCGGCCTCACTCCAAGCACAGCAGCCCCCAGCTCCCTGCGCACACGGTCTGACGCACGGCCCCATCCAGCCTCCTTGCGCTGCTTTCATTTCGAGCGCATGGTTATTAATGAATTTGCAATGGCATAGGGGGAAAAAAGATAAACATATGATTCGGGACAAATATATACATGTCATGAATATATATATACACCTACACACACATTCTCTCTCTCTCTCATATCTCTATATATTTTTTGGTCAATGGTGTCCTAGAACCCAAATGCATCATTTAATTATTTGTGCTGGGAGTGCCAAAGGAACCTACCATTTATTTATACAGTTAAATCAGCTGCAGATGTGTGTGTGCTTTTTCCTTCGTTCTTTCTTTCCTTCAGTGTTGGCATTTTTTTTCTCTCTCATTCAATGAGGGCATCTGAAAAGCATTGGGAAATGGCTCGCTGCTCCCTCCCTGGTCCTGTCCGCAGGGGCAGGCATCCCACATTGCTCTCACAGGGCTGTGCTTTCCTCCTGCCCCAAAGCAAGGGCTTGACAAATTAAGACCTCAAACACCAGGAACTGAGGGGAAAAGGAAAGTTTCCTGCGCCGCACGGGCCCAGGAGAGCTCCTCTGGTGAAGGAGCATCACGCTGTTTCCTGAGAAGCCCAGCATAATTTTGGGCCTTATTAACAAGCTTCCCCTCTCTATTTTTTTGAGCCTGTAAGACATTATAAGCAACCTCTGCTTTTCATTTTTCGGAGCAGGGAGAGTATGGAGCATCTGTCTGAGCTGGGCTTTGGCAAAACCTGCTGCCTTGGAGGGCTCTGCCTGGGCTGTCGCTGCGACTTGCTTGCATCAGCCTTGTTTGGTGGTTTGGGTTTATCCCCATAAAAACTCAGCTCAGCATTAGCTTTCAGCATTAGGCAGGTGACACAGCTGAAGGCAGAGATGCCCATTTGATTTTCAGAAGCACTATCAATTTTCTCACGATTTTTTCCCTCCCTATTATCATGTTTCTTTTCTTGAGTGAAATTCAGAGGAGCAGGGCACCAGCCACTCCAAGCAGCATGCCAACGATTGCCAGCAGAAACTGGGACAAATATTGCTCTACCCCTTCTGGCAGGAGAAGGCAATCTCTTTCTGCTTTACCTGGAAGACAGTCACCAAGGCTTAGTAGCCCTGGGAAGCAACTTAATGCTGAGGCCAGAAAATGCACTTCAGATTCTTTTGGCAAGAGACTGATGTTTCCTAGTATCACTCTGGATGCTTAAATGATGTGATAATAAGAGTATTAGAAGCATTTAGGAGATAGGACTATTAGCAAATGATGATTCATTTTTAAACTATCAAACGTACCTAAAACTGATGTTCACATGCTGAAACCCCACTTGCTGTCAGAGAGCTGGAGGGTGAGCGATGCGGTGGGTGTCGGGCGCTGGCTGCACCCCCGGCGCTGCTCCCGACAGTCCCTTCCACCCCACCGAGGCAGCCTGGCCACTTTTTAAAGCCAAAGACCATAATTCCAAGGACATTTCCAAGCACCACTTGCAGAAATCCTTTTGGGGAATCCGGTCACGATGCCACTGAGGAAGTCTCTTTAAATTCACGCATATATGAGAAGGATAACTTGGTTGCTCTGATTTGCTTTGTAGCAATCAACCACTATGAACGTTCTATAATCTGGCTCATCCTATATTATCTGAAAAGGTACAATACCTATAAAACTGTTTCATATATACATTTGCATACATGCAAAACCTCAAGATGTACTTAAATATGTATATTCATTATATTTTTAATGTATCTACCTTACATAGCTTTTTCTTTTTTTTATGTTTTATCTCATAAAAATGTATAGAAGCCCAACCACACATGCATATGTATGTACGCATACATAGGTACAGCATGTATATTCAATAATATGCAGTTTGTCTATAAATGTATATGTACACACATATGCATATATGTGTATACAGATTTATATATATGTATGTATGTGTATCTATCTACCTATCTGTATGTATGGGCACATGCTGGGTGTATAAAGACGACTGACTACCAGAACACGGTTCCAAGGCACGCTGACTCCCACGACACAGACTATGAGGCTTCACAACAGCTCCCAAGCTAGACACGTAAGCAAGTCCACTTAGGCAAAACAGCACTCTCCCTCTTACGCATTATGAGCTGCTTTCATTAAAATTCAACACTTCTTTTAAGAGGCTTTTCTTGCAGCCACTACTCACGAGCCCTGTTTCTCTCCTGCTCGCAGTAAAGTGATCCTCCTCTCCGCCTGGCCGCCAACTTCTCCTGGGGCAAGGGCAGCGTAGCCAAACCAGATTTGGTTAGTTGGTATAAAGCACTGATTGCTGGCTTTATTGCCATTGAGCTGGCATACCCAGAAGACCTGAAATATTCTAAAATTATCTCTAAAATGACTTTTTATGTCTTACTCTCCAGCAGGCATATTGCAAACAGCATGCAGGTTCTCCAGCAGTTCACCGAGCCAACTAAACTATGTGGTTTTGGTGAGTTTTGAATGTATAAACCAGTTTGTCTGGTAGCTGATGATGGCCTTGCTCTGCAGTGCTTTGGCACCTCCCCAGCGTGGCCGCGCTCGCCGAAGGGCTGCGCTCCGGCTGAATGCCTCGGCACTGCGAAAAGCGCTGGAGGCTGCTGGGGAAAGGGGCCCGGACCGCAGTGCTGCGAGGCACCGCAGTGCCATTTTGAATCAAAATACGTATTCCTGACATTTTGCAAGAGGGGAAGCAAAAAAAGGAGGAAAAAAAGCAAAAGCTGGCCATAATTCAAAGTCTCTGCAAAGTCACTGGGAATCTTCCAAAAGACTTCAGCGAGAGCAGGATTAGCTCCCCCCATATATATATAAAATTGGTTGTCTTTTGCATATTAAAGTGGTGAGGTCTCTGTTCTCTTCAGCTATTGCTTTTAAGTGCGCTATAAACAGAGCGTTATCTGTCCAGAAAAAAAAGGCTTTGACAAGGAAGACTAGCTCAGATGCTGAGACAAATTTGGCCACGTTCCTGCAGCAAGAGCAACGCCAATAAAGATGTGGGCTGGTCTCTAGATGCCGTTGATAATGTGATTTGGACGGTTGTTCGAAAACTCTTGCTATGTCCCTGTTGTTGTTTACACTAATAAACCCTTCATCATCCTCTCCTCTCCACCCTCACCCTCCCTCCCACGTGTGCTGGGTGCCATATTGCAGCCAGGGTGGGACAGGCTGAAACAGCTCCATGTTTCTCCCAGCCACAGCAGCAGACACTAAAGAATCTACAAAAGCAAGAAAAAATAAGTTGGCAAAAGGAAAACTTCCGAAGCCTGCTGGTTAAACTGAGCAGCTTCACTCAACTCCACTTCTTCAAATTCCACCTTCATCTCCCTTGTATTTTCCTTTCTGTAGACCAGATAGGACTTTACGTACTGTGTAATTTCTGTGGATTTTTTTGCAGCCCTCCTCTCTTCTGGGGAGTTGCTCACCGATGCCTGTATATCCCATTAACATGTTAAATCTGCTGGAAATCTGGTCAGTAATTAGGCTGATGAGACAACCTATTAAAAGGACCTGAGCGCAGCCAGTTCACCCACTGCACCATGAGCTTCTCATGACCAGAGGAGCAGAAGCGGTAAAAACCGATGGCCCTCATCCCCCAAATTCTCTTTTCTCAGCAATTTGAGCATATGTTGCTCCAAATACGTGCAAGAAACCTGCATGCTGTATCAGAAAAAGGCACATTTATGAAGTAGGGGCTTAGGATAGGACTGAACCAGAGAGTCAATGCCAGAGGGGGTGAAGCTGCAGGGGTCGCTGGTTTGGCCATGTCCAGGCTGCGCGGTGATATCAACAGTGGTGAAACCAGAGCAGATGATGCTTCCCAAAAAATGGCACACATATATTCATATATACGTAAACACGTAGGCACATATAAAAAACCACCGTGAATCTACTAAAACCCTAAGGATGCGCACAGGCTGGTCTTCATTAGCATTTGGACAGAAAAAAAAAAAACGCTTCCTCATCTTGTTTCCGGACACTGAAAAACATCAGCGCTTTTTTGCAACTTCTTGAAATATTTTCAGCAGGTGCTGGCCCAGCTTTCCTCTGCGCCCAGGGAATTATGGAAATACTGAAGACTGATGGAGCTGCCAGAGAGAGCAGTGGCACGGTTATGCCCAGGCCAGCAAACAGAAAAGCGTTTCCAGTGTACGCTGAAAATTCAGATTCTGTCCAAGTCTTTGGAGAGCAGATGTCAATTATGAATCACATGATTACTCTGCCATATTTTTCCTGGTTATGCTCATTGACTTAGATAAGGTATCATTTTTCACCTACAAAATATGTTGCATATACAATAAATAATATGCACAGTACCATAATAAATATTCAGTATATATGGTGTGTGCATTATAGTGGTCCTGGTAGAGTTATAGCAGAACAGTCAAGGCTGAATTGGCATTTTCATTATAATGGCTGATAATTCAAGATCAGTAGCAAAAGACAATGAAATACCATCTGCTCACACGCAAACAGCTTTTACAGAGGGGGTTTAAGGTCTTGATGCGAGCAGTTCTGCATAGAGGGCAAACAAGAGAGAGCTCCTGAGACACTACCTCTCACCATCAAAACTCTTCACCTGATTTTGTTCCTACTTAGATGGCAGTTGATGCTTTTCCTAAATCTCTGGCTTCTGGGGCCAGAAGATATTGTAAGCATCAGTGTTGTCGTAGGAGATATAAAGGGGCATTTTCTAGACTTTCTGGCACAAGAGAAAAGTTTGCCAATGTGAACTCTGCAACTCAACAACCACCATACAGACGGGGTAGCTGTAGTTTTAAAAAGTTTTCTCTGGCACACTTGGACTTCTTAACACCAAGGAGGAGCAACGAACGCTCAGCACTTGCTGAAGGCCAGGATGGTTTGGGATGGGGCCGGTGCCGGTGCTGACCTCTCTCAGTGGTACCAAGTTCAGTAACCGGCATCAGGTCTGCATCTGCTCCCTTACAGTGGCCCCCTAGGCTAGTTCAGGCATGGCATATCACATACTTCCAACAATCTGGCCTCTTTATACCAAAAATTATTGTCTCTCTAACCACTGCCACCTCTTCTACCTTCAATGCTATTTCTGCTGCAGCTTGACCAGAATTCAATGAAACACTCCTGACCCAGCCATATGACTGGCTTATACAAAGTCTTCACAGCGTTTTTGGTAACTCAGGCCAACCTTTATGTCCCCGCTCAGCTTCCTTCCGATGGCTGCAGCCCATCAGGCAGAGGTTTGCACAGGAATGGCCTCATCTCAGCAGGAGGGTTGTGGATCATGGTCTGGAGGTGCTGGAAATGGGGCTGGCTGGACCCAGGCGAGCGGCTTTGCTGGTGGGGAGGAGGAGGCGGCGTTTTCCAGCAGAGGGTGTTAAAGAACAAGTGGGAGGTCTGGTGGTAGGTGGCAACCTCTTCCTTCAGCACAGCTGCTTGCAGAGGGCATGTCTGTTTACACCTTGAACTAATCACAGTGACAACCAGCAGTGAAAACCTGGATGCGGGGAAATCCATGGGAATTTTGCCCAGACTTTTCCCTTGAGCTGTTACACTCGTGGTTCAAATGTATTTCTTCCAGTACGTGGTACCTTTCCCTTCAGCAACAAAATTCATGCAGATTTTTTAGCTTGTACCCAGCAGGCACCGAAGCATCCTCACCGTGCTAGTGCAGTAAAAGAAGGACAGTGATACTACAGGGTGTAAATACAGGTAAGTGGAAGGACCTACCTCTGACCGCGTAGCATCTCGCTGTCCGTCCTGACACATCAAACAGGTGAATTCGCCCGGTTTTGTCATTCCCTGCTTCGCTGCCTGGCTCTGTATTGATGATAAGTATTATTCGCACATCATCGCAGCCTCAGTTCAGCAGCTCTTCGAGCCTGTTTCCAAAAGAAGCTGCCACAGACAATAAACACCAAAGTAACCCCACTTCCAATTTAATTGTTTTCTCAAAATATCACTAGCAATTAGACTATATTAGCAACAGATTGTTTGCAGTAGTTCACTCTCTGGGTCAAAACTGGTTTCTTTCTCTTTTACAATCACAGAAAACATCTGAAACTAGAAAGTACCTAGGGCTTTTTTTTCAGAGTCAGAATCAAGTAAACAACCAATGTTACTTCTACAAAAACCAAAGTGTCTGGAAAATGCAGGAGAAAACTATGGGATCGCTGGAATGTTTTTCTATGTTTACAAATTTATGGTGAAAGTTTTAAGAAAATACAGTGACAGCATTGCCTGCAGTACAGTAGGGAATGACAGTCAATAAATAAAACTAAAGGACTGCAATAAATAGATACAAGACTAATATAATATGTTTGTAGTGGGCTGATCAGTTTTAATTCCTCTACCTAAGGCTGAATTTTACAATAAACAAACCACGCCTGCATGGTTTTCTCCATCAGTGCTGGGTGAGCCCATTTATTTATGGTTGGGCTCCCCTTCTTGCTCCCACACGCACTTTTTGCCCATCTCAGTTTTCACCCTTTTTAAAAAAAAAATAAAAATCAAAGCAGAATTTAACATTGCCCAGAGGTAAGGTACACCTACGCTCTTACTGACGTGGCATCTAGGCTCTACCAAGATGCGCTGCGTCGGTGGAGCATTACCATGTGTACACCCATGCTGACAGTAGCCAGCCCCTTCCTTATTTCATATACATGCCCTTCGCTGAAGCAAGCTGGGCTGCATGTGTCAAAATGTGTCCCACGGTGTCCCCGGGGATTTTTTTCTGAGCCCGACTTAGCCAAGTGACCACACATCTTTTTATTACCTTTGGTGGAAAACATTAGCCCTTTCTTTTAAGCGGCGCTGCACGGTCGAGAGGGCTTGGAGGGCTCCAGACAAGCGTCTGCAAAACCATCTCTGGCTCAGTGGCTGTGATCACGGGCTAGGTAATTTGTTTGATTAGAGCATCCGTCTAAGACAAAGAAAGTGTAGTGGAGTGAGTCGGGCTCTGGTCTCATTTACAGGTCTGGAGATGCATGGAGAAGCTATTACAAGTGACCTGCGACCTGGCCCACCCTCAGGTGAAACGGCTTTGCCCAGTCACCTCCTGTTAGCCTCAGCCAAATGATAGGCTTTGGGGAGCCCAGGACGCGGCGACGGTTCATCAGACAGACAATATCAGACCCATGGGCCCAGCCCCGAGCTATGCAGATGCAAAAGCAGATGAATTTAAAAAAAAAATAATGGGTTTTCAAACTTATTATGGTGATAGTGTTACTTACAACAAATCTGTCTGCAGTTCTGGGGCTGCAGAGATAAAAGCCCTCAGGAAAAATGTCAGTGGCTTGAGTTTATTTATATGTAAGGTAACCATGAAAAATGTCGGCATACCACTAATTGTAGGGCATATTTATTCTGCACAAGTTGTTTTCCACATTAGCACAGTTGTTAAAATGCAGTTTTGCCTCAGGAATATTATAACTTTATCTTCTCTAATTATAAATGTGGATGTTGCTGGGGAACTATATACATTGAAGAAGAAACGTAAGAAATGGGCACTGCAAGGAGGAAAACAAATATAATTAAAAATGTAATGTAGTAATTATATGAAACATACTCGGGAAGTGGAGACCCACGGATAAGATAGCAAAGAAGATATGGTGCGTTAGATCCTGGTTTTAGATTTGTATGCCTTCTCACTTCAAATTTCTCCCACGGTTTTTCGCTCAAACCAACTAACAAGGACCAGTTGGCAAGGCAAGCATTTATGTGCAGCAGCACGTTATTCTGCGCTGTGCAGTCATTATAGTGTACGAGCAATTTTACTATGAGAAACTGAACCCCAGAACCTAGAATGTAACAGCACGTTGTAGTTATCATACAGCAAATGTTTCATGAATGACAGTATAAGAGCATCGTCTGACAGGGCAGGGAATATTTTCATAAATATCCAGTATTAGGCAAAATACCTAACGTCATTGATAAAATCATAACTCTGTATGCATGAAGCAGAGGACAGTAAGGGTTGCTGACTTGCTGTGTGATACAGGTAACACACAAGGTGCACGGACACCTATTTCCTTGAGAAACACCTGGCAGATAAAATGTGAACTTTTCCTCATGGTGCTAGGAGGCAAAATTCAGGCACGATTTGCTTGTCTGGAGTAAACGCCCAGCTTGCCCAGGAGTTTTCTGAAGAAGGTTATCGCTGAGAGCGGGGCTACGGTGGTGACCGCAGCCGCAAGAGCAGAGGGCGAGCATGTGCATCGCACCGCTTCCACTTTTCCCTTCGGGTTAAGTGCACGCCAGGCACGCTGCTTCCACGACACACAAACAATGGATGCACACATACACATATTTATATACTGGGACCAAGAATCTACTTCTTTCCCAGGGGAGGGACCATTTAATGGTGCACGAAAGCACATGGTACCATTTCAAGGTTTTCAGGTTTTGTTTGTTTTACCGATTCTTTACTTTTATATCAAACCATGGATCATGCCATCCTGAGTTTAAAAAATAGATAATACCAAATTTCTGTGCAGGGGCCAAGCAGAAACGTATTTATTATAGCCCTACTATTCACCTACAGTTATTAGCAAAGGCTCCATAACATGGGCATTATTAGACACCAGTCAGGTATAAACAAACCCAAGACTTTCGGTATGGTCTGGAGGTCTGTCAACCAAAATTCTGGAGCATTTCCTTCCGGCTCCCCCTTGAACACCCTGTCCCATCTCTCATCTACCAGGGTTTCCTTTTTTTCCCCTCCAAGGACACCTACTGCCCTCTAAAGGCTCCTTGTACTTCAGCGTCCTTTCTCCCTCCGCATCATTTCCCCCCATGTCCGTCCCTTCTTACGTCTCCTCTAGGTTTTGGCAATCTCCTGTTCAGCTCAATGGTGCAAATGAGACACTCCAACCTCTCCCACCTTTTCACTCAGCGGTATCTGTGGCAAACCAGAAAGCCGTGCAGTGTTGTACCCTGAAAGTTCATCAGAAAAACAAGGAGATGGTCCATTGAAAGACTTAGGTCTCATTCTGCCCAAATTGCCTAAATTTTTTTTTTCTGAAATGAGGATGCTAGTTCTTATTATTGCCTCCAAACTCATTTATCCATCTTCAGAGCTCCAGTCCCACTGTTGCTGCTCTCCAGACCTAACAACGTGGAGCCCCTGTCACAGATGACAACCAGCAACAGGCACAACTCTCCAGTTGCTTCATCTCGTAGACCTCCCCAAAGCGCATCCCTCCCAGAGTCATCACCTCAAAGGGCTGGAGGGGATTTCCAGAGGTCACCAGTCCCTTCCCTGGCCCATGGCACCTGTGTCATTCCTGACAGATGCTTATCTTTATCCAGCCTTCAGTGCTGGAGACACTGCCACCTCCCCAGGCAGTGTCTTGCAGTGCATCGCTATCCTTATCACAAGAAGGTTTCAACCTGAATCTTTCTTACTGCAATTTAAGCCCATTACTTCTTGTCCTATCTGCAAGAGGCGTGGAGAACTGATTATTCCTTTCCTCTTTGCAGTAGTCCTTCACATTTTTGAGGATCATTTTGTTGACACAGACACTTCTCTGCACCAAAAGCACAGTCTGAGGAGAGCTTTATCTCCCCTTCGCTGAAACCAGTGTACTTTTGGCTATAATGACCACCAGTGGCATTTCTATTGTAAATTCACTTTATAAAATGAACTGAAAACTGAAATGAAACCTCATTGAAAAGCTCACATTACGGGAATTTATATTCCCTTTTTACTGTCCCTTAAAATACAAACAAGACTATTTTTGACTTATGCGTAATTGAAATAAAAATAAGCAGACACAGCTTTGCCAAGCACCAGTGCTTGAATACTCATCATTTAGGACCCCAGAAATTATCATCTGGGCTTAAAAATAATAAAATTTCAGCAATGCATATGAAGATTTTCATAATTACCATCTGGGCTAGGTTCTCCGAGAGCTTGAGTTTGGCTTCTACTCACCTCAGTCAGCTATTCATGCACCAGAAAATTAGATGTCTCGCCCATCTGCTGTGGGCTAACGGGTATAGAAAAGCCAACACATCTATTTAAGGTGGCATAAATGACTCCCTGGAAACGTCTGTCTTTCTCCTAAAGGATGCATAGGCATTAAAGGCTTTTGGAACAATAAATCATAATGGAGCAGGTTATATTTCCGTAGACTTTCTCCCCAGTGAAGCAGCACCCCCTCTGTTGCTTGATTCAGGCAAAAGCCGGGATCCTCATATCATCTCACATCTCCAAGGCCTTTAATAAAGACAACGAACATCACAATATTAATGACAAATTCACCAGCAGGTTAACAACTTCTACAAGAAGCTGTACTTCTGATTGCTTTAGAGTAATTCAGACTGAAAAAAAGCCAAGTTCACTTCAACAGGGCTGTAATCACTTTGCAGATGTCACTGACTCAGGGATATATTCCCGCCGAGGAGCAGCCTGATGGGTATTTTTTGGCTTCTACAGGTACCTTCTTCTTACCGCAGAGTTTTAGGAGCTACAACTTTTCTAACCTGAAGCTGCCTACATTTCAGAAGAGAACAGGCTGTACATCTCCTTGATTGATGCCCAGCCTTTTGGTTGACTTCTGGGAGTGAGCCTTCCTTCATGAAGTACTGAGTCAGCACATGCTGCCTGCTCCCAAGTGTGGTGGGCAAACTCAGCACACATTTAAAGGTGTCTCTTTCAGAGGGCTTCTGAGGTCAGAGAATTTCGAGGCCGCAGGTTCAACCCAAGGTCCTTGCCTTGGGACAAACGTAAAAAGCTGCATGGAGAAAAAGGAGATATGGTTCCCACCTACCTCCACTGGTGGGAGCCGCGGAAATAATGAACTAAGCTCAATAATTATGACTCTGACAATGGTTGAGTATAGGAAACAGGACATGTCATACAGAAAAATCTTTCCCTGGTATTCTGTTTTGGAAAACAGCAACCTACTGCTTCTGAGGTTATAGTCAGGTGGCCATATTTACTGATCACCAACGAACATATCTGCATGAACTTGTCTGCTTGCTTTTTCAGCCAATTTATATCGTATTTTCCAACGTGTACAATGTTGCTGGCCCCTTATGGAGCCCCACAAGTTCCATCCTAAGTGCCAAAGTGCCCAATTTTGACTAAAATGGCATTCAACGACCTTTAAATCTCTCCTTGCTTTCATCGGCTCAAGTAGTAGGGTGCACTTGTCCTCTTAATGAAGTTAAAACGACAACAACAGACTCTTACAGCAAAGTGACAGAGCTCTGGCAGTTGCTGTTAGTGAAAGGCTCTTAAAATATGTCCAGTCGTTCCAAACTAAAACCACGTTTGAGTTTAGCTATCCGCTCTTGGGCTTTCCACAATAGTAAAATTAGTCAAATCAATTATATTTTTCTTCTCAACAGACTTCCTTGCTTCAAAAACAAGCTGGAAAGTCTTCTTGTGCCATATAGAGATATATATACACACATTTATATTAAAATATATTTCTTTTTGGTCATATTTCTTTATACTGTGTCATCAGGATGCAGGATGAAAGAGTGAACATGAAATGGTTCAAAAGGTACTGCTTGGATTCAAGATTTCCTTTTTTTATCAGGAAAAATCCACTGGGGGAGCTGCTGGAGCAAGAGGGTAAGGGAGGAACAACAGTTGTGCTAAGCTCTGGGTGTACAAGCCAGGCCAAAGTATCTCCTTGGCTATGGAGGCAGGGCTGATAGTTTGCTACATCAAGTAGGAATAAAATAACCAGCTTCGATTTTTTTGCCCAATGCATGCACCGCACCCTTTGAAACCCAACCCAAACAAATGAAAAGCTTTGGATATATTGCCATTTAATAATTGCCTCCTGCTCAGTGAGGAGCGAAGCTTTTTCTTCCTTTTCTTCCCTCTCCTCCACAACAAATTCTCACTAGGATTTTTTTTCCACTACAGACAGCAAACATAATTACACAACAGATCAGAACAGCTTACATAATGCCCTTTATAGAAACCTGCCTTACCTCAGAGGCATATTAGCATTTCTTATGGGTTTAAGGGGTGAGGGATTAATTACATGATTTTCAAAATATGCCTAATTACATATTTACTGGTGGAATAAATAATTCACGTTTCATAACTCACCATGAAATGACTACTTTCTTTTGAAGATTAAAAATGCGAGGCTTGAGGAATGTTAAAGTTCAAACTCTGAATAAAGGCTCCTAATCCTTTATAGATCGGCATTTTACTCACATGAAAAATACAGCAGAAAGTTGCTCTTTCACCTGAGTGACTTGTAGACCCCTTGAAATTTCTCACTTGGCAATCTATCAAATGAAACGAGCAAAACATTAAAAACGTGATTTGTTCATATACTTTGGCACTTTGGTAGATCATGCAGGGTTTTGGGAAGCACCTAAGTGACTTGAGAGCACAAGTTTCCCTGATTCTTGGCTTTTGCATTGGGCAGAGGTGGGACCAGCAGCATCCCTCTGTACAGCATGGTGCAGGCAGCGGCTGGTACCCGCCTCCCGGGGCCAGCGCGGGGGCTGCTGCTCTGCCGTGCATAGTGGTGGCAACCACGGACTCCTCACAGGCTTGCAAGCAAGTATTCCTTTAAAACGCTTCATGGCATTGGGTCATTTGGAAACATAAATCAACTTGCCCCTTTCCTGACCCACCCTAACATACAGCCAGTGTCTTCCTCTGTTATACGTTATTTTATTTTATTTTAGCCAGAGTTAGCAAGAAGAATATCCCTTTGGCATTTAGGGAATATACAAATTATTACAGAAGAGCAAATAACTGCCTCCAGAAAGGAAATAACTGCTTCTGAGCATTTTATAAAAAAAAAAAACAAACAAACAAAGCTGCCTTCAACAACAACAAATGCCACATTCAGTAACTACAGATACCACAGGAACGAAAAAAGGAAAGGCAGACCCCACGTGCCAGCACAACCGGTCTCGGTTCGGGTTTTGGTAGACTTACAAAGGAGGAGTAGGTTGGAGAACCCAGCCCAGTATTGCTTCTGTGCACATATACATGACAGTCAAATACTACCCACGCCAGTCCTGATACCTTATGGAAAGTGGACAGGGCAGAAGACTCGCTTAGATGAAAAAAGCAGTAGGACATGGAGAGCAAGAGACCTGGCTAAGTCATCCCCTGGTCACCCCACCGCAGGGCAGCTACCTAAGGGACACGCAGAAAACACTTCTGACCAGCTCACACGTTCCCCTGATCAGTTCTCCAGCTTTGCAAAGATCCTTAAAATAAAGCCAATATACCTTTTAAAAATAAAGATATACAGGGAATATTCATAGCATATAGCAAAGGAGTCCACCTATACAACTACCAAGATTCCTAGAGAGCAAGGAAATAAACACTGACTTATTGCATAGCCACACTTGCGATTAACTTATAGACAGAAGTCCATGTGTCTTGGACAGATATATGAAAACAGCACCCTGCTAACCAGCATTTTAGTTCTTCACAAGCACAGCTAGGCACGTAGAGGAACATAAACCAAAACAACCCGACGCTTCGTGAGACTCCGGTTCCAGTTCAGTCTTCTCCTTTTGTGCCACCTCGTGTAAGCGGCTTAACCTTTCTACACCATACTTCCCTTAAAGTACTTTCCACCTTAGCTAAAATGATTGTGTACAGACAAGTTAGTGATTTAACTGAAGCAGGTGGAAAAGTGGAAACCCACTCTCGTAATCAGTTTGGGAATAGAAGTGTTCTTTGCATTTTGGAGCAAAGGGTCTACTTTTTCATGTTCTTTACACATTTTTCAGTAGTTTAAAATCTAAATGTCCATAGAAAAAACCTGTTATTGTTTTTCTTAGAATAATGCCTTACTTTCAGTCCTGCTTTCAATAATAATTTCCATAACAATGTATACTTTAAAACAGGAGAAAATATTCTGGGGAAAGCACTGATAGAATTGGTTCAACCTACAGAGATGACTCCACTGCAAAATTTTGTCTATCAAAATGCTCAGCTTTCCCAGACAAAAGCTCACACCTTTGATCAACATGCAGCTGGTTCCTTTATTAATAATTACCTATCACCAATATTTAAGTGCAAAGACATACTTTCAGCTCTAAAATGATTTACAGCAGGTAAAATACTCCACAGCGATGGCATCATCAAAGGGGAGAATGCATTCAGTCGTATGAGGTGGTAGATGAGGGGCAGCAGAGCATCCTTAGCCATAACTACAAGCAGTGAACACTGTAGGACAGATTTATAAATGTAGTGCAAGCCATTTAAAAAGTCTTCTCCCTCTCTCGCCCACACAATATTAATTACCTGTGCCGGCTTGTGCTAATTCATTTTCCTTACACCTCAGTAAAGGAAGATGGTGTTTGAAATAAGTAGTGTCAAGATACAGCGTAAAGAAGCTATGGACACTCTGAAATTGCATTTTTGGGGCAGGGGGGCGGAGGGGAGAGACAAAGAATAACACCTATAACTTATGCTTCCAACTCAGTTTCATTCACTCAGTCATGTAAATAAATATCCAGCCAGTTTGGTCCCCATCCCACAGCCTCGGCGCAGCAACTCTAATTACTCATCTATAAACAATGCAGACAAGCCATCGCTCAACACCACGCTACGCCTCATGGCCACACGCTTTGCATCCTACCTGGGTAAATATTAAAATGAACATAATCTACTATATTTTAAGGGTAAAGTTATCTGCAAAGCCCAGTGATTCATGAGCTCTCCGAACGTACATAAAGTGCTTTAGTGAAAGCATTTCCTAAGGGCCTGATCCAGTCATGCTTCTCAAACCCTCCGCAGCTGTCTAGACTGGAACAGAAAGGTCATTCAGCCACTGAAGGCCAATCCATCACTCCCATTAAAAAAGAAAATACCTAAAAAGCTCCAAAGGTTCAATTTGTGGATCTGATGGGGAGATACTGAAAGAACAGCCAAGGTCCCTCTTCCCCAGGGGGATGCAGGCCAATACAAAGCCCATACCCTTCCCGGGGCTTGTTTTGAGGATCTGAGCAGGAAGCCAGAGGATCCCAGGAAAATTCCTGCCTCAAAGCACATCCCTGTCACGCTCTTCTTATTAACATGCCAGTGCCGCAATGCAAGGACTGCTGTGCTCTTCCTCACCGGGACTTTTCTCTCTGCTTGCCTCCCCTCAGCACGGGGGAGCTTGTGTACGCAAAATCCAGAGTTTACGTACATCCCATGATAGGAAAAGTCAATGCTCATCCCAAAAGACTCTCCCCCAACCTATAACTTACGGATGGAGGATCCCCCCTTCCCCAGGCTACGCGTGGCCCCTTCGTTACTCTAAGCCCCCTGACGTGTCTGCCACAGGAGAGCCCCGTGGTGATACTGGAGATGCTTGCTGCTGTCTCCTCCATCAGTAGATGGAGATAATCAGGTCACTGTTGGGCTGCAGGGAGATGCTTACCAGCCAGGGAAGCATACCTCCCTCTACCACCCCTTTAGCAATCATACACCGAGCTGTAAAATAACCCTATACCTGGGGGATTCCCTGTGTGCTGCAGACTCAGTGGGTGACTTCAGCATCATTAAGCTCGGGCAGCCGGGCCGAAGGAGCCTCTGCAGGGGCCAGCTGGGAAAACTCAACAGGACATTGCAGAGCTGATGAGAATGTGGCATTTTTCCACCTTGAGCGCCGTCAGCTTGCTGAACTGCTATGGGTCAGCAGTGAAAGGGGACGGATATCATTGCCCCAGCAAGCTCCCTCCCTCCCCAAAGTAGGGGAGAGCGCAAAGAAGCCAGTGCAGGGACTGACAGCGCTGCTTGAAAAATGTATTCCAGCTGCTCTCCTCAAACTGCAAGCTACGGCCCAGTTGTTTGCGATCACAAACGTTTTTGAAGAGGCATTTCTGGGGTCCGATAGGACCTGCCTCCTCCACACGCAGACGTTTCAGAAAAAAAAGGGAGGGAAGAAGAAAAGAAGAGACAACCTCCTCCTGGATCTCATCTTTTCCATTCGGATTTCAACCACCAGAACCATTACCAAATAAAATGTCAGCTTTTTTCCCTTGTTCATTAACCTTTGATGCTTATTGTACAGCCAGTTTCAGTGCTCACGGGGGACTCGGGAGGCTCAAATCACAGCATTCATTTTACTCGGGGCTTAGGCACAACTTGAACCGCAGTCCAGAAAGGAGGGAGGGGAAGGGAGGGAAAACGCTATTAGCCCAATCCTGCCTCTTCAGCGGTTTACATGTTTAATAAAGATTGAATTTAGAGAGAGGGGGAACCCCCAACTTAGTAATAATTCCCTTCACAAGTCCTACTATAATTAAAAAATAGAGGCAAGGTCATGACGAGTGCTATTGAAAATAACAGACAGACCTGTAATTATAGCAGGGCCAGCTAAACCAAGGGTTAAAGGTCTGTTAATACTCTGTCAGCATTTCCACTATAACCCCTCAGTTTCAGGGGTTTACAGCTCGCACATAAATATTTGCTGCAGGCCAAAAATGGCCCTTCGAGGGGTCAACAAAAGGAGGTAAATTTTACTTACATATTTATAAAAAATGGTCTGGCTCCACAGAAGCAGCACGTCCCTCACCAGCACAATTCATGGGGACGAGGAGGGAGAGCCAACAGTCCCGACCGTGAGAGCGTATGGGGTGGGTAGAGGAGCTGGAAATACATTTTACCCAGAGCAAGTGGCTCCAAATCCACAGAAACCCTGTACAGAGGCAACAATCTGCAAATACAGTATATATTATGAAGCTGAATCCTTAAATAATAAGGCCGTATTCCTTCCATGAATTATACAGATAATCACTCCCACTGTTCAGCCAAGCATGCACATAAGTCTTTGGAAGATGAAAACCTAAGGCCTTGCTAGCATATTGGTTTAACTTAAATCAGTACTTCAACTGATTTATTTAAGCCAGTGCCAAACCCGGTGCGACTCCCTGATTTCTGCCGAAGAGTAGCTTATTTCAGTTTAGTTTAAAAAAGCGTATCTTGATTTTTTTTTTTCCAAAGCATTCCTTCCTCCCCTTTTCCTATCTCTGTATTTACGTGACCCTGAGTTGACATTAGTTCAGTGCTTAAGGATGAGAAGAGGTAAACTGGCTGTGACCTTTTCCAGGGCTCCTTTCCTTGAGGGACTGAGCTTCTGCCAGTGGTCCATGGCCAGAGCAACCACTTGCACCCCCTAAATACAGCCGCTTACAGGTTGGGGAACCTAAGCTGCTGCTGCCATCCCTGCAAATCCTATTTTCTTTTCTTTAAAAGTCTTCTAAAGAGCTTCTGGTCCTCAGGGGAAAAGAAAAAAAAAAAAAAAAAAAAGGGAGCCTCACAAACCCAAACTAACATCATCCAGAAAGCTCAGAAAACCACACCAGCAAACAAAGAGAGTCCTGAATTATGGAAAAAAACCACAATACAAACCCTTCTCTCATACTGGCATGATATATAAGCCAGCCTCCTGACTTTTGGGAGGTTATCTCAGCATTTTCCAATGCCTGCCATTAGCAGTCAAAATAAAGCCAGTCTGATTTGCAGCAAGAGTTTCTCCGTTGCCGGCTGGTTCAACTGGACTGCCCTTCTCACATGGCCACGCGTCGCTCTGGCTCTTCCGTTGTGGCTTCAGGCTCAGCTAAAGGGAAAGGTGGCAGAAAAGTGAGAGCACTAAATGATCTTGGAAATTCATTTACTAGAGCTTTTTGATGGTCCAGAAGTGAACAGAGGGAAAAACTCAGCTAAAATGCTTAACCAGGCAAGCCCTTCCAGAAACTATTATTTTCATCTGTACCTAAAAATGTCACAAAATAATACATTTCTTTTCCTCACTAACTTCAGCGTATTTTTCAATGTGATCCTAGAGGGGCTTAGAGTTTTTTAAGTGAAATTATATTGAGGATATATAACTTTTTTTTTTTTTAAGTTTCTAACAAAATATTTATTGTCCAAGACCCAGAAGATAAAAAAGATGCAACTGTTTTTCTTGGTTTGTTTTGAGGTTATTTACTTAGGACTAAGCACCTCATTTTTCTTATGTACAAAAAGTAATTATGCAGTCAAAAGAATTATGGCCCACATACTTCAAAACATATGAAAAATGTAAAACTTTATTACATACATTAATTTCTAACAAAGGACGTCTCCAGCATCAGTGTAACTGGTACGAGGCAGATAACTGATGTATGGTATATTCCTTGATGTTCCTCCCAAATGGGTTTTATAAAGGCAAACAAACAAATAAACAATTTCTTTCGTTATCTCGCTCTCTCTTTCTCTCTCTTATAAATTTCATCAGCCTCGTACAGGGGACTGCAGGCTTAGGGGAGGGGGCTGTCCATGGATTTTTTTTTTTGTTCATCTATTTTTTATTAAGTGAAAATATTCTGCTTGAGCAATCTGTTCACCACACTTTCCTTTTGTTATCTTTCTATCTCCTGCATTTGTCAAACCAGGCAACCCCAGCTCCTGCCCGTACCACTGCCCAGGCTGAACCCCGCTTCCCTGCCGTGGGCAGCGCCCCCGGCCCCCCGTTTTAGGGTAGGCTGCAGAGCCAGGATTGCTCCCGACATCCCGGTCAAGCAGCTTTCTACATGCACTTGGAGTGGAAGTCTGTGGAGTACTGTTATTCTTCTCCCCCCTTTTTCCCTCCCCGGTTGAATTTCTGTGAGCGGGGCAAACTCATTCCTACTAAATCAGCTGAGCTGGGAGGCCAAGGCAGGAGTTGTAAAACCGAAGTTCACAGCATCCTTATCTTTAGCTGAGCCACTTTAACTTTCTAACTATACATCTGGGTACCATATCCAAGAGGAAAAGGATGGCCATTTAAAATGTCAAGAATAACTGCAATCAGTTCTCCTCAGTGCCTCTCTTGAAGAAACAAAACAAAATTGAAGTGTGAAAGACAGATTCAAGGTAGTCTCATCATTTTAAGTGAATAAAAAAAGTGAACCTGACTTTTTTTATATTAAGACAATTACCTAATCAAATAGAGACCTAATCTTCTTCCAATACACATTTATTCGTTCCTGCAGCTTTCAACGCAACATTTAGATATAAATACGTAAATTTATCATGGTTAGGCAAACCTTTTTCTCCACTGATAGATGGGTCATAGTACTAGAAGTCCAGAGGAAACGGATTCATGGCATCCCAACAAATAACACACGCAAGTAAATACTGGAAGTTTATATTTCAGTCATGCAGAGTTACTGCACTAATTCAGCCAAACACTAACTCCTGCATCCTGATTTAAGCACAACCCTCCTTCAGCACAGGTGATTTCAGTATTTCACAGTCCCTTATCATGATTAAAGGACTTTAAGGAGAAGCTTGGCAGCTTCTCTGGGGGAAGAGGGCTCTGCTCATGTCACACCTCTGGCCTGCTCTTGGCATGTCCGGGCATCAAATGGGAAAGCTGCCGGGATGGCACTGTTAAGGCTTAAGATCTAACATTAATAATGATGCAGTTCGTTTGTGTCTCAGTCCTCATTTATAGGGCCTGAGCTCAGCCAGGTGTATGGAAGTCTTCAAAAAGCATAGAAATCCCCAAATAAAGTTCTGGGTTTGACCTCTCTAAATTTGGTGGAAGTTTGAACTTGGTGTAACCTTGAGGCCCATCTTTAATTAAAGTGCAGTATTTTGGGAGCTCAGGACAATGGAGAGGGAAAGACCTATTTCAAGTTATACCTAACCCATGAGAATCAAAGCAACCCTAACGGTTGACAGCTTTAGAGCCAGCGAGCCTCCCTAAGCCCCTCAGCTTCCCTAGGCTACTTGCTACCTTTAAAATCTGAAGCCACGAGCCTCTCTATTCTTTTGCACCTTCTTTAGTCCTCTCTGCCTCCTCCCACTAGCCGTGAAAAAAGCTTTCAGTGTTTCAAACATACTCATCACAGGTATCACGAGAAAAGCAGACCAGTGCCAGCTCTCAATGGCGTGTTTGTTTTGGGGGTGAAATCTATCCACTTCCATTTCAGGCACCCATCGGCTGAGCCACCATTTGACGTGCCTGGCCCCAACAATCACAAGGGCTTGGTGGGTTAAAAATGCTAGGATTTCATTTTATTGCAGGGATATTATTCATTCTTGGGAAGGTTCAAAAGTACATGCGTCAACTTATGTCATCAGGGTCAAACAAAGTGGCATGCAGAATCATAGCCAGATTGCATCGGTGGAGGGGTCTGGAGGCAGAGCCGAAGAGCAAGGAGAAAGAAAATGTTTTTTAGGATGTACTCTGGATCACTTCATCCTTCAGCAAGGGAAGAAAGGCAGGAGGTCAAGGATCCCCTCTGAGCACGTTACCCTGAACAGCATGAATTGAAATCGAGTTGTGCAGATTTCACTAAGATTTCCACTGCTTCTTGCCCAGTGACATGCCTATGGGTAAGACCATCAAACAACAATGCCTCCTCAATTGCCAAAACGTGCCTCCAACATATACCAGCAAGCCCACAAGTACACAGAGACTCACACAATAATAGCATTAGATGCCATTAACAGGCTTTAGCCTTGTTTCTTTTCAGTGGAAAAACTATTTGACATCCCTCAAGCCCAAGCTCAGCACTGCTTGACCCTTTCCCTTCCCTGCCTACATTAAAAGAACAACTAAATAGCTGCACACAGAGCGAGCCAGCCCCTCCTCGCTCCAGGTGTCTGTATTTTACTTAGGGCCCCAAGCTTGATTCAGCTCATACAGTTTCTGACAAGCTTCAGCTGGCCCTCGTCACCAGACAGGCAGATCAATTAACAGAGGGATTTTTCTTCCCTAGCTCTCTTCCTGGACCTTTAACCCCTTGTGTGTCCTAATGCTCTATGAAAGAAGGGCAGAAAGCAAGCGCTAGAAAAAAAAAAATCGCCATTTAAAGCTTTTTTTTTTTTCCTCCAACCCCCCCTGTGCTTTTGCTTTTTCTACCCATCTCAGAACCCCACCTTTCTGTAAAGATGCTTCTGGTTGTTCAAAACTTCTCATTTTTTTCCATTAGAACGGAAAATTTTAAAATTCCCTTTCCCTCTTTCTCTTCTTTTTTAAAACATCTCTTTATATTTTGCTACTGGAAGGGATGAAGTTTAATGTTTTCTTTGGGGTGGAGAATTCTTTTCCACTTGTTCATTTTTCTTTCTCTTTTTCCACTGCACCAATTTTTCCAAATTGCCACATGGAAAGAACAAATTCTGGCTAAAGAGGCTAAGACCAGCCTGTAGCTGATGCTCTGCAAGCTTTCTTGAAAAGTTATCAGAATACAAACGGCATTTGAAAAGGAATGAAAAAAAAGGGGGTAGAAGAGACAAGGCAAAAAAGTGTATGTTCAAAAACTACAAAATAGAAAACAAACGAAATCATTTCAAACTAGAAAAAAGCATAGATGGTTACAAATTGCCCTATGAAAGAGAAACAATGTCAACATTGACAATTTTATTTTGCAATTTAATTATACCTCCATTCGTCTTTGGTGAGAGTGTACAAGAGAGCACGTCAATGGCGTGAGAAGCTCCTTCAGCAGCAGCAAAACATAATAAATAAATTTAATTGCTAGTGATAATAATTAGACATTTCTGTGAAAAACAGTTCCCAGAACTACTGAAAACTATTGAGAAAAATAAATGTTATGGCTACTACAGGGAAATCCATTTAAATGCATTCATAGCAATAAATAATTTGAAACTGGTGAGGGTTTTTTATTATTTTTACTTTTTGAAAAAAACCCTCCTACAATTCCTTAGGACAAGCCTATCCCGTTACTCGTACAAACGGGTTCTGCACACCGCTTTAGTAGCAAAGTAGTACCACAGCAATAACGACAATAATAATTAACGCTAAATAATAAACACCACGCAACCTGTCGATCTCAGAATGCTGCAGCAACGCTATACAAAACAACAAATCTAAATGTGAAGAAACAAACTTTGCTCTTCCTACAAATAGCCTTCACCTGGTGAAATACACCTCAGTATTAGCACACATCATTTTATCAGGCAGAGAAGAGTTTTAACTCTTCCTTGGTAGAGGCGATCATTTCCCGGTATCTCTTCTCTAAACCCAGGTAAACGTACTTTCTCAGGACAGTGCAGAAAGAAAAACCAGGATGAAAAATCCCCCACTGAAGTGGGCATGACAGATGTGATGTGTCGGGCAGAGTTAAGGGTATCGTGTCTTCTCTGGGGTTTATAGTGCATGATTTTCTTAGCAAGGAAGGAGGGGGAGGGCGGCTGGTAATCTTTCACTCTGTAGGGGGAATCCTTATTGAGGATTTGGGAACAGAGTGGTATTTCTTGGATGGACGGATGCCGTTCAATGTTTTCAACACTTGTTAGAAAACATGAAGTCGCTGCTGACACAGACTGGGAAGGTGGTAAATAGCGATGGCAGGTCACTGGGGCACAAAGGCAACAACAAGCCAGGGGAAGCGTAAAAAGATATCTTTGGGTAAACAGATTGTAGGGAATACTTACAGAAGAGGAGCACTCTCTCCTGGAAAGAAATGGCTCCAGAAAGAACATGGCAGGGTGGTGGATGCTCAGCTACACAACTTCAGTCCTTAGGATATGTAAACAGGGCGATATAGCCTAGAAGCCCAAGGTAATATTATCTTTGGCTGTGGCACTGGTGTGACCACTAATGGAACAGTGAAATCTGGTTCTGGTGCCTATGTTTCAAGAGGTTGTTGATAAATTAGAGAGAAGAGCCAAGAGAATGGCTAAAGGACTAGAAAACACTAGGAGGATTAGAAAACAATCGTGAGAGGCTCAAGAAGCTCAGACTGTTTAGCTTAATAGAGAAAAGGTTAAGGAGTGACTTGCCCACGGTATACAAGAACCTTCACAGGAAACAGAAATTTGATGGAGAGCTCTTCAGTTTAACAAAGACGTACGTAAAACAAGATCTAACATCTGGAGGTCAAAGCTAGACGAATTCAGGCCAGAAATTAAGGGGAATATTTTAACCGTGAGAGCACTTAGCAATGGGAGCAGTTTACTGAATATTGTGGTGGCTTTGCCGTCACGATATTTTAATGTCAGCTCTGGAAGGTCTGCTGAAAGATATAGCATCATATAAAACCTTCAAGGAGTCCTGTGGCCTTTACTAGGCAGAAAGGCAAACTAGATAATGGCATTGCTTCTTTCTGCCTTTAGCATCCAACAATTTATAATCTATACATTATGTCTAAACATTCATAGCTATCTTCGCTGATGTGTAACAGTGTGCCTGTTATTAAAAAAAAAACCCACTTTTGGTCTGTTCATGCTCTTAAACTGTTACCAGGCAATACAGAACATGACTCTCACAGGATACACAATGACGCTGAAAACTTTCTAATATACTTGTTGCTTCTTTCAGATCAAGCCTGGTTTGATGATGCTAAAAACAATGACCTTAATTTTTTAGTACTTTACAGTGTAAGCCCAGAAGGCCAGTGACTTGTTCCACTTCTCCCTTTTAGCCAGATGCTGCCCGAGTTTCACTTTTTTAATCTGAGCATAGAGCTTGCCAGCAATTAATACTGTTGTGCTCAGATGGTCCCGGAGGGAAGCTCAGTGGGTATAAAATAACAGGGTGTTTTTGAAAGGAGTTTGTAAATGCACCACCACAAACTTAAAAAGTGAACTCTCCAAAATGCAGAATGGCATTATCAGTGCTGACCTGCTCTTAATCCTGCTCATCGTAGAATTCATTAAAATACGAGTCTAACGAGCAACATGAATGCATTCTTCTACCAAGGCTTAGATAACATTCCTGAGAGTACGTCTCTCATTTTTACTTCTTCATCCATCCCTGCAACACTTTGCATGCACAGTCAATTACTGTGGATTGGTTTCTTGTTGAATCAACGTGGTTTGAAGATAGTGCCCCTTTGAAAGTTAAAGCTAGGATGAGCAGTGCAACGGGCTGATCAATCCTATGGTCCCAAACATTTGTCAAATGGGATTTAATGAAAGAGGAGTGTCCTTGCTAACATGCTAAATCCAGCCTGTAATCCCCAGTATAACAAGAAAACAAAGACGTTTCCATCCCCTCTTATATCAGGACTAGAGATAGGATGATGGAATGATGTGAACATAAAATAATTGTACACACAGAAGCTTATGCAAAAAGGCTTTGTTCGGAAGTGCTGGAAAGCCACTCACCCCGAAACAATGGGGCAAATTAGCATGCATCCAGCCCAAGGGTGCAAGCAGCACACACACGCACTCCCGGTGACGGATGCTTAGCTCTTGCTGGGAGGTCACCACTACGAATCTTTCTTGAGAAGGCAGCATGTCAGATTTCAGACACTTTCCCTACAAATGGGCTTTTGCAGCTCAAAGGAGGAGGGGGGGGAGCTTTTCGATCCAGATAATAAAGTCCATTTACATGAAAAGATGCCGCTTTCAATGACATGATTAATTTCGGAAATACCTGGCATCTGAATGAAGCAAAGACTTCAAGAGATGACTGATGATGAGAAAAGATAATTAGGCAAATGTCAAGAGTCAGTGTGTTGATTGGTGACTGAGAGGCTGGCCTGACTAGGTTATCGTATACTCATTCCAGATGGAAATGAAAGGTCTTTGTAGGGAGAGCAGGGTGATCCCTTCATGGTTAAACATAAACTCTGTTTAAGCCTAGATTTCTCCTGGGTTTCCTGCTGGGAAGCCCTCCTACCCCAGCAAGTGCTCTACCTGCACGGTACTGGACCAAGCTTGCCCCGTTTGAATCTCAAGATGTTTTAAACATGAACAATTTATCTTGCATTTTATTACTGCAAGACTAGAGCGGTCTTAGCCTTTCCAAAACACCCCAGGCTGCCTTCTCCCCGGCTCTCCAAAGCCGGAAGATAATACAGACTTTTTGCAGACAGGGCAAAAGACAGTCCCTTTCCCAAATGGGCCCAAATCTCTCTTCTCAGCTTCTCATCAAATGCCCAGGGTAGCGACTGCCATTGAATGCTGGTGCCCTCCACAGGACAGATAAAAACCTGAAGAGGATGCCGGGGACCCCGGCATGCTATACTCTGACAGGATTGCCTTGTTGAGATTGACAGATTATCTCCCCTTCAGAAAAGGGAGCATTCACAAGGCCCTCTCCCTAATCCATCACGGCGCTCTGGACCGCGCTTGCCATCGCTTGCCCCTTCTCCTCGCACGCCGCTTTTGATTTGTGGGATATGCTGGCTTTGTGCAGGCGCATTTAATCCTCAGCAGGAAAACTGCCGACACTCAGAGACCTCACTGGCTTTCCAAACTGGTTTTCAGAGCAGCTCAAAGCACCGCTCCTTTCGTTTCTCTATTGTTGTGGTGCAGACCAAGTATCAGGCCTGGTTCATCATCTATTGAACCAGCTGCCGGCAGAGACCTCCTCTGTGAAGGCAGGCTCGAAAGAGCAGCCGACGAAGCACCGGTCTGATAAGTCATACCTAATTTGGCCAGCCATCCAACGCTGAGGCTGCTATTAGTTAATCTTCATATAATTTGTTAAAGTAGGCTTTATGAAGTACTGGAAATAATTGTCTCCCTCCCCCCTTCTGAATCCTGCGGCCGTGCACGGTTAGGGGTTTAATAACAGACTGTATCGCGCAGTCAGAAACGGTGAAGGTTTTATGGCAGTGCATTAGCCAGAGGTGGATAACCTATCTCTAGAGGCTTGATTGACTGGAAACATATTCTTAGCCTGCTTAAAACTGCTTAGAGTGTGTCACGGAGGTCCCCCAAAATAAAACGTTCAGTGTATTTAGTGAAACCCTACACCCTAAGTACATGTAAGGGCACTGTAAGATACTAATTAGGTTGTAACATAAAACACTGTAAAAAGCAAAGCATGACATACAAAAAAAAAATGTTTAAGCTCTGGCCAGCTCTTTCATGTCGGAGAAATACATTAAAAATATATTCACAGCAAATATACCGGGGCTTTGAATAAATCTGTTTCTCGTAGTAGCCCGTAGCTGGAAAGGACTGATATTGCTCATTATGGAGAAATTTCTACTTAAAATTGTCCTCAAATATTAGAAACTATCCTTATTTACTTTAAAAATAAAAATAATCCGCTAGCATTAAGACCAGCAAATGATCATTACGAAGACGCTGGTTGAAATATGCATGCCCACCTTTTTTTTTCCCCAATCTTTTTCCCAGGAAAGGTGAGGAGAAGGATGATACCAGACGAAAATAATGATTCTGCATGATGGCATATAAAACTTATTTATTATTATTATTATTATTATTATTATTATTATTATTATTATTATTATTATTATTATTATTATTATTATTTCAGAAGGGTAACGTACCTCAGAATTTTCCCCCTGAAATTAAAAATTTAAAGTACTGTTCAAACACCTTTCACTGAAACAATAGCAGAAAGTTTTTTAAGGTGAAAGTCTTCAGTTCTACCTCATGAAATCACTCACAAACTATAAAAGCAATGTCTTATGTCTTTTTTTAGCATCTGTAAATTCTGAGATTCTTAGTATTTTATTTTTTAAGCAGTAGTTGTCTGTCAAAAGATTTTCTCCATACTTACGCATGTTTCTTCTCTTATCTAGTGCCACTCAGCTATACCACATTGTATAAATTAGAAACACTACCTCCTTAATAATGTTGGAATTAGTGTAATTTTTAAACGTTTAAGAATATAATTATTTACCTGCATCATAAATATTAACTATTAACATAAAACATGTGTGATGTACTGAAAGAAGTAGAACTCAGCACTGTCAAGCATAAATTTAAATTTATCAAACAAAATTAAGTGTGCATATACAGTTTTCTGGAAAGAAAAACTAGGCGAGATCGATCCCAATGCCTTCATAAACATCTCTAATGGTACGTACATATATATATGTATATAATTTGCATTATACAAAAATAACTGTGTAGATTTAAATATTATCATACCACTACTGAAAGCTACCTTTTGAAAAAGCCTTGCCATTGTTGCACATTATTGAAAGGAATGAAGTGCTAATTTAATAAATATGTCGCTAGCTGTGTTCAAACTAAACACCATTAACGTATGTTTGTTGTTGTATGCGCACAAGGTTACAGATTGCAAAAACCCTTACCAGGAAACAAGCTGCATTTTATCAATGAATATATTCTTCTTGGGATTTTATGGCTTTGCTTTAATGTGGACGGTCACTTTTCCTCCTTTGTTTGGAAAGGTACAGTTTATATTTCTTCCCAGATCTAGCATTTCCCTTGAAGGTTTTTGTGATTAACAATATAATATTTTTATTGAGTTATTTCACACACAAATGACTGGGCCCGAAGGGTATTCTAGGTTTACAAGATTTTACTAATAACTATGCTCCCCTTTGTATTAAAGCCGCTAATTAGTGCTTTTAAACAGCTCAACATTTAATTCTTTGAAGGCACCATATCAAGGGCTGATATAAAACTGTTTATGTAGAAGGATATATAAAATAAGAAGGTGTTAAACCCAACACAAATTGAGTGGCAGGGGGTTCCCTAAAGTGCTAATTTTATGTTTGTTTTCGTCTCATTTAAAGTTAAGATGTCTGCATTATAACAGTGATGTGTAACATGCTTTACATACAGATTAAGCAAAATGTGTCAATTTATGAGCCTTATTTGCCTGGAGAGGTAGCCACCAGTAGTTCCATCAGTGATTTTAAGCATGTGTGTATACATATACGTGCATGTGTGTTTTAGCATGTGGGGATACAAGAGTGTGTGTTGTGTATACATAGATGTGTGAGTGCCCCCCCCCCCAACACATTTTACGTCCATATTAGCTGGCCTCTGTATGTCCCTGTATATCAGTGATTATGGAAAACTTAAAACTAATTAATTATGTGAGATTGCTCATTTAAAAAATTTAAATATTTCATTTCATTTAAATATACTGTGAGATTTTAAAGCCACATTTTGTTTAATTGGTATTGCTAAACTGAACTGATTTATATACACTAAGGATATCAGATGGCTGTAATCAAGAAATAAATGACTTGTGAGCTACATTTTATCCTTCTTTTCTCCAAGTTAATCTTCAAAATGTCCCAGAAATTCATTAAAAACATGGGAATTTTCACTCAAAAGTGCTCAGTGAAAATTGGAAAACTGCATCTTAGGAAACTAAAGATGAAAATTTCCATTTTTCATCAAAGCCATTGTTCATACAAATACAATTTTGAACACTGCGTTCAACAGGGTTTTAAAAATAATCTTGTGAAGTGAATTTCCAAGTCTCATAAGGAACTGTGAATTGAGTGAAAGTCTCAACTGTCCATCTTCAGCTGACCCCACTTGGCTTCCTGAGAGCACCACGGCTGCGCTCCACTCTCTGTGACTGCTTTTGGAGGGGTGGTAATTGTTTTCTGATATACCCCCATATACATCTACAAGATGACACACTATCATGCAGACACAAGAGACCGGATCCTGGAAGCGGAAGAGCTCAGTGCAGAATCCCACCTGAGCTAAGTGGACCTAGTGCAATTAATCAGTTTACAGGTCTTGAGCTAGTACAGGTGTACTCATTTCAGGGTTCACATGCAAAACTGATGAGAATTTATTTATGCAACGTAGCGGCTATGCATAATTATGTACTAAATGTAATTTACATAGTACCAAAAGTGTCTGATGCAAACATTAAGATGGAAAATGTCACTAAGGTAAAGCTGCGAGAGGGGGTAAAAAAAAAGGAAAACTATCTATCAGGGAGGATAACAAATACATCAATGTCATCTCTGTAATGCTATATTTATTGCAAAGAAATGGTATAGTAAACTTTTTTGAGAGTTCCCTTCTTAAACTACATTAATTTCTGTCTTTTCACTTTTGATAGGCAAGTATTAGACATCAGCATCTGGCTGTACAGGCCAAAGTACAAACACATGCTAAGAAAAGACTTTCCCCATAGATATCAGTCTAAGTAAACTGCCTGTTCATGGAAAGATGACAATGTAAGAGGAATATAAGCAATTGCATCTTTGTGGGATTGTTACCTCAAGAACAGTGCTTCTCCACTATGTTATGTTTATTTGGGCAAGCGTTTTTCTCTTTGTAGGATGAATCACGTATTTTGCAACCAATACTACAAATGTCTGTTTATTTTATATGTATGTACGAAGGCAGTGGGTGGAAATGAACTGGCTAAACTCACGATTTTCTTAGCATGATCTTGAGTAAAATCCAGTGTGGCTTTTTAAAAGCCTATTTCAAAAGGCCCGTTAAAGCTTTACCTCATTCCCAAAGTATATCATCAGCTGGCATTGTCAAAGCAGAAGTAGTAATGCTGTCCCCACAGCTTCAGGAGCAAGCACTAGCATTTGCATCTGATTTATGCCTCTCACCACATGCTGAAGTACCTAGAGAGACATGTAAATTGTTTTGTGTTCAAAATTCAAGATGAAATTGCATATATGATGCTTTATAGTTGTCTCAGCATTAGAACCTAAAATACACCGATCTCCCATTTTCATCGTCTTTGTTTCTCTATTCCTAAACTCAGCTTTCCCTGGAGAGCCTCTGGGAGCAAGAAAAATTGGAAAGTTGCCCTGACTCTCATTCTGCCCTGACACATGTGTTGGTATGCTTCAGAGCAGCCTAGAGGCAGCTTCGACAAATAACATCTGGCAGTTTGCCTCCAAGACCTGCATTTATCCTACTGAACTTTAGGCACACACACCGAGGCATCTTTGGTGGGAGCCCATCACTTTGTTTCCTCTCTAGGCAAGAAAGAAAGGCAGCCACATCCAAAATGGGCATCCCTGAGGCACAGGGGATTTGGTTTTCTTTAGAAATTAATCTCATAAAAGAAAAAATAAATGCAGTTATGATGTGAACTCTGAATCAAGCAGAAATGGGAGAGCAGCTCTGCCATTTCTCATTTTTGTAACTTAGGAAGCCTAGCCATTAACCCACTGGCATTGGCATTTTTACAATAGATTGATGAGTGCCACTGGCTTTTACTGTACAGTATCAAAGAGTTGTCCATAGTTGAAAAGAAAAGTCAGAAATAGCCTGTCTCTGTATGGTCTCAGTCATTTATATTAGCATGAGATGCACCAGCTTTCTCCTTTGCTTCTGTGTGAACTTACTGTACTGAAGAGTTGCCTCATACTACTGCATGACAGTCCAATTCCTAATAAATCCCACCTGACTGAAATGAATTAGGTCTGGGAATATGTGTTCCAGATTATTAACCAGCACCTTTGCAAGTAACTTACCATCCACATTTATTAAAGATATTGGGTGATAATTTGTGCAGTGTTCTGGATCTCTCTCTGGTCTAAGAATTATGGTAATTAGTGCTCAGAGAGAGTATGTCACTCGTATGTTTCTCAGGGTGCAGAGAATAGCATATCATTACACTCCTTTTAGATTTGAGATGGATAACTCTAAGGCTATTCCTATTTTTTAACCTTGGACAGCTGCATATGGATGGAGGCTCTGAGCAGGTCAGGAGACCTGTGCTCCATCTCCAGCTTTGCCAGCATGGGACAGTGCACTGCTTGCTTTGACCTGGCCCCTCATTTCCAGCTGAAAATGAGAATAAAGATCTGTTAAGCTGGGTTTCAATTTCAGTAGGCACTTGCCCAAGAGGAAACACGAGGTTTGATGAACTGCATGGAATAAAAGGTACCTGCATCTTCGGTGCACGGTGCCAGGTGAGGATCCGATGACGGTTCAGAGGACTGTAAAGTGAGAGGCCACTCCAGGAGGAAAGATCAGTGAGGAGCTCTCCCTGAAGCTGACACAAGTAATGGTGCTCGTACTTGGAGCGACCACTCTAAACAGCCGTTTAAGACCTTCTTAAAACATGCAGAAAAGGGCAGAAGACAATAAACCACCATCTGCATTTGGAGACATCAGAAAGCAGGTCTTCAAATTCTAGGAGATAATTTAAGAAAGAAGAAAATTAAAAACTCCCCCAGGAACTTAAACATTAAAGTCAATTCTGTAAACGGACTTTCATTTCCCAAAGTCCTCAGAAGTGCGCCTGCAGTGGCCCCAAGTAACGAGTCTGCCAGAATTACCCAAACCAGAAGGCCTACTAATAACACTCACATCTCAAAGTTTCAAGAGACTTTTGCCATGTCCTTCACCTGAGTTACACCGATCCTGCAGTGTTGTCCAAGAATCTCTGGCCGTTAGATTCCGCTGCTGGAACACTATGTCTTCATATCACTTTCCTGGAAGAGAAAGTAATCTGTGTTGCCACATCTTTATTTCTATGTGCACTCATGCAGACACACAAAGGACTGTGATAACACTACCGTCAACTCGGTTCTCCTCACCCCTCTGTAAAACTTTTCCTTGGCTTATTTCATAGCTGGTCATTAAACAGTGCAATGATTTCCATGGTGCTATTTTGGGGGATGAAAAAAAATCAACTTTTCCCTTCAACAACATATTCCTGCTTGACTTTCATCAAAGAGTTAAACAGCCAAGGGCTTTTAGCATCTCATTTCACTTACACACACAGGCCATTATAACCTGCATAAACAAGGATGACAAGTTGAGATTAATGAAGGTCCCAAAGTGACAGAACAATTTAATTGTCAGAAATCATAGGAGGTGAACTTTGCCAGTGTATTTATATAAGACTGCCATAGTCTAAAAACTTCCCTAATTGATTATGACCAATAAGTAATAACACTGGAAGCAGTTTTCTGGTATACAAATAAGAAATGACCCAAAACAGTTAATAGTGGTATTAAGATGCATAATATAAGAATATTAGATTGATAAAATAAATGACCAATAACACTCTGCAAATAATGGTAGTGTTTACACTTAAAAGTAGAGCAGAGAAAACTGCAGCTCTGCCAAAACTCAAATGAAATGGTCTGGCTTTAGAAAAACATCTCGCCACACTCGGGCAGGGAGCCTTACAGTGATGCGGCTACAGCAGAGGCAAGCAGGATCCACGTGGATCTGAAGTGCGATGGTGTTTGTTCTTCTCTCTCTCCTGCATTACTTTAAGAAACTTTAAAACTTATTTTTTGGAAGAATCTTAAAATTATTGTGCCTTTTTGTTTAGGAGGAATAAAACCAGTGCTGTGTACGCAAACACACATACACACACAAATCTCTGATACTAATTAAGTGGGGCAAGCCATGCAAAAGCTCACTTCTAACCTTTGAAAGAATCACCAGGTAATTCAAAGCTCAAAAATACAACCCACAGCTCTTTGTATTTTTGAATTCCACATGCTCATTCAGTTGTTGCCTAAATATACTATTGCCTTTGGAGCTTACCACCTCCTCAACTGGAAGCCTGTTCAACCTGTTCCCTTGCCTTTCTATGATCATACCTCCTTATTTTTCACTTCCACGCATCCTGTCTTATGTTGCACTTATATCTTCTGGTCAGGCTTCTCCAATGATCCCAAGCAAATCATCAAACTAATTTGAATGATAACTCTTAGAGAGCTGGAATAACCTCTCTTTTATGTGGTTTTTTTTTTTTTTTTCCCCTTCTTTTTTTCCAGAAGGTAAGTAACTAACTGTGCTGGCAGTACTCCCCTTTCTAAATATAAAGAATATCTCTTCATTCCCATAATATTTTACTTAAATGGCTGCCAGGGATGGCTGTATAATTGATCTTGCCTTTGAGCAGGAGACCAGAATATATTGCCTATGGAGTTTCCTTCCAGTCATACATTTCAATGATTCTCTAATGATAAAGGAAAAAGGGAGCACTTCATGCATTTCACTCATCTCACCTCACAACTGTCCCTCCACATGACTAAATCAGGCTCATCGCACCATCTTGCCCTCTTAGTTACAACAGCACGTGTCAACTTCGCTATTCAAAACTTCTTCCAATATGCAAACCAAACAGGATACTGTAGATACATGAGCTGTTCCCATTAGATCAAAGGGAAAGGTAAATATAGCCGAGGCAGAAATTGTCTCCATATGTCATATGCAGCCTAACTGGTGTTTTATAAAATGATACTTACTGTCACCAGCAATCTGTGAAAACGCTCCCAATTTCCACGGGATCTTCCCCTTGCCATTCTTTTCAAATGCTTAGAACAAGGTTAGATTTTTTCGCAGGAATTTTTGCAAGCGGAAAGTCTACACTTACTTTTCAACAAGAGCTTGAAAACCTCAGTCCCAAATGCACTACATGCTTTTGGAGTTCAGAAAGAAAGTGCCCACATTTCAATTCAGATTAGTTAGACACATCTTGATAAAAGCTGAGGTCTGACTAACCTTCCTTACTGCTGCTTTGAGCAGGGCATACACAGCATTAAGGGCAAACCCTTTCCTCTGAAGTTTAGCATCTCCTTGATGAATACATTATCTGCAGGATTTTTAGCAGAGATGATTTTGTTTTTGAAAATGGCCAGACAAATAGTTTGTGTAAACCTCTTTCAGACAGTAGATAACTTCTAGCTGCTGCTTGGCTGATGGATTTTGAGAAATGAATATTCGAAATTCATGATGTCTTGGCTGGTCCCTGATGTATTTTAATTCTTTGATCAGATAAATGTAATTGCTTCAAAAAAAAGTGTGTGTCTTGAAGGACTGGGAAAATTAATTCAAAATGTGCTTTCACAACCAGTTAAAGTTATTTACAGAGAGGCTGGGCTTCTACAACCTTTTCCCCCCCTAAAATTTGTCGTGTGTTTATTTACAGAACGGAAAGGAAAAGGAGCACAAATCTAATGCCAAAGGGTTAACAAAATGTAGTTTTTGGGGGAAGGCTCAGGTCACGCTCCTCTTGAGCCAATGTACGCTTTCAAGGCTTTTATCATCATTAAAATCCTCACCGATAACAAAACCAGAGCTCCTTAACCTTCTTACGTCACCTCCCGTTGGAAGGTTGGGAGCTCAGCTCGTAACGGGGTTGGGAAGGACAAGCTACAAACATCATGGTTTGGCTCCGGCACTTTTACTCGAGAAGTCCAAAACCGTCCACTTTGACAGGCCCTTTATATGCAAGTTTGAAAAATAACCTATTTAGCACTCCCCAGCCCCAGCACATGATTTCACTGGGAAACTATGCAAAAGATACTTTGGAAATAAATATGCACAAGAAATTACAACTCTGTCTGAATGACCCCCTACCTTGGAATGTCTAGAACTGTGAGAATTATAAGGTCAGGAAATATGTACAGGCCTAGTGCCTCGAAAAGTTACTATTCCTTATTAGGAATCTGCACAGACATGGAAGCAGGAGTTGTATAAACTAAAAGGAAGATTTTTTCCTGTCGCTTACATGCCTAGTCCTTGACCTATCCCATTTATAGTTTCCTTTAAGATACTATGCATTGCAAGTTCACTTGTTTCCTAGTAGTCCTCCAGCAGTGATCTTCAGATCCAGCCAATACTGCAGACAGAGCAGGGCTATGTAAGCAGAAGCTTGAGATTTATACGCCTGTAAAATCACAGGTATTCATTTATATCACTGCTAACAATTTTGAGCTCTGACTCTACAATTTCCAGGTAAAAGGTATCCTTACTCTCTGTCTGAAAATCTTAAATGCAGACATATAAAACTGTTTAGTCTGCTTTACTATAAATAGGAGGTAATATGTTATTTCAAACAAAAAGCATACCATAAACTACAGACTTAATTTTGACAGATTGTGCCTTCCTATATATGGCGCGGTCCTGCTGTGCTTTCATGGATCAAACTCCCGTTGACTTCAGCTGTGTCTCCTAACAGTGCAATTCCAAATGCTGCCTTATATTTCACACCTTTGGGGTTTTCTCCTAATCCTTCTCTCTGCATAAAAGTACTGTATTCTGCAATATCCAGTTGTAGGCTTGCACAGGTGACACAAATGCCTCCTAAGAGCTGAAAAGTGCTTGCACGAAGAAATTCTCTCAATTTCTTTTCCTCTCCTCCCACCATTCAAATGACACAATTAGACAATCAGTTCTCAAAATTAAGGCGAACACCACTACTGCAGATCACCCCCAAAATCTGCAAATGAAAACCAGCTGCTTTTACGTTGTAGATAACCTTTCAGCGAACATTCTCCTCTGTATACCCCCAGTTTGCAGTTAAATTGCACGGTGTGTTTATGTTTATTCTTCTAGTGAACAGCCCCATTACATGACTGAAAAGTGTTAGCGTACACAGCACTGACATGTCCATTACATCCATACACACCGATATGTAGATTACAGAGAAGTTCATGTTACCCAATTAAGAATCTGAGCTGCATTTTGGAAACTGAGAAGCAGGAGGGAGCTCTGGTTGGAGTATTTCAGTTTACATGCTGATAAAGACACTGTCTGTTTGCAAAATATTGGTCCACCGGGTCCAAAAAGCAGTGATCAGGAGAGTGGGACTGAAGAGAAAGACCCAAGCCAAAATGTACATTCAAAATCCTGCCTCCTCACTTGCACCGGGACTCATGCTTTAGGCCAAACAGCCCACGTAGCCATCGACACAAATATAAAGTTAAAATAAAAAAAAAAAAAAAAAAACAACCAACAAACCCAAACAAACCCTGCTGTACCAGGAATATGGCCCAGCCAGCACTTACTTTCTCAGTGCTTCATAGCTGTGGGGTTAGGGCAGTTTTTGCCACACGAGCCTTTCTGATTTGAGCCTCCCATTGGTTATCAGAGATTGTCAGCTTTAATTAAAATAAACTAAAAATAGTGTAAGACGTTTTCTGAGCCTTTAGTTAAGCTGAAAACTGCCAAAGATGGCCAGTGACTTAGAACTGGAAGACTGAAAAAAAACTCCTGGGGGGCGGGATAAGGCTTTTGTCTTCGACGCGGCTCCTGCAAGGGGCTCGAGCCACAATTATGAATGCTGTGGGTTGGCAATATCGCGCTGCATGGGTATAAATAACTCACGTGCTGTGGGATAGCAGCGCACCTTTCTCAGTACTTTGAGACTTCTCCTTTTTTCCCTGGTAAGGTCTGTGCCATGAATCATTTCAAGCTACCAGGAGATTCTCCACTGACTTCAATGGGAACAGAATTGAACGTTAAGCAGTTGTCAGAGGAGGACACTGATAAAGGCAGCTCTGGCCGCTTCCATTTTATTTAAAGATGTTGTTACGTGCTTTGACAGTTCAGCCCTGCACATTTAAACATTCAGTTACTGTAGCTTTAGTGAAAGTGATTCTCTCTAGCAATACAAATCTCTGGTTACCAAACATTTACTTTATGCTCTCAAAAAGATAATCTAACAACATTCAGAGTTTTCTGTTTCCAAATAAAATGAATTCACGATATCCCCTTGTGTTATTGTTACAGACTGTACAGCTAAATTTAACTCCTTTATCTCATGCTGATCTTTCAAATAAAGCTCATTATTGTATCAGGTATGTTCACAGTTAGCACTGATTGTTTAATATTAAACACCCTTTGCCAATAAAGCTCCATATATAATTGACTGTTACAATCTTGGTTACAGCTGTTCCAATAATAAAAGCTATAATTAAAATCACATTCAGATTTCTGAGATAACCACTTTGGCCTCACTCTTGCAGAAAGTAGTACCTTGTAACTGTCCTAAAGACCAGAGCGAGACCATTTCTCCAAGAAAGACCCTGATCAGTGGACGACTGCAGAAGCTGTTCCTCTGTTTCAATTGCTGTCTACTTTGGGAAGAAGGGGGCTGAAATGTTGGTGCTTTCAGGCATATTTCTAGCTGGTCAAATTCCTTACAAGTCCAGATGAACTTTTGAACAGTGAGACTTAGCTGGAAAACCTACACCACTTTCTTTAACTTTCTACAATGTTTTTATAACAATAGTTTTGAAAAAAACTTTAGGGAAAATCTATTCATATGTATTTGAGTTTGTAGTAGATGATGGTATTCTTTTCCTGAGATAGAAGTAATAGAATCTTCTTTGCTTGTGACTCTATCAAAATGCCTACCAAAGACATCACCTTGCTTGGACATAATATGCCACAGTGAAGACTTAATAGGCCATTACTAAGAACATTGAGATTAGATGCTAAACATTGCAGTGCTTTAAAAAAGCAAATCAGTGAATTTAGAAGCTAACTTTGTGGCATGCATTTTTTTGCACCACATAAGCAGCAAATGATAGCCTAAACTGTAGATTGGCTTAATAGGATAAAGCAGAAAGACATGCCTCCTTGCCCAGAGGCAGGAAAGCATAGCTGATACTTCAGCAGAAATCTGGACCTGTTGTCCCCAAAACCTGTAACCGCATAATCCTACATGCCAAGGGACACACTCCCTCCCTGGAATGGAAAAAAGTTTATTCTTTTCTGAACTACGATCGTTCTCACAGCTGACATAGGTGTAACTCTGTATGTTACTCTTTTATATGAAATAGGTCATAATATCTCTGTTTACTCTTAAGGAACTGTAAAAAGTATATAATACTAACAATAATAGCTAAAACTACTACCACGTGGAAGAAACTAACAATCCAACCCTGAGCAGCCAGCCTGCCTTGTTGCAGATTAGGTGGAGCTCTTTAAGTAGCGACACAGATAGAGTTGACCTTGCTCTGGATCTGCCACCGTCTCATCAAAACATTCTCAGGTACGCACTCCACAAAAACAAATTCAACTTAACCATGAACAGCACAAAGAAATCACGCAGACCATTCTGCTCCGCTCCTCCATTTATCATCCCCCTCCAAATATTCAGCTTACAGAGCTGAGATCCTGATACCAGCAGGAACAGGCAACTATCGCAGCACAAACTAAGGGGTTCTTCCCCGGTAATCTAACCTTACAATAAACCATTCCAACCAAACTTTGGCAGAACCAGATGTATGGAGTAGCCTCTTGTCTTGACCCAGTCATCTTACTGAAGCACTGTCCAATTTTCTTAATATTAACATTATGAAGGACTAGCAGTTCAACCCTTCTTTCTTTAAATAAAGCAAGCACAGAGGGAAACCAAACACAGTACATATTTAAAGGGATAGAAATAAACATAATTGAGAAAAGGAAATGAATAAAGTTCCTACCAGAAGACTAGCTCACTGTCACCAGGACTTCAGCTACAGGCCAAAATTTCAGCCAGTGCCCACCAGTGTTATTCCAGGCACTTCAACCACACTAGTTCACACCCTCCAAAGGACTCAACCCTTGCACATGAGCATGCAATTATGGCTAGGCAGTCTTGACCACTGGAGGGTTTCTTCATTGCTGGGTCATCCTGAAATATTCCAGGAAAAGATCTGTGGCATCTGAGATGTCCTCCTTTCCCCTCTTTATCCAGTATCGGTCCCAGCGTGGCTGGCTGAAGCTTTCTTCTTTGCTCTTCATTCACCTGCTTAGCCCCTACCTTGCGGGGTGGACTGGGGAGGCTGTGCCAGTGGTATTCAGCACAAATTAGACATTGCCAGTTTTTGAGCAGACTCCTAACTCATCTGAATCACTCCACACTGGGTGCAGTGATTTAGGAAAGCCCTGCTGATGTGTAGAGCTATTTTGCAATTGTGTCCTTATGTTCATCTGTTTCATTCAAGCGAGTGAAGACTACTGCGGAAAACTTTGCTTCTGAGCTTCCTTGCATTTTAAATTTATACCCAAAATCTGCATGGAGAAAGTGGTTTGGTGTTTCCATACAGAAATAAAACCAATTTGTTTTTATGAGGGTAATGTACCAGGCTAAATAATCTTACGTGGCACTTCAGAGTGAAAATTAATTTTAGGTAATTCAGAACAGTAACCTACAGAGTACTGACCTACAGAGGACCAGTAAACCCGCCCTTTCCCTGCCCCTTGGTACACTAGTTACGTAGGACAGTATTAGGCTTGGTAGCACCCTTCTCTTTGCATCATTACAAAGTGCTTTACAAAGCAGCTCTGCTATCACATCGGGTTCCGTGTTTCTGTTGTCATACGTTATTTTCTGAATATGCACAAGGAAAGGCATCTCTTGAACCCAGAACATCAAAAGGAAAACAAGTTTCACACCTGGTCGCTCAGGTTTCCTGCACATGTCTGCGGTGAGACTTTAACTTCACCTGGTCAGCTCTCAGAGCCTGACAAAGCATCTTTATTCAGCGGCAGGTCTGACCCTCTCAATTGCCATAATAACTGACCCATTTCTCCCCCCCCCGCCATCTGAGAAGTGAACACACATGATGTATGTTTTAATGTAATACAGGGCTCCCCTCATTGCACCTCGTTCATTCGACAGCTTCTCCTATCTGGTACCAAAGCCTGATTAAATATTAACACGGGGTGGGTCCCATTATTTCCTGTCTTCCAAGAATCCATTGGTAAATTGAGATCTAGCTGCTAAAAATTTCTGACACAACATAATTTGTATTGAACCCCCTTTCCATGCCAGAGTGCCAGTGTTAATAAATCAGGCTGTTCACATTGAATAAATCTATTTAAATACTTATAAAATATTAAAGATGCATTTGGGAAAAGCCTCTAAGGTGATTGTTGCACCCATGCACCTCACAGTAACTAATTTATTAAAGAGTTTGCAAACCTGGGAAGGAAGGGAAAAGAAAAATGGTTTCATAAACCAAGAGCAGAAGCCAATTTTTCAGCTCAGATGATGAAAGGAAGCATGCATTTCTAATCAAAAAGACAGATACGCCTTTTCTCTCCCACCATTCCCTCAACAGCAAAGTGCCTTTTCATCATCAACAACACTCCATTCCTAATGTCTGCTGAGGCCTTTCTGCACCTTCTCCATACACTAGTAATGTACACACAGCATCCCTTTGAAACAAGAGCCCATTAGCCGTGGCAGACTACCTTTTCACATGAAGTCCTTCCGTTGGTAGTCATCAGCAGAGTGCTAAATCATCCCAACTGGGCATGCTCACATCATGGCAGTGGGATAAACAGATATTTAGAGTCGCAGAATGAAAATTGCTTTTCTACCTTTCTTGAAGTTTTTTTCTTTTTTTTTTTTTTTAGGAAAGGTCATAAACTACACAGAGAACATCTAGCTTTCCTCTCTCACCCCCTTCCCTCCTCCCTTAAATACAGATTTTTTAACAAATCCACTTTTGCTTACACCCAGGTCATCTGTAATTTTAGACCTTCAACCACCAGCCAGTCCCCTTTAAAGATTACATAGTAAATGCGACCATAAATTTGCCCCACAATAAGAAACGAGTTTGAGCATGCCCTGCAAGAGGGATTTATGTGATTGTTTTCCTTCCAGTGGGCGTGGTGAAGGGATATAGAAACTGTCAGCGAGAGCAGCAAGCAGGGTGATACTTCACAATAGCTACCTGAGTAATGCAAGAGAGATTAAGCCTGAATTGAGGACTGCCATTTCAGAGGACAATTAATTTTCAGGCTGTCGTAAAAGCTCTGTTGACATTTCTCAGCCGAGATTTTGCTTCTCGGTAAGGGTTTAAAGAGCTTTGTTCAATACAGGCAGTGGTGCTGCTGCCATTCTTTGGGCCAAGTCTAGTGGGGTGCTCCCTCTAGAAAAGCTTATTTCCCTGACATGCAAGAAAGCTTCTGTGTAGTTTGTTAATGCTGATTTCTAAGTCTTCACCTAAGAGCCCATCTCAGACTCAGACTCTCAACAGCTGTGTTTCCACAAGCGCCTGATTCAGTATCCTAATGTGGTTGGGCAGACCGAAAATGAAGCAACCAAACTATAAGCAGCTGCCTCTGATCACATTTCGGCAAGGGTCTGCTTGTGAGACCCTTTTGGTAGTCCCTTTCTTTTTAACCCCAGCAAGCACCTAGGAGCACAATGGACTACACCTAGGAATGGGAAATCTATTGATCTCTGACTATGCCATACGTGGTTGAAATGCTTTTCTGCATGCTCAAGTCATCCTCCAAGTCAGTAACTAATTTTACCACAAGAGATGACAGATGATGGTTCCAGGTCCACAAAGAGAATTCCTGGCCCCTGCCTGACAATAATGCCAGAATTACCTTTTGCTTTAGTGACAATAATATCCCATTCAAGCTCACTACAACAACAGACTGGCATCCCCTAAAACCATTTGGCCAGTGTGGCCTGGGGCATGTTCTTCCAGGAGGGTGCTTAAAAGGAGGTGCCTAAGTGAGCTACTGGCCAGCCTAGAGAGCCCAGAGACAAGAAATGAGTGAGCTAAACTTTGGAAAAGGTCTTCCGCTACAGCGAGGCCACTCTGAAACTCCAGATCACGGTACCCGGCTGTAAGCATCCCCATTGGAAGTGGCTGGCCTTGCCACTGGGTCCAATTTATTACCAGTGACAAATTGCCTGTCAAGAGGCAGCTGCTTTGTACGAATATACAAATGTTTGTGTACAGAGACCAAAGGACGAAAGGGTTAATTATCCAACAAACTCAGGCAGAAGGGGAAAAAAAGTTTCAAGCTCAGGGAGGTTATCATTGCCTTTTGCGCAGGCTGGTTTTAATCACTTTCTTGTACCTCTCCCTGACTTCATTTATCAAGCCTTCACATAAAAGTTGCAAAGTGAGGTTATTCAGCGGATACCTCCATTCATCTCACATGATTGACCAGGGTGGTTTGCAGTACAAGCCAACCTGGGTGATGGCATTCCTCTTGTTTTCATTGCACAGCCTGCTTTCATTTTATGCTGTAATTGTGTTTTCACAAAACCATAACCAAGCAGGCTGCAGATCCCAGGTTCCAGATTTATTTACAAACACCCCTGACCAGCCCCCTCCGCCTTCTCCTGTTATCTACTTTATGCTGCTTTGGATCTTACCGCCAGGAGTCTGGGGTGGATTAGCACAAGATAGGAACTAGATCCAATCTAACCAAGGGGACCTAATCAACCCGTGCTTCCACCCCCGCTCCTCCTCCTCAGCATAAATCCAAGTCCTGCTTCCACACAAACATTTCATGGGAACTGGTATCTGATATTAAATACTACTTTGTGACTTTGCAGGAGTGGTGTCGACCTCAGGCAGGTAACAGAAGTGCTGGTCTTATTTGACAGAAAGAGGTAAGCTGCTCCACCAGGCAATTCAGGAGATGTCAGTGAAGAGGCCATACCTCTCGAGAGGCTGTTCAGGGGCCTGAGGATCATCATCTCTGCACCTCCACCAGATGGGCCATTGAGGTCTATGAGGCAAGTTATAGATCCTCTTACTGCTCAAGGTTACTCACCCTGGGTGAAGAGCAAGAACAGAGCAAACAGTTAAACCATCTTTGTATTAATGCAAATAAGACCAAGTTGAAATTTCATCTGCTGGTATGACTTCAGAGCTGATCACAAGGCAAAATGTGATAAAAACCTTTTTCCTGCCATTTGTGGAAGTAAAACCACCAGAATCTGGATCCCGCTGATTACTAAACAGCTGATTCGCATATAATGTGAGGGGTTTTTTTGTGCAGCTCAGGAACTTCAGCTGGTGTAAATCAGCATATTGATGGCTCTGAGTCAGTTCACACCACTCCATTTCAAAACTTGACACAAATTTTTCAGCGTACTTCCTTCGGGAAATAAACATCGAGTGAGGAAAGTCCAGCCAGCGATTACGAAGAGTTCCTGTCGGCACTGTTGATCTGCAGTCACTTTCTAGGCAAAAAGCCTTTTAGATAAAAGCAGCATTTCCACCCAAACAACCTGGACCAGTTTGGGTGGGGAAGAGGAAGGGCAGAATAGCCGACCAAGTCTTTGTTCTATTTAAAGCATTCCAATAAGATTTCAACCACAGAATACGGCAACACAACTGATCACAGGGGAAAATGCAATTAAAATACCTTCCTGCATTTTGCAGCCGCAAAATCGTTGGCAAATCACTGTAATCTGGCTTTGCTGAAGTGGAGGGCATGAGTCAATGCACCAGGAAAGAGTTTCAGCTAAGTACTTTTCAAGTTAATAACCTTACTCAGGGACAGGTCAGAGCCTTTTATACCTTCCCTCATAGAAATTGGGATCCACAAGTGACTTTTCTTAATGTCCTTTGCTTCCACTGCAGTGCTGAAACCTTGAAGAGACTCAGTTCAGTGACTGTGTATGCCAGTTCAGGTGCAGCAGACAGAAAAATGGAAGCTTCAGGTTGATAGAGATTCTGTTGCCAGTTTTTTACCTTTAGGTTTTGTTTCTGTCTCTTAATAGGAGACTGGTTTTGTAGATTACAAATTAACTTTAAGCAAAACCAGCAAGCAAATCCATCCGGCCTGAAGCAAGAAGAACCTTCAGGCGTGTGTTTGTAGGCTTTCTTTAGAAGAGCTCCCTGGACGCGCAAAGGGAGTTCTTAGTGGTAGTTTGTATATCACTGCTGCTATCTTGTTGATAGCATGCTTGTCTCCAGTCTCCTTTGTCCGAGTCCAATTCGAACTGGAATTCAGACAGAAATAATAACCAGAGAGGGATTCTCATTCATTTTTTCATCTCCTTCCAAATTCCTTGCTTGCAAAGGTAGTTCTTAGATTGCACCTTTGACAAAAAAAGTCTTCCACTATTGCTTGTGCCTCTGTGTGCGTGTGTTTACTGAAGTTGAATATTAAGATTAAAAGGAGCTCTTGGTTCTTTCTCACCAAAGAGCTGAACAACCCCTGACCCCTCAGTGACCTTTTAGGTGATGCTTTGGGGAGTCTAAAATCTTTGAAAAAGCGAAGGCTCAAGACCATGAACGTTATTAGCATTAGATGCTGAGAAAGCCTTTGATCGGGTGGAGTGGAATTATTTGGTAATAGTCTTAATACAATGCTGAATTGGAATCACTTTTGGAGGTATATTTCTTTCTCTATGTGACCTGTAGCAGATGTCAGGATTAATGTATACAAGGGAAAAGTTTTGTTCTTTTCTGGAAATATTTATAACACAGGCATATTTTATCATAAAGCTAATGAACAGGTTTTTAGCAGGAAGATTACTAAGGTTACCATCCCACTGAGATGATCATACCTCGCTATTACAAACGTAAATTGAAATGTTACCTTCCTGGAGAGATGAGAAAAAGGTTTTGCTGCGTAGTGTTTGAGACAATAAACTTTGGGACAGAATCGTAATGGAGAAATGAATGCAACAAATTAAAACTCGGCAAGAGAGAGAAAAAAAAAACCCACCTTTGTTTCCCCCCCCCATAATTTTTAAAAGACACATTCTCCAGATGTAAGGAAATGAATCATTAGAGAGTAAACCTGGCATTATCCCTGTATTGAATCTGAGGAATGAAGCAGGATTCATTCAGGGCTGCTTTTTCTTTGAGGATGGCAAAGATTAGCTGATTTATGTGAGAAATTTTAAAACAATTTTTTCCCCTAAGATTTCACAGATTCCCTTGTTTCAGGATAAAAATTAAATTTTGTGGGCTTTTTGTTTGGTTTTCTTTTTTCCAGTAAGTGTCATTGTAAATCAAAACTTCCAGAAAATTTTTCAAAAATTCGTAAGTCTTACTGTCAGTTCACCATTATAACCAGTGTAACCTTTTTGTTGTTCATTTCAGTGTGCTAGCCTATTTTATATCTCCTGAAACCAGGGGAAAAAAAAAAAGCCCTATTTGAACTTTACCCTGTGATGTAATATCTCTTTGTTTGTACTCCAAAATTTTATAGGCCTCCTTTGCTATGGTGCCTTATTGAAAACTCATGCCTTATTTGCTGTTCATTATTATCTTTTCAATATTTCTGCTTCTTAAGATTCCTCATCCTCTTCAACATTTGTTTCAAATGATTTTTTTCTGCAAAGGAATGCACTTGCGTTTTTGAAGGGAACTGGCACAGTGCTATTATCTATCCATTTTTCTAATTCTCTTGGTCTCTGTCACGAGTTCTGTGTTGTCCAAGAGAGATGTTTGCAAAGTATATTAGTTAAGAGTCTGCAGTTCTCAAACGTCTGGCATGCATGGATGATGCAAACAGGTTTAAAGACAGGACAAGGTAGGCTCGAACTTTTGTCTACTTGTGAAACAGTAAAAATTAATAAACGGATGAGGAAGACGGTCCGTTCTAAACACATACGATAGTCTGCTAAAGTCAATCCTAAAACACAGTGCTGCTGCATTTTTAATGCACTTGCAAAGTTTCATCTGCAAATTTCATTAATATACTCCTGTAGATCCAGGATGGCTTCTCCTCAGGAGTCTCTACTTTCTGGATCATAAAGTTGTCTTCACTATAATTTAGGAACCTCTGCGATGATGCATGTTCAGCTGTATTTGTTACTCAACAGATGTCTGGGTAGTTAAATTCCTCCATGAGCCTTTATCAGTACTTCTATTCTGGGATTCCCAACTGGTTCAAGATGTACCTCTCCTAGTCGGCAGCAGTACCACTGCTTAGCGATCAATATGCACAACTTGGGTCAGGCTTGTTCGGCATGGATCTAGAGTGGCCGGTTGCTCTGACCGCCACCAGTCTTGCTGCTCGAGTTGACTGTGTAGGCCTAGAGTCAACATCTTGTTGGTTCCTGCTCAAGAAGGACCGGGCTATAGGGGCAGCTGCGGATAGGTCCCACATTCATAATTCTCGAGACCATCTGCTGTGGTAACTGTCGCTGCTCTTCCTGTGGGGCTGCCGCCTGGGCTTGCTGCTCCTCCATAAATTTCAACAACACCTGCTGCTCTTGCTATTCCTTCCAACAGAAGCTCGAAAACACGCGCTGCTCACACTTCATTGAAACAGCTACCTTCCTGACATAACGCGCCGATTCCAAAGCCACCCCTTCGAGCAGTTTGGTTTCAATAAAACAGGCGTGATAACAAGTTAACGACGCTGAGCGGGAACATCTCTTCTGACCTACCCAGGGTTCTTCAGGCGTCCCAGCTGCCCTTCCCACTCCCTGGATCATCTTTTGTCTTGGAGAACCACTTGTGCCTGCCTTGGCCACTGGTTTCAAGGACTCAGCAGGATGCATTTAACCTTCTACCAGAAGGATCGACACCCGATAGCAGTGTGGGAAAGTTTTAGGCAAATGATGCCAGCCTGCTCTATTCCCTTAGGCTACTTCTTTGCATTACATACTAAGAAGCTTTACCTAGAGCTGGTCAAAGAGTAAAATAATAATTTGATTTTCAACTAGAAGTGCTGAATCTGGATCACTATGATTCACAGAGTCATAATATTAGCTATTAATGAGTATTCAGCCTGCTGCTGGGTGTCTGTGAAAATGCTCCCAAACCCTCAGAGTTTAAGGAATTTTGGCCTGAATGATATTCACCCAGGAATTTACTTGTTGTCATTCTTCCATCCAGAAGTATTTGTCATCCAGAGACCAGAAAAAAATCCCAGCTGCTTTTTGGTTTTCTGGGCAATTAGAAATGAATAAACATAGTAAAAATAAATGGTTTATTTTGAGTAAGCTGAAAGACAATTGTTCTCCTTCTGCACTGGCTGTGCACCCGTAAGTATTAAATTTACAGGTGTCAGAATTGGTTTGCAAAACACTCCTTATTAAAAAGAGGATTATATTTCCACCTCCCAGAAAAGGCATAGCTAAACTCTGCTGTAATTTCAACTAGTCCTGTTCCGCACTGCAGCAACTGGTGAAGTTGCTCCTCTGGCATGGGAAGTTTTGACTCCATTATAGGCACCTTTCACTTCGTCTGAAGTCAAAGTGCTTCCTTCTCCCACTGAAAATGGGCAAGAAAGGAAGGAGGTGAGACAGTATTGTTTGAATATCCCCATCGGTTTTGGGATTTTTGCCCCCCACCCCGCTAATTTTTCTTCCTCGTCACTTAGACCACGGTGATAAAAGGCAGGATGCATTTCAGGACACTACTCGCCATTTAAAAAGAAGAAAAAGTGCAACAAAAAGGAGCTGTTTCTTCTTTTTCAACAACTAAATTGATCTCCTTTGCCTACACTCCTCACCAAGAATCTGACTTCTTCTGGCTAGCTAGCAACTATAAAGTCAAACACCTGTTTACCAGACACAGAGCTATGTGTCTGCCATTGCCGATCCATCTGTGGAACATAAACATAACTTTCACCAGCTGCTTCTTTTAGCATGGGCTGGTAATGGAAGCCATTATAGAGCATATCAACAACATACTTTCCTAATAATCATGGGCCAGAGCATCACAGGGTGTAAACTGGCAGAGCCTCACAGAAGGTGATACTGATGTACACCATCAGAGGACCTCAGCCCGTTGTGTTTGTTTTCTTCACACTCTTCTCCTTTTAGCACCCTTATTTTCCTAGTTTCTAGTTTGTTTCTGTTTTTTCCCATTATATTATACTAATGAGGCAACATGTTGTGGAATAATTCCTGGGCCAGGCTCAAGCAGTAATGGATAATTACCTTGGGTACCATACAGCCTCAATATTAATGACTAAGAAAACCCCTGAAGATTCAGAGGCGTGATACTGCAAAGACTCCAACTGGATTTGAGCCAAACGCCCCATTCGTATCAACATGCTCAACTCTATTGACTTCAGGAGAATTATGCCTGCTTTTGTTTGTTGCAAATGTGCTGCAGGTGATTCACAAAATCATGCCCAACCACGTCCACACTCTTTAGATTTAAGTCAAGCTTGAAATCTCACAGTGCAAACAGCAGATTCCTTTTTGTCTTGCATGAAGACTAGTGTGTTATGACTATAATTAAATTGCTGATAGATCCCCTTATCTCTCAGGCTGCTCCAGCATGCAGTAATGAGGCTCTGCTCTGGATGAGCATCAACATACCTCTTTCCCTGTGTCACATCAGTTCAGCAGGTCAAGATCTTGATGGTGACCCAAGACAACATTCGTCCTATGATCAGGCAGTTCATTTTCCTTTCAGTGTAAAGGGCAGAAAGGCCATGAGACTTTTTGACTCTTCATTTTCCAGTCAGGAGACAACCTGGGACTCAGAAAAGAAATTCCATTAGTGCCTGAGGCTCTCAAATGGGAAAAACTTGTACACCTTTAGAGATGTCAAATTTGGGGAAGCCTATCCTGTTGAGTTCAGCCCAGAAACGGTAGCAGTCCCTGAGACTTACCCATTAGAATTCGCTTTCCTCTTAGTAATCTTGTAACATATGCTGAAGGGTGCTTTCCAGGACTTCTGCAATTGCAAAAATCAACGCTCACCTCTAATATATTCCAACTCGAAGTATGCAACCTTGTTTAAAATGCACTGATAAAGCATATATTTTCATGTATCGTTATGTCTAAATGCATGATAACCGGGTTGAAAATCAAATTATCTGTGTTAAGGTGAATATTACAATGTGACTACTGCCTGCTGTGCCGTGAATGAATCTTGTAAACACAATCAAATCTCTCTCCTTCTCTCCCTCTCACACACAGAGACAGACACATGCACACCCTTGCACAAGAAAAGAGATTCTTCACCTTCTGCCATCATATTGTCACAGCAGCTCATGTTTATTGTGAATGACATCTTCAGCTGCAACTCAGCATGAGCTCCAGTATGCTGAAGCTGAACATCCTACCAGGAAAATCAGCAGTGACATTAAAGTTGTTTCATGAATAATGAAAAAATAAATATCACATTTACTGTAGGTACACAAAATGCTTTGTTTAACTAAAAACGTTTGCAGAGAAATTCCAGGTCTCTCAGGGTAGATACTGTTTTATTAACTGTGGATAGAGAACTTATTTAGATGGAGCTGTTTTCATTATATTGGTAATTCTCTCAATTATACAAATGAAAGAACATGTGATCAGTACTATCAGTAGGATACAGACTTCTCTTTTAAAAACTCTAAACTCTCAGAAAATCACAAAAAAGCAAACCCTCCATGCTTGCAGCCCCTGAGTCTTTCAGCCACTTAAATTCTGTATAAGGAGGTTTAAATATGTCTCCCAAGTCCAAATTTGTGTAACAACAGTTTTAATCATTTATGGGGGCAAAAAGGCTTCAGAGACAGTAATGCAATTACGTAAGTGTATAATGCGAAAGAGAATTCAATTGTCTTGATGCCATACAAGGCAAGCTTATTACGGGATCCCAGCAAAAGACGCTCAAAACACGACTGCACTGCGTCCAGAGTTTTGTTGGCAGCATCAGTGTGTGTTCCTGCCAGCTGTCAGAAGTTCATAATCACAAATTTCAGGGAGAAGAAACAAGCCTAGTTTGAATTACGGGGTTACAGTGACCAGAGATTTATATAAAAGTTATTTGTAGTGGAAATGCTATATTTTGTCCTATTAAGGACTGAGCAAACACACTTTTTACATAGCATTAATGTGTCAGGCAAAAGTGAAATCTTTCAATGATTTCGGGCTTTGCGCTAGACTGCAACTTGTGATTCTAAAATGCAACGGCTTTTAATGACACGCAAATATTCTTGCTTCCAGAAGTGGAATACAGTCTCGCTACTGTCCCTTAAAAAAAAAAAAAAAAAAAAAAGGGGGCTGTTATTCCCCATTCTTTGGAATGTTTCATCCATATTCATAGCAATAACCCTGAGAAATGTTCCAATGTGCCAAAGAGTATGAAAACTAATACCAAACACATTGTCAATATCCTACTAACTCTTGCTTATGAACTTATCAGCATGGAAATAGTTATTCTCAGTAGAACTTTCTGAATGGAAATCATAAATAATCAGCTTCATAAATAGTGCAACTAGTAAATACAGGCTTAGTAGTAGTGATTCAAAAGACCCACCTTCTCTCTTCAAGGAGGATGAACAGAATTGGTTTTTAGCTTTCACTGAGGCAGGCACAAAAATAGTGTCTTTTCTATAAACCTAGGTCTTCCATTTTTTATAGAATAGGATACTTTATGACTCCTTTCTTGTGTGTGCAAGTTGCCTGTATTTCCTATTCACAGAGAAATGCTCATTTCCTGTTTAAAAACACACATGTATTTACTCTTATTTGTTTAACAACATCCTAAATAGCAGTAACAAAAAGAGCACTATACAGAAATAATCCACCTTATTGGTACCCGTACACAAAGCCTCTACTCCTCCTTATTCTTTGCCTTTAAACAAGACAGAAAATTAAGAGTATTTTTTTTCTTTTTGACATGTGCCAATGCTTGCAGCAAAAAAGATAAGGAGATAAGTCTAAGGTATGTTATCTCTTTAGGCTCCCACTGCTGTCAGGTGGGCTTAGGCAGGTGGTTTAGAGTTCCTCCTTACTAGCTGCAAGGCCAAATCATGAATTGAGGGAGGGCCAACATTTAGATCTGACAGGCAGGAAGAGGTGCATCAGGTATCCCTTGTCATGCAGTCAAAAGAGTTAAAAATAAGCAAATATATGAGCAAGTAAAACCCGTGTATTAATGGGGAATGTGTCAGTCAATAGCAATGCAAGCTGTGTTTCTATTATACAAGAAAGGTAAAAGTATTCTACTAGGTCACTTAGTTACTTCAACCAGATGGAATCCAAAATGTTCAGAAAATTAAAAATCCATCTATTCCTCCAAAGTTGCATTCCATCTGTTTTCAGACATTTATGGAATCTTTTTGCATACAGGATATGGCAACCACTGGTGCCTCGGAAATATTTCTTTCCCGTGCAGCTCACAGAAAGCCAGGCTGGATATAGACCACACTGGAGTAAGCCCTTTTTTCAGGTGCTCTTATTTGTCTTCAAAATATAGGAAACACTAGCCGTGTTTTAAATAGAGGAATCATAAAATCCAGCGTATTACTGTCTGCAAAAATGCAACAGGAACTTTTAATCTAAAAAAAAATAATAATAAAAAAAATCAGGCTATTCCCTGCTCTTTCCACCTTGAAAATTTTAACTTTCCTGCCAGTCTGTTTCTCATTTTCAGCTTGTGGAGACAATAAGAATGATTCAGATGCTATGAAGGAATGCAGCCTGGCATGTAGTGATCTCCACCCTGAAGATAAAAGTGACAAAATTACCCCAGGAGTTATGAGCTCTAGTCTTCATCAATCATTTTTCAAGAAATATTTTATTTCATTCAACTACATATTGTGCCTAGACCTAACTGGGGTATGGTCCCCTTCCTTCTATCCTTGTTCTCAGCATCTTCAGCTTCACCAGATGGAAGGATATCATCTGGCATGCAGGCCAGGCCAAAGTTTCTGTATACGACACAAACATCCACATTTCCTCTGTTTCCTTAGGACCTTCCTTCCTTCGCAGTCAGTGGCTCATACAATACTTTAGCATCAATGGGCATTATCCTGCTTGGTGCTGACAATATTTTATCCCCTGGCAAAGCTCACCCATAAGGTAAGTACAGGCTATATCTATATTGTCAGCGAAGTTATATTCCCACTTCTCTCCTGATTATCCACACCTCATGTTAAATCAATCCCAGCTTCTGTGTTGGAAGGAGCCAACTATATCCCTCCGAGCTGCAAGACATTCAGCAGGTAACTCTGCCCCAGGACTATTTCTTATTGGTCAAAACCACACCAGGTTTGGTGATCTTACAGAATCCTCCAATGCTACATCAGCAGTCCTTTGCACCATAAACACCCTTCATGCCCTTATGCCAAGGCCTAGATTACTTCAGAGTCTGTGACTCGGGAGGATACATGATCTACATCTGCATTTTGTTCACCTCCCCAGGTCATTTGGGTAACTGGCAGGTGACTGTCACATGGGAAGACAAAGCACTCAAAAATCCCAAGCCGGCACATCAAAAAGCAGAGAACTGCCTTTTAAGTGTAAGACTGCATTTAAAAAAAAAAAAACCTGAAAATCACAAATGGTGGATGATTTGTTTCCATCTTTGTGTTTTGTTTTGAACGTCGGGTCATGTCTTCACATTTTCTTCTGCAACCCCAATGGCAGGAAAAAAAAAAAAAAGGAAGTTAATATTCATACTTAGTCTCATGCTGTCCAAAACTGACACTTAAAAACAAAAACCCCACACACAAATTCAGTGAGAGTATTGCAAGACTCTTACTGAAAACTGGTACCAGTGACATCAAGTTCTGCTATAACAAGCCCGTACTTTTCATCACTCCAGATTTGAAATCCACCAGGTTTGACTTTGGGGTGGAGAACCACAAGCTAAAAGACCATATTCAATCAGCAGCAGAACCAGAGAGTAGATTTCCTCCTTTTTGGGACAAATATTCTCTCACTGAGGAAGCTTTCTGCCCAAGATGGACGAAACGCAAGTGGCAAACCAGCAAAACTAGAAAAAACCTAACTGGTGCAAGAAGGGCTGCTGAGGAGCATCCTGAGAGTGCATCCATCCACATGAGGCAGGCGCACATCTCCCTGGGTGTCATCTTCCGTCCACACAAATAAAACACCTCTCTCTCAAGAGTTAAAACTAATTAAAGCTTTCCTTTGATTACACAGAGGGACTTGGACCCACACCTCCTTATCAGCTGAAGTGCCTGCACTGCTTCTCTTTAGTTTCACCCATCCCCTGCTAAGTTTAGAAGAAAAGGCAACAGCTGTGGCTACTGACAGAACAAGGTTGGCAGCTGCAAAACTGAGATGCCACATTTCAGTATATAATTTTCTTTCCACAGTGTCTCTCCCTAACTTTCCTCTTTAAGAGGCACTTAAAATCCATGTGTCTGACTCAATTACTGTTATTGTAGCTATGGAACAGAATGTGATGCTGATGAGGGCCTACCTGTCTAGTTAGCTTCCCTTTCTGGATGCTTTCTTTCTTTGATTCACCATTGCTTGTGACACATGTATTGTCTAAACTACGTTCAAGAACAAGTCTCTAATACATTCAATGGAAGGAGGTGAAAAATCAGAAAACGGTGTATCAGTTGCATGCATAAATTTATGCGCTAACTTTAAACGCCCTATTTCTGAGAAATATCTTATATAGAAAGCATGGTTTCATTGCAAATTAAGAATAACATTTGCAGTAAAATTAAGAATAAAATTTCTTTTGCTTCCTTTGATTAGGAGAGCACCGACATTGCATAAATGCTCTGTCTTTATGAACTCATCTAGAGATTCTGCGTTCCTTCAGCATTCAGTACATTATCAAATCATATCCGAAGTACTATGAATTCATGCCCCAGAGGGCATGAACCCAAATTTAAAGTCATCATCATTCTGTATATTTTCTGCTCAGCTGAAGGTTTTATGATACAGGCTGAATGTCTTTTCAGGACAACCCTAAAAATAAGCTAATGCAGTGGGGACTGAATTTATCGGACATGTACGCTCACCTTCAGTTGATGTTCTCCTTAGGTCAGTTCTCATGTGATTGGCAAGGGATCGTGACAGCTTGTATCTTCCTATGAGAAACCTGTGTAGACACTGGTAATTAGAACTGCCACTCAGTCCTCCCTGACAACAGCTACTGCAGTGGCTCTGGGCCTCTGAACTAGCTACTGCCTCTGGAAAATCCTGTTTCCCAGTGTCTTCTCCTCCATCGCCACAGACCTAATTGCATGTAAACATTCTGTAATTTATTACGCGACACAAAAACATTGGTACCTTCAAGCTGAAAATACAGCGGTTGATAAATACCGAAAAACTACGATTCCAAAGTGTCACCTACAATGTAGCTCTCCAACTGCCTTCCCTGACTGGTTGCTGAACTAAGGATACTTCCTCAGTAATGGAAAATCTGAGAAGGGTCTCAGTCTCTTTTTTAAGGAGCCTAATTCTTAGTTAAATTTATGAGTGTTGAGCCTTGTAAGTCAGTTCAGTTTTGGAAAAAAAAATTCCATTTCGGTTTGAAAATACCAGTGCATTCTCTCTGTAGTATTCTACCTCAATCAGCACGAGAATAAAAAGGTTCAATTACCTATTAGTATATTTTTACCCCTAACTGATTTATTCACAAGCTGTTAATGACTGCAACTATCAAAGAAAAGAAAATGAAAGAAAAGTTATGCAATAGGAAAACAAACGTGAAACATTTCCAGTTCACGGCTGCATTTGCAAGAGACTAAGGATAAGGCAAGATGTTTGGAAATACTTACAAATGAAAATGAGGCCGAAATATTTCCTTGTACTAGGATATCTACAGAATGAAACTTGGATTCTATTCTCGGCTTTGCTGCAATTTGGAGGTATCATTTCAGATACAGCTTCCTTGTCTGTGAAATGGGGCTAACAATAGAGCTGTAGTTTCCATGCACAGTGCCCAGTTATTTAGATCTCATCATGTTAAACAGCATCTTTTTTCCCCGCAGTAGAGAAAAAAAGAGCCAGAGCGAGGTGGTCAGGAATTGTTGAGATACAGGGTTGAAAAGGCAGTGAAATCTAATCTCCAGACCATGGAAATCAGTGGAAAGTGACTTCAAAACACTGTTGATTTCAGTGGTTTTGGGATCAAGGTTTAGGAGAACAAACTTACAGCACGAAGCAAGTCTGTTTTCCAGAGCAATGCTTGACTTCTTGACAGGAGCAGCCTGTCAGACAGCAGCAGATTGTACCTTTGGGGCAAACCTATACTGAAGGGCTGTATATAGTTGTAGGGTGTCCAGGAGCACCTCAGGAAAGGAGTTCCCCCTCTGCTCTCCCCACAGCTTGTTCAAGACAACAAAGGAGGATGTTCTGGCTTACCCCTGTGGTTAAGCAGAAAATATCTGGCACCAGACCAGGTGTGAAGAGCCCGGAGGAGCAAGGAAGCCAGGCTGTGTGGGAAGGGGCAGGCACAGGGACCTGCTTCTACTTCCTACCACTTCCCACTCCATCAGCATCCAGCCTGCTGGCTAGGGGAATTTCAGACGTGTTGTGCAGAATCACATACAGAGTACCGAGTGTGCCAGAGCTGGAAGGCATTGCAACCGTTGCAGTGCTGAGTTCATTTTCCCAGTAACAATCCAGCCCAAGAAGAGAATGGCACAGTGTATTAAGTCACAGTGTATTAAGCATCTTGATAAAGTTTTATGCAACCACTCTTCACAAACCAACCCAGAAATGGCAGTGCTGTATTTTTAGACAGATAATTACAAGGGTACTCCCATATATGTGTGCTTCAAAATGAATCCAGTAGTGTAATCATGCAACGGGTCAGAAATTACTCAGTGAATAGTACCATGTCCTTTTTAGACTTCTATTATAGCGTGGTGGCGGCGTAATTGTGCTGTATTTGGGTAACACTCCAGCACAGTGCAAGGGGAGTAAGTGCTCTATCCCTCTTCATGGGCACTTCTTCTTGAAGCGTCCACCCACCACAGATACAACACACCCTTCACCTCGGTCATTGTTAAACTATCTGTTCCCTGCATTCAAAAGTCCCACTAAATGCAACACCAAGCCCACAGATTTCTACTCCACCAATTGCATGCGGTTTTCAGAGGATGCAAAACCCTATGTGTTGGTAGTGCCAAGCTCATCCAAGATACCTCATAACCCTCTTCTCAGGGATGGTGGGGGAGAACAATGTTAAGACATAAGTAGCAAAGTAAGCACTGCTAATCTGTGGAAAAATGCATTTTAGAAATGTTACAGAAGCTCAGAACATATTACTGCAATCCCAGGCAACACAGGCAGAAGATAAAATCTAAAGGAAATCACAACATCTTAAGCACTGAATTACAGTTATGGCAGCCAAGTAATGAGAACCCTGCCCTTTTAGACAGCACACAGTATCATTGCGTTTAAGAGCTCATGGTGGCCATAGTATTCCAATTTTGAAACAAATAAACTTTTGCTTATTCCTCTCCCCCACCACTCTTCACTATTGTGTAATAATCTTTATACCAGTTTTCCATGTACTAGTAGAATAGGTATCTTCTGAGAAAAATATTCCGAATTTAAGATGGTTCCAATTTTATTTTATTTTTTTAATGTAACTGTTTAGCTATCAGCAGAGGCTGATTAATGCAAAGTTCTCTTTTAGAGAACTTTGTGAACTGTTCCTTTTCAGTGCTGTTCTTGCCTGTCACTCCTTCCAGTGACCACTCTGTCCCAGCTCCAGCCTTTCCTGCTCCCTTCTTGATGTGGTAAAGGAACTGGAGTAGGTGTGTACCCAATAGGTACTAGTAGTCAATCCCTAATTACACTTGAGCCCATTTCAGTTCAGGTTTGATTCTAGAAATCTTACTAACTTTGAGAAGTACCTCATTTCCACTGGTGCGGTTGTGAATATCAGCATCTCTTCTAGCAGAAGGTCAAAACCATTCTGAAGGTCTACAGTGACACAAAGGACGATTCAGCTGGTACCCTGGGAATGTTCTTAGTTTACATAACATAGAAAGACAGCTAGAAATGATTCTTGCTGAACCTGACTAAAAATATGTTTGCGACATCATTAATGGATTCTATTTCCCGTAACTGAAAGGCAATTTGATAAATCATCCTTTGCCATAGTGCCAATAACTGCAAGGAATTCTGAAAAAAAGTCCAGAAATGATTTTTTTTAGAAAAGCCACAGATCCTGAAGGTACACTGCTGGCAAGCCCTCGAGTGTTTATATATTACAAGCCAAGCAATTTAAGTAATCCCCAAGTTCATTACGTTCAGCTAGGTGCTCAGGAGACGTCCTCTCTTCCCTTGGTTTCCAAGAATACACCAATATAGAGAGTCTTATTTTTCACAACTGATAGGTTCTGTGTGGCTGGGACTAAATTACAGTAGCAGGATTTTAACAACTGCAGAAAAGACTATAAAACTTTCTGCCCCTTATTAACTACTGTGTGACTATTAGGTTTATGGGCAACGTTAACATTGCAGCATAGGAACAAAAACATTGTAAACGGTCTCCAAAATGTTGGGAAGCAATTTTCCCCAAGAGAGGCAGGGGGCCCTTCCAATCCTGGTAAGGTATGGAAAGGGTCATGTGGCACACATGTAAAACTAGATTAAACTCTCTGTTGCTAAGTAATTAAACCTAATTGTAAACCTGGGCAAGTGCTAATTTTAAAACTGAGCTCCTTGTTCAGAGCTCCAAAATCTCTATTCAAAGTTCATGGAAAATGAAAACTGCCTCTTTAAAAGAAACCAGCTTCCAGCTCCCCAGAACGGAGCCCCTGGGCAAGTGGTTCAAAATATGATTTTTATAAACAAATCTGACATAGCAAACTTAATGCAAAACCCTATGCATATAACATCACTTATGTGTGCAACTCGTTTAAATTATAGCTGTAGAGAGAAGGAAATAAAACTGGCATATTAACCTTTGGCACAACAGTGCTCACATACTAGCGATGTTCAGCAGCAGATGATATTATTGTGACTCCCACTAGTATTGTCATAGTGAAGGGTCTGTCAAAATTCATGTTCGAAACCTCTACAGTCAGAGTTTATTAATTCAGCCATGAGCATCCTTTCCAGACCTACCTTGGCATGTGCAGTCTTCAGAGCAAAATCTTTTTTACTGCAACTTCCCTTTCCCCATCACTGTTGTATTTAACGTCGCTGAATGCAAAAATAAAATAAAATAAGTTCATGAAATACAGCATTTCCTCATCGCCATCATATTTAAAAACACCGAACACAAAAATAAAATAAACCAGAAATTAATGAAATATAGCATTCCACGACTTATTGCCATAAGCCCATTGGATGCCTTGCTTCCCAAATGTCCTTTTTAAAGAATGGTCTGCTGAATTTTTTTGAGAGAGAACCCTTTCCAGTAGTTCAAAAGGACAAGCTAAATGCATAAGCAAGACAGACTTAAAAAACAGTTTACAAGTGAAATTTAAAACGTTCTCAGATTTTTTTTTGTGAATGCTCCACGTTATTATTACATTCCTATATGACTAACAAAAGCATCATATGAAGTGAGCCTTCCGTGTTAAATAATGACTTACTGTGAGTAGCTTTGACAATGTCACTCAGGCCACAATGTATGTTCTCTGCCTGTCTATATGCTCTAAAACATTCTGGTCAAAAGTTTCAGATGAAGGATGTAACACAACAGCTTGGGGTGTCCTTTGATTTGGTTTCTTCGTGCATCTTGAAAATGAAAAATGGTTCGTTACATATGAAGGCCACGAGGCTTACCTGTGGGTAAGGCTGATTTCACCTGGAGAACAGTTAGCCTTCAGAGTGACGGTAAATGGAGACACAAGCCAGCACAGGTCCAAGTGAGAGCATTTCTTGGCTCCTTATTTCAGAGAGTGACTCATAAAAGGAAAAGCATGAAGCCAAAAATTTCAGAGATAAACAAGTCTACGAAGTTGACATTAAGTGAACCAATCCTGTGAGATAGTAAGTATGATGGCAAGCCAAGTTTTGGAGTGCCATTGCACTTTCCTTGCCCACACAATGAAAGTAAAACAAGCGCAGACTTGCTGTGCTGCAGGATACAATGGTTGAAAGAATAATCTGGTTATTGGCAAAACCATTAGATTTGAGAAAAGTTACTTTACCAAAATACCACAGGGCCATAGCAAGACATATTTAAATGACATCTAGAGAGATTGGTTTAAGCAATCCTTACTTTCTCTACTTTGTGGAAGAATCCTGAGAGCCACCTCTATTTCCCCGACTCTCTTCTACCAGCAACCTCTTGGGCAGTGCCTAAACAAAGGAATCTGTGATGTACTCCTAGTATTGTGGGATTAAGAATGTGACACCTTTTCTGTCCTTACTTCCTCTGATAAAACTGGGACAAATCAGGACTGCAGAAGCTACTATGCAAGCTATACCTAGCACAGGGCCAAAGATCAATGCATGTGAAGCAGAAGGAAAAAACGACAGATTTTGAGTACCAAAAATAAGCTGCGAAGAAACTTAATCCTCAAAGGTCAGATGTACATCTGAAAGGCCCAGGCCGTGCCTTTGTATCAGAATGTTACAACATTAGCCCTAATGACTTAATAGTTTTGCCCTTGACTTGTGTCAACAGGAACCTATCTTATTACATGGTAAATTAGTTGCTTCCAGCCTACTGCAGACTCCTAGGTGATGGGAAGACAGAGGCAATTCTAGCAAAATTAGAAATGTAACCTAGTACCTAAATAGCATTGCTTAGCAGTATTTAGTAGCATTTTAATTTTTTTACATGTGTTTGAGTAAAGGAAGGCTGGACACAGTGTGGGGAAGAAGCTACCACGTTTGGCATTTGCAAGCCAAAATTAAAAGGCAGGCATCTCCTTTGCATGCTGTTGTGCAGTGTCATCAAAGGTCATCGTCTGCTGCAGATATCAAGGCATAATGAGCTAGGGTCAGGCGTAACGATGGTAGGCTCTATGTAACAGAGGATGCTTTCTTATGCTCCTTCCCTTCTCTTGGAGAAGTTTGCATCCTTTACAGACTTTCTTCATATCCACGCAGAAATAATTTCCAAGCCTGGCACAGCACAAAGCCACCAGGTGACCGAGGTGCATTAGCACCTAACTATTCAGAGCCTTGCATAAAACAAGGACAACCAGTAGTTTCTAAAAGAGTTACTGTTACCAGGCAAATGTCTCATTCTATTTAAATTGAGAAATTCCGTATTTTCCAATTTATCTGGAAGGCTTTGTTTCCCATCTGTCCTAAAAACCTGTCTCCTGTCAGCTAGACAAAGGGTTACTTTTCACAATAAATACACAAGAAGGGAGAGACATGCTTATATGGTTATGTAAGTCTTCTTTAAGGAGTTTTACAGACAAGTGAGATGCAGCTCCAGACACTAGACTTTTAAATCATTTAAAGCTGACATAAGCTGATCCTAGGCACAGTTTATAATCATGTTTTTACTTTTCAGCTCTGACAATTACAAATTGTTTGTATTAGCTCCACAAGTATTCCTATTCAGCAGTATTGTCAAAGTCCATTCATCCCAGTCTCATAACAGCACACCAATCCTTTGCTTTGCCAGCCTCCATCCATAACCTTCATCCAACTGTTACCAGCCACGTGGGGAGGGGCAGGAGAGATCTACAGCCTGCAAAAAAACCCCCTCATCTGCAATCTGTGGTAGCTGCAGTTTCCCATGTTTCAATGTGGTTTTCAGACCATCTCAGCTCGACAGGAAGAAGCCTGGCATCCTCTAAGCATGTTGCACTTGTAACCTCTGAAGATGTTCAAAAGAAAAAGAAAAAAAAAAACAACTAACCCGAAAGGTCTTAACCATTTTGCATGAAGTTGCATGAAGAGTCTTGGGGCCTAACTTGACTGGAACTGTTTTAAGTACTTCTCTACTACAGCAGCGGTGTGTCATATGAAAGGCTTTGTTTGGCATCTATCCACAGTCATAAATAAAAAACATATTTATCTTTGGTCATGCATATAATTTAAAAGTTGGACAGCCGGAACCTTTTTTCTCCTTTTAAATCTGTAGCAAGCCCAAGATAAATTCTTATAAATTATTTCTTTTAAAAGGAGGAAAAGAAAAAAACAATAACAAAATAGCTTGGCTATTTGGAAATCTGGAAAACAGATTATTTCTTTGGATGGAACAAAGTGTGTATATATGTCGTCATGACTTTAAACAGTTCCACGATTCCCCATGGAATTACTTAATTGAAGCTAATAAGATGTGGAGTTATCAGTGGTTTGCCATGATAGATTTCATATGGTCTCTCCAAGATGTTTTACCTCCTCTTTAAAACTTACTGACCTAAGATTGTGTTAACTGGTGATCTGAGCAGCAACCACCACAGATACTAAATCTGAGTGAAACCCTATTCAGAGAGGGGACATGAGTTTGGGCAAACCCCTTGTAACTCCAACGTCTGTGCAACACAAACACTTAAACTTCTGATTTGTAGCATGTGCGACAACCTCCCATAGAAACCTTCAAATGAAAGACCTATTTGCCTCTTAACGCTTGCAGCATGGGTCAGAGGTCCTTTCTTTTGGCATCACAAAATTAGGAAAGATACTATTGTCAGCAGACTAGAGATCCCAACACAAATCTTCCCTCAATTACCATGCTTCATAAGGTGGTCCCACAAGCTCACCCCCCTGACACTACAGAGGATCAGGCCCACCTTCGTCCATTAAACAGAGTAGCCAATCAGGAGTACATGCTAAAAATTTTTTTTACTAGTTAGAACAATTAAAAAAACCCTGTGCCCTTCTTACATCTCAGCTTAGAAAAGTAAATCCCTGCTGTATTTGAGATGGATACATAGTGTCCATAGACAGTAATACATTTTTACCAATAAGCACGTAGCTACACAACCTAACAGAGAGCCAGTAAAGCTTTCTGTATGCACAGAAACAGGTTATTTGGCATGTGCAAACTGCAGGTGCTTTATAAGCATCTGCATGTACCCGTTTCTGATAATATCTCAAAATAAATTTGGCTTGAGCCAGCGTATCTGTGTCACTATACAGGATTAAATCATTCTGAAGTTTATGGAGGAGGAAAGATTTTTCCTACACTGATAGCAGCAGAGTTTATAAAGGACTTTGGGTAGAGGTAATCTGCATAACTTTGGCACACATTTCATACCTACATTTTAGGTAATTAATTAAACTGTCTTCCTAAAATTGGCCAAAATTAAGCAGCTTATCATTATTTTCCTTCAGGAAGAGAAATTTGTAGACTTTGCTGGCATAACCACCTTTTGCCTTCAGCAATTTTTTTTCCTGAAAACTTATTCCCTGCACCTGCAAATGCATCCACTGCATATGTTTCTTTTTAATGATAATACTCCTTTCGACTATACCATCCTCACTGATAAAGTCAAGTACCTGTCTATGGGCTGCAGGGTCAAGCTCAGTGTACCACCTATCAGTAATTACGTCAGTCAGCAGCAAGCACGGTGCATTCATTAACCTATAAGCAACCTTGGTATTTAACTTACACTGACCAACATTATATTCAGTATTAAAGAAACTGCATGCAAACACCATGATATAGGAAATGCAAGGACACAATAAATGCCATGGGATAACACTGCATTTGGAAATAGTTGAAGTCAACATAAAGAGAGAATCGTAAGATAAAACAACTACTTTGCAGCTGCTTGTGGACAAGGACAGCCTGGGGAACCGACGCTCAGGATTAATACAACCTCCTTTAGGCAGTGAACTAGGTGAACAGGAGCCTTGCGTTCATTTTCTAGCCAGCAAAGAGTAAAAGTCACCTCCTGAAGGCAATTCCCATCTTAGGCATCCACACTCTGACACCTCTGACTCCTCACCGACCACACAGGGAAGCGAGGGCAACTGGGCTCCTAAGTCAGGTGCCTTGTGTAGTTAGCAAGAAAAGAATCCAGGCTGAACTTTCTGGCATATTTCTGTTACCAGTTTCCCTGTAAGACAGTCTGTAACTTTACGTGTGTTTCTTAAAATGCAAAAGCTCATAAGATTTACAAGGTTAGCAATGCACACTGCTGTAAGCGGCACGCAAACTCAGATGCTGCAGGATTCTTTACCAGTGCAAGTTCTCATCCATCTCGGCATATGGATGAACTGAGCAGAGGAGAAGCAAGCCTGATTGTAATTACATTAAGCACTTTGGCAATAAGGAAAAGTTTGTACTTGTACACAGATGGCTTTATGTTACAATGCTATAAATGTGCCAAGTTTCATGGCTTCACCACATGATGCAGGGAAGGGGCTTGATCCAAAGTCTGCACAAACCTGCTGAAAAGCTCTCACTGATTTCAGCACATTTGTATCAGGTTTATGACAAGTCCACTGGACACACCTGGAAAAGGGAATAGCGTTTTGTACTAAAATGCAATTATTTTAGACCATTTTTAGCCCGGTTTGCCTTTTTTAGCCCAAGTCTTCATGCTTTGGTGACTCTCTTTTCCTTTAAAGGGGAAACAGTAAAGTCCAGTTTGGGTTGATTACAATGATTTTGACTGCCCACTGTAGTTCTCATCTAAGCTGGAAACTTAAACTTTGCAGACCTCACGGAAACTACCTGGGGGAAAAAATACTACATTCTTATTCTATGAGGCCTCCTGAGTCCTTCTGATGTTTTTCATTCAAGTCCTCTTTTCTACGACCCTCCCACTCCTACTACTTCATGAAGGTAAGAGATTTTTAAACTTACTTTAAAAGTCCTTAATTTAGAAAAATAAACAAAAATTCTGTCAACCCATTCCCCAGTGTCTCACCATAACTTATTTTAGCATAATAAATCTTCACCCTGACAGCTCTCTGATGATGCATTGCATTAATACATCATAATGACAATACTTGTGATATATGATGGATTTATTTTCTGAAAGGGGTATCACCTATACATTCCACCTTCCCAGCATAGCCAAAGATTTTTTGGGAAAAGGGGAGGTAAAGGATGTTCTTTACCCAGAAGGCAAAATCTCACAAGAGAATGTTGAATTAATTTGATTGCCCTTGTTAAAATACCAAAGAGAATAAGAAATAAAATGCCTTCTGCACACAAACAACTTCTATCAGTAAGATGACCTGTTTGTTCCCCAAATACTGATACTCAGGCTGGAATATAAAAAGGAAATTCTTTAATATACTTGTATCAGTCATGCTAATACAGGAGAAACAGACTCTAGGAAATAATCATGATGACTTCGATAGGGTTGAAAGATTGTGATAATGAGAGGTACCATATTTAAAAGCATAACTAAGGCAGTCTGCAAACAGAAATAACTGGCAGCCTCAGTGAATAATATGGTGAGAGTTGTGTACACTCCAAAGAGTCACCCATGACTGACACAAACCAAAATCTTTTCAGTGCCTGAGCACAGACAAGGCGATGACAGGGCTTTTCAGTAGGAAATAAAGTTAATTTTTGACATGGATATCTGGCCTTCCACAACACCATTGCACATAAGGACCAGATCATAGGCTGGTATTTGCTGTGCTAGGCTCTGCACAAACAGAACAAAGACAATCCTGGCCTCAACCAATTTAAACTCAATTTCCAAGGTTTAGAATGCAAAATCAGCCCCTGGCTTAGAAGAGCCTATTGCCTGGGCAGAAGGTAGTAGTAACTTTGCTCCGAAGGCTCATCTTGCACATGTGACTGTGTGGGCTGAACAGTATGAGATTTGACAGACATCTTTGACAGTAACTGGTCTAAAGTGGCCCTCCTGATGCACTTGGCTTGCACACAGGTAACTCTGACAACAACCTCAGTGCCCCTGTTCTTGGCATAAAGATCGCAAGGGAAGTTAGAGCCTACCTTGAGCTTACCTATAGCCGCCTTTTTTTGGAAACACCGTCTTTCCACCCGCTACCAGGGCACCGAATTCCTGGTATTCAGCTTAGGTGCAGAGAAAAAAACAGGTGGAACAACGGGCTCCTGGCTTTTTAGGGGTTCTGGTAGTGATCTGATATTTTGATGAAAAACTTGACTTTTACAAAACACTTACAGTGGACTCCCTTCAACATCGAATTGCTGTCGGCTACCCACACTCCACAAGTATCTGAAGCCCATTTGGACCATGATATTAAGATTCCTGAGGTCTTATGCTGCGTGTGATTGGCAGAACTGTTGGAGAATAAACGCCTTCAGTGACCTCTCTTCTCTTACAGACTTACCCACAGGTACCCACTATGCCATTGAAATGGAGTCTGCTGGTAAATGTTCTGGCCTGGCAAATACTCACCTGTATCCCTGCACAGGACTAATGTGAAGAAGAGCACACAGCGCACTTGCTGTTTCTGTTTGGTCTTGCTGATGCTGCACCGGAGGGGTAGATCTGACACCTGTTTTCTGAAACAACTCCGAGGCCTGAGATATTCCCTTGTTAGTTGAAGAATTAGAAAACAAAAGTTCCCGTCAGACATTTAATGGGAGAAAAAGATGTCATGATTAAGATTCACAGAAAAGGATTAAAATATTACAGTAAGAGTGAAATCCAAAGAAATACGTATCTGAGCATATACTTCAATGTGCAATCATCCCAGCTGACAAGCAACATGGGTTTGAACGTGGTGGCACTAATATTAGCCCCAGTGTAAAGTTCTGCATAAACAGAGGTCTTGGGACATTGCTGTTTCGACTTTGCTAGAAACACTTGACAGAAGAGGCCCAAATTCCTGATAGGGACTGGCAGGTCTCTTTCTGTCTCAGAAATGCTGAAGGTGGAAACATGAAGAGTGCAAGCAAAATGACAGGAGTGCCACTGTTACTCGGCTGAACACATGAAAACAAGCGACAATGCCCAGTGCAAGGCAGAGCAATAACCACAGTCTCTGAGTATGAATGGAGTGTTTCTGAAAGTGCTTATTGACCTCTGAATCTTCAATCTGCAGAACAGATCTAAGCTATAATCAATATAGGAAGCTACTACGTGATAGCCATGGTGCCTCGCAAGCAAGCCTATCTTCTGAGGGTCGATATTACAGGGAAAAAGAAAAAGGTTTGAAGAATTGAAATCAGCTGATACAATCAACCCTACTAAATCCACTGTCACTTTTCTATGGCCACTTGCAAGAGCCTATTGTAATGTTATTTTGCATTGCAAGCATTTGTCCTTTAGTTGTTGAAGGGAAACAACCACCTCATTTTGTAGATGAGCCATCAGTTTCTGGATACTGCTGCTCTGGGTCAAGCAAACTGCATTACGAAGTCCCATCAATGCTAGATTTCTTGGCCATGCCAGATGTCCTCTCACTTACAGAAAAAAAAAAAAAAAAACCAAAACCAAAAACAAACCAGCGTCCTCAAAAGCACCAAGGAAAATGCTAACTGACTTGCACTGGGACCAAGTATATACTTGGGAGTTATAAAAAAAACCCCTTCTTACTGATTTTACAGCAGGGATAGCACCCCACTTTTTGTCAGCAATGCAAAACTGCTATTTTCTGTCCTAGCCCAGCCTACCCTGCTGTCTTACCCTAGGGTGAGCTGGGGAAGTAACAGTGCAAAAGCTTTTCAAAGATTCTCCATGTAAACAAAGCAGAGGTCTCTGTATATTTTTCTCTGTTGTCTTCTCCTCTTAGAACCAACTTTTGCTCTTTTCATCAAACATAGCTCTGGATAAGATGCTGTAATTTTAGTTGTTGTAAGAGTCTACAGTGTTTTTCCTGTCTTCGCTTGTTCCTGGCATTGAATATTCACAGCAGAGTTTAGTTTATTCTTTCACCCTCTTTTGTCTGATGTTATTGTTGTGAAAATTGAAGAAGTGTTACAATCGCATTGCCTTTCATGCAGGAATACAGTGACTTTCAGGTTCACTTTTAAACCCAGTGATACGGGTTTAAGAGAAACTATTAAAAAACCTGAAACGGCATCTTTATTACTAAGGCTAGCTGACTCAAATGATCTTATTAGAATGTTCTTTGCTATTTTTCCTTATACGTTAAGCGAGAAGCACATATAGAAAGTCCTGTTAACGGTCACGCAATCCATAGATCCACATTACTGTAAAAAAATTGCTCAGCTAAAGTTCACACAAAACAGAAGTGAAATTACCCCAAAGGAATCTCTATGTTTCAAGACAATTTTCTTGCTGAGTTTCAAATATTAAAACTCTCCCAGTTGTTAAATAAAGAGTGATGAGAAAATGCACGCAATTTTAATTTCCACTGGGATTATGCCTGGTGTGAGACAATCATGTTGTTAGATATTTTTCTAAAGAGTAAAATAATGTTATAGCATCTGTGAAGGATGTTATGAAGAACAAGGTACCGAAATAAAAACATTTTTATCCCAGATTGGCTACTTGTTATGCTTTTTGCTGAAATTGCTTGAATTAGAATTTATGCAAAGCTTTATTATCTAAGACACTTAAGCTTAACTTGGTTTAACTGATGTATCTGTTAGCTTACCTATCTTGTAGTTAGTGAAAGCTTGATACCTCAAGTAATGAGAATCCATGCAAGTCCAATGGATATTTATAAAAAATGACATAATGTTCACTTGTTTACCCCCCCAGCAGTGTCAAAGCAACAGCATACTTTAAAATCAAAGCTGATGCTCACGATGCTCCCTGCAAAGCCATCAGTTAGTGGAATGGCCGGGTACTTGCAACACCTGTGCACCCACCTTTGTTCTCTGGGCTCTGGCGGGATTTCAGGTGCTCTTAAAAGATATTTGTAGGGGGACCGAAAAATGGGTAATGACAAAGAGGAACTTTAAAAAACAAATTACAGTCTTAAATATAACTAGTTCATAATCCCTAGCTCATAATCAGGTACTGAGTAACAGATATACCAAGTATGAAGTATCACATTGTCATTTTAAAGGAGGAATTTCCTTGGACTTTGGCTCTGGCTGGGAAACAGTTTAAACTAAACAGCTCCATTGTCAGAAAACTAAAAGTGCCAACAGTGACTATGAAAGAATACTGCTAGAAAAGCAAACATTCTCTTGTTTCATTTTGTTTATTATTTTGTTTGTCAGATCTGTAACTTTTCCTAAAACGTTTCAATTTGGAGGAAGGAAATAACACTAATGAAAATACTTATTACCTGAAAAATGTGTCAGTTTTGTAACTGAGGATAAATATGACAATATTGACAAAGATGACAATAAATATTGACAATAACGTATGCTTTAGTTCCTGCACTTCTTTAAATGTGGCAAAGTAAAAAGACATGGGACCTGCATCCTTCAAACTCATTTCCCTGCTCTCATAAGGGTCCATCTTGAACAACTTTCAGGAACCTGCAAAATCCTTTTTTATTAGTAGTGTTATTCAGTAATATACTTAGGACAAGGATGGGATAGGAGAAATACTAATCTTTATCTCAGTCCATTTTCAGATAGTTTTCACAAAGGAAACTGCTCTCTAGGAAGTGCGTTATCCAGCCAAAGTTTAGGTGAAACCGATTTTTTCCAAATCCCCTTACATTTGATTGTCCTGATGCAGGAGTTTTCCACGGGAGATGTTCTAGAGGAATTTCCTAGGTTAGAGGGCAGTTTGTTTGCTTTGTGTTGTTTCCTGTTAAATTGCAAACGTGTTCATGGAATGGGTAAAACCTAGGCAAGCAAATCACCATTGTGGATCTTGGTCTAACCTGAATGTAAGGAATGGGTAGTGGTAGGAATTTTACCATGTGTTCCTTGACAGGCAGCTGCATAGCTGGAAAGGGCTGTGAGAGTGACAGGGAGTTTATGTATCCTGGAGATGTGGAGAAAAACAAAGGGAAATAGGGAAGAAGGGGAAGAAAAATTAAGCAGCAAAATCAGCGTTTACTATAGTGGAACTAAATTGCTCGTTCATTTTTTTTGGACTTGATTTAGAAAGAAAAATACCATGCACATTTTTTCAGATTTATTGTGTTTGAAGGTAGTATATTTAAGCAGAATAGACTGAGTGGGTGATATGAGTGAGAATCTAATGATAATACTAATTAAGGGGAATTTCAAGGCCAACCAAGAGTGAAGGAGACAAACTCGCTGCCCCCCCCCCCCCCCCCCCTATTGACAAACTGGCACCTCTTCCATTTCTGGACATTTCCAAAGATAAACTGGGACAAAACAGTGCAACAAAAGACAAAACAATGCCAAAATCGAGATCTAGGCAACAGCTCCAGCAAAAGCTGTCCCAAAGCCAAGTCAACAATGGCAGCAAATCCAAAAGCAGCAATACGGGCTCTAGGAGGCACTGCACCTTCTTCCTCTCTACCAGCCTCTAATCAGAGCCATCTGCAGGGTGCTAGTCCGCTTCAAGGCTGACATGAAAGATCCTTACAATTAAATTCACACCCACCCAGCAATGAGTAGATTTCTCCAAATTAGTCCTACAGGACTCATACCCATGAGGCAGAGAGCACGTAAAGCCATTCCTAACCTTGGTAGCCTCCACCTGGGTTTGTATGGGGCTGGCCCGTGGTGTTCTAGCCCTGTGCTCCATCTCTAAGGTTTCTCCAAAGCCAACGCCAGCCCTTGACAGCTTTTGTAAAGGACACAAGGGTTTATCCTGGGATGCCAGAAAGCCTGTACCAGTTCCAACAGCAGAGTTCAGACCTGGGAGGGGGGCATTACCACATACCAGGGAACCCATTTTTCCACTGAGTAAGATGCTATGGCCTGGACTACAGCTTGCTAAATGGGTAGCAAAGGGGGTCAACATCTGGCTCATTTCTCCTAAATGGCCAAAAAGAGGTTTTAAAACCTGGAGGGTCAGAAAGTCTCTCTCTCCATTGTGCTTCAGAAATGCAATGCCACTTGACTTGGTTCTTGATTTACTTTTACTGTATCTGAAGCCCCACAAAATAACATTCTCAAAAAATGTGTAGGACAGTTTTGTATGTGCAAGGATAGCAGGGAGTTACTTAACAAATTAAGAGAAAATCATTGGGAATAGAACAGTCTGCTGTTTACTGTATGACACCGCAGCTGTCAAAAACATAAACCATAGAAACAGAAGTTGGAATTAGAGACAAAAAGCAAACCTAAAAAAGCCTTTGATGACTTCTGCGCAATAAAGGCAGTTGCAGAGCTCATGCTCGTGGAAAAAGGAAGGAAGGAAAAGCCAGTCCCTGAAACTGGGAACAGGACTCAGGAAAAGTCAGGTCCATTCCCCTCTACTCCATAGATTGTTTGTGTAAATGATGGGCATATTTAAACTCAAATCTCAAACACGGAGAATAGGAGATTAATACTCTCTACTTCTGTCTTGCCTAATGAGATTGTAAGATCTCTCATTAATTGTTTGTACCAGTCATAGCACAGCTGAGACCAGACCTCCTTTGGGGCCCCTCTACTTTATGATGCAATTAATGCACATAACCCTATGCCATTTACAGTTCTCAAATCCTAACGCGTAACGTGTGCTGGGACGACAGCTTTTTGTCATCAGCGGTGTCTCACTGGCAGCAGGCCTCCTTTCACTTTGCATCTTTTGCATCTACCTGTTCTTCTGTGTCATAACCCCTGTTAAGCTCAAGAGTGCTAGAGCTGATCAAAAGCAAGAGCATCCTTTTATAGGAGGCCAGAGTAAAGCAGAGATGCACTAGGTAACTCCTCACAGACATCCAATGGGCCATCTTCCTTATTTTACTTGCAAAGGAAGGTTAAGTGGCAGGAATGGTAAAACTCTCATCGACCTCAACTGGGCCAGCACTTCTCACTCTAATGGAAGTGACATTATTCGTCAGTGCAAGGAGGGTTTTGCTCAGTCTTTCTGTCCCACCTCACCTTTTCCAAAGCTGTTTCTATTTCTCCACTGAAGAGATTTCCAACCACAACTGCTTCGTCATTAGATAAATTGCTTCTTTGTGCCATAAAGATTTCCTTCTATGTATTTGCTTATTTAATCTGTGTACCCCCATGAACTAACACCTTCATTGCATTTAATAGGCAGTAGTGGGGCATGCAAAATCAAAGCTATGTTCTGCTGAAACTGCAAGATGACACAAAAGAGCACTCCTAACTTCAGGGAGTTTTCTAGAGAAAATATAGGAAGTGAAACAACTTTAAAAAATGCACACTTTTGTAATGCATTAAAGGCTTCATTGCTTTTGCCAAAACTTCACTTTTAAGAAGAACCAGCTGTGGATTTGATTTCTATGTTTCTCAGCCATAAGTCAATAGAGGATTCAATTTTAAAGCACAAGACCTATAACATAGAGTGTGAATCATCTCTTGTCTGCATATAAGATAGCACAGATAGATAACGTGCTTAGTGAAAGCTTTATCACCAAGGAAACACATTCATAAGCATTGAATCTAGCACCTTAACATTTACAACTCACTTTAAAAAAAATGCCAGCTGTAAATAAGTCCATCCTCATAACTAGAAATATGTGGTATCTATCACTCATGCCTATTTTAAGAATTACTCATCACCTAAGAGTGGCAATGGGCAAAGCCAATTTGCAAAAGTTCAGAGCTTCTGGAGATTTGGACGCTGATCTACCAGAAGTTAATTGTTTCAGAGAGATAATAATTTTTTGGTAATTATGTCCAACCAATCCATAAGTAAGCCCTCACAGAATAGGTTTTATCTAGCGCCACTTGCTATTTCCTAAAGGTCATGGAATCTCTTTTTCTCACCTCTAACGGCTCACCTTTCCTGGGTGCACTATGGGGAAGCATAATTTCAGCAGAGTGGAAATTCAGTCAGCAAATGAGGCATCGACATAAATATTCATGGACGAAAAAAACTTTTGAAAAAATGTTGAGAAAAGAGAGTAGGTAAATCATGGCATCCTCGAGAGACCACTAAGATATGCACTGACAATTTACATGGATTTGCTTAAAATTTTGTCTGTAATTTAAGAAATGTTATCATACTTACCAACTTATCACCTTCTTGCCAGTATTCGGGCAACTCTTGAGCACTGGACACTTGATCGAGGACAGAACAGTTGCCCAGATGGCATGAGGCACCCATTTGTCATATCCTTGATTTACAGTCCGGGAATTACCAAGGGAATTATTCTGGATTACTCAGGGAAATACTTATGCCCCAGTATATGTTGTATATTGATACAACGGTTGTTCAGTTTTTACAGTGTGAACTTGACTTCCTATCTAGGATTCTTTCCCCACTTTGCAAACCAAGGACCTGATATGAAGGCAAGCCATGGGAGAAGCACATGAACTCAGAGGGACCGTCTTCACGTACAAGGTTAAGTTTCTGCATAAGTGCTAGAAGACATACTGGGCTTTATCTCAGGGTAGAGTCCCAGTGGAGTTCAGCACAACTTGATATGGTAATGATTCAGTTTCAAGACAAAAAATTGCAGGAAAAATTTTGAAAATGCTTGATTATGACTTGTTCTGCTTGTGGCTGTGGTCACTGATAACACTTTTATTGACCTTGGTAGGAAGAGAGGGAAGCTGATGCTATGTGCCTTTAGAAAGCCAGCTCTGAAAACACACAGTAGACTTAAAATATTTGACTCCTTGCAGTTAATCCTACAAAGACACACATTCGTAGAGACCTTTGTTTAATTGAGAATCCTCTAAACTCAATTCATGTCTGGCTCCTGTCTGGTTCCATGAGGCTAAATAGATACAAATAAATGGAGCCATTTGCCAACTCAGGACTCAAATCACCAGCAGTCATCATAAAATCCAGTGCCCACAAGAGTCTGAGATGTAGAATACCAGACTCCAGCACCCAAATTTGACCATTCAGTGAAGAATAAGATATAAGGGATTACTTTAAAGCCACTGACCATGCAGAAAAAGAACACCGACTGGTGGGTAATGACGCAATCTTGAACTTTCACACCACATCTCGGTAAATATTACTGCACTATAATTGAGTTCATCAGGTTCCATGAGCATGCCCATACTTTTTTCTTCTCCATTTCTGGATGATTTCCATTGGTGTTATGCAAAGGACACTACTGTCTACTGGGAGGTTGTCTGTGCTAACCTGAAGCACAGCCTTTTCAATTGTTTATTTCACCCTTGTTTGTAGCTTTTCAGCTCTCGGATCCTCCCTAATGGGAGACCAGAGGGCTAGAACATGCGTGCCTTTTGTAAGGACAAAATGAGGGGCAATGCTAAGGTTTACTCCTTTTTTTCCTTTTTCTCTTTTCTAAAGAAAACCTTTTATTCAACCCTGATGCCATAAAAGAAGGTGATGTCATAATTTATGATATTAAACTGGTTACTAAAATGTCATTACACAAGCGATGTTTTAATTGATGATGTTAAACTGGTTAGCAGGAAAGTGTCAAGTGTCACTTTCATGACATAAACTGCCACTTATGATTATATAATATCAATTATTCTTTGGAAAACTGCATTAGATCAGTTAGTTCTGAACCAATGTAGTTGGGGCAGGTTCATATTTTTTTAAACGCTGTTCATCCAGTTCTCATTATTATGAGTAAAATATACTTTGGATGCAGTTTAGACTTTTATAACTCTCCCCTTGAAACATAATACCTACCTTTCTCATTTGCCCTTTCAGCTGCCATCAGATCAACGGTGAGCTAAAAAGAAAGCAGTGAGATAAATTTTATAGCCTTAACTGAGCCTGCCTTGTTCTGCAATCTTAGAGAAACCAAACTTTTGAGTTGAAGGTAGACAAAAATAACAAAACATACTTTTAATAGTAGGTTAAATATAGAACATTAGGATTTGCTGACAGGATGTTGGTTACTACAAGCCCTGCTTTGACGCTGGACCTCCTAAAGCTTTAGCGTCCAGCTGCTCTCCAAATTCCTCTAAATCTTATTCAGGCACAGAACCAAAAGAACATATTAATATCTGAAATGCATGTAGCCAGATCTTAAAAACTTCATCCCTTCTAGGGATAGTTACAACTAAAAGCAGCAAGTTTAGCTCATGTATGCTCTCTGGGTCCAACAGGAGTAGGCTGATTCGATTCTGATCTGATCTAGCAAGTTTATAACATTTCCCTGCATCAAAGCATTTTGTTCCTTGCTGTCAGTGACACATCTCTGGCTAACTGGCAAAGCTATTTAGCGATGCCCTGATAACAAGTTAGATGCAACATAACAGGATGAGATTTTTATGGGAATTTCCCAGCTGAAATCTTACCTATTTTATAGGAGAACAGGTACATTCACATTAACGAGGGAGAAAGCAACAGGCAGGACTATCTCTTGGTCAAGACTGTCGGATTTGTCTGAGTTTACATAAAAGGATTGCTCCCACAGATCTGTGCCAGTACCTATTATAAAATCGGCAGAAAATTACAACAGAAGGATAAATGCTGTACATCCTTGCAACCACACTGACTGAGAAACAGCGAGGACTCCAAGGCCAACAAAAGTTGGCTGCTAACTAAGCCACACTATTACCTTCCTGAACAACTTCGTGCTCAGACCAGTGTTGCTTTATAATGAAAGCTGGATGTGGAGATGACTAAAAGGGCCACACTTCTCTTCACTTTGTAACCCATACTAACTTTGATCAGATCAGAAGCTGCACTTCATGGGAGAGGTCTCAGAGGTTTGATCAAAGGAGGTCTAGGAAGGTCCCAGGGAGGAGCTGCAAAGATGCAAGGGAGGAGCGTGCTAAGAAATACTCAGAAACACACACATGATTTTCATTAAGCTTAATGGAGATGGTGGAAATTAATCTGCAAGGCAAGGCTTTGAAAACTTACCTCATGATTTCATCCATGCAAAAAGAATCTGTTGCCTCCTTTTATGTTTCTTGTTCTCTACATGGTTTTGCAAGTAATGGATTTCGGTATTATCCCACTTCCCCCGTCTTTCCGAAGAGCTTAATGATGATTACTGACCTGAGTTTGCCAAAAAAAAAAAAAAAAAAAAAAAAAAAAAAGGAGGTGATTATCCACACATACCAGGTGTTTTACTACCCACATATGTCTAGGTAGCATTCTACCTGTCAGATTTTGGGGACATACAAATTCCATTAGACATCAGATCTTTAATGCAGATAGCCAAATAATGCCAGAATTTGGACTGTCCCTTAACCTGCTACCACGTCTTCTCTATCCCAGAGACATTCTCACTGGAGCCAGTAACTATTTTTCTCTTCTTCCTGATTGGTTATAATTTTTGAAAATATACTTTCAAGCCAGAGAAAGCTTGCATCGGGCAGACAAGCGATGCATCACATCAGTCTAATTCACATAACAAGTCAGATAAAATCTAAGCTTTAAAGTGTGCACACTTGTTGACATGACAGAAGGTTGAAATCCTGCAAGACAGATGCCTCTTACAAGAAAGATGAGGATAAAAATTCTTTCAAATCCTTCGTAGGTTGAACCTGCCCATCCATGTAGTCGTTGCATCATGGAAACACATCCATAACACACAGTAGTACCTATCAATCTGCAACAAGGCTCCAGCTTACAAAAGCAAAATTCCTTCTAACATTTCATTGTAACTGAAAGAAGGCATCCAGACACTGGTGGGTTTTTTAAAAGTTATATCATGATTTATAATTGGTTGTTAATTAATGTCAGATCACAGTGGAATTCCTATGGAATTAGAGAGTGGAGCCTCTTTAATTATCAGTTTATAATTATAAATCTCATTGGAATAAAAAACACAGGAACTGTAATAAATGATGATGATCTTGGAAGACTTCTTTGACTAATAAAATCTTCATGTATGTATCTTAAGGAATTTTAGAACAGTAGTCTTTATTTGGGGCAGAGAACGTTTTCCATGATGCAGGACTCCCCTTCTTGCATTATGCAAAAACAAAGAGAAAAAAAATCTTGAACATTATTTCGCAACTAAAGTAATTACATCTTGTGAAATGAAAAAATACATCTCAGGTCTCTTAGCGCTACATCTTGCAATCTGTGTACACCGTAGATCACTAAAGTAAGACCTTTTCCATTGTTCCTCTGCAGTGTTGTCATTCTCCACAGATTTGCCTGCAAAAGGCCACGGAACTAGCCCCGCTTGTGAAAGATCCTCTATGCAATCATATAGTAGAGGCCTGCAGCTTACTGTTCAGGTTGTCATGATCTGTGCTATACTTGCATACAATCAAGGATGAGATGGTTAGTACTATGCATGTTCACTGTTAATTAAGCGTACCCACAGCAGTTTGTCCTATGTTCTGCTGCACACATTTGTACCTCCCTGAACACCCGTGGGTGGAGAATTACAACTATAACAGCTTTACACCAGTACCCTACAGAGCAAAAGCTGATGCAGTATGTATGCTGTTATGAATCTATTCAATCACCTTTTCCTCCTTTCAGTTTAACTTTGGGTTGGCTGAAATGAAACAGAAGTTGGGGGGCCTGCCACATGGAAGCAGCCCTGTAAGAAGAGTTCCCAGTGCAGGAACTCATCTCTGCAACACACACAAGAGGCAGAAGGAAGAGGAGGAAGAGGCAGCTGCCTCCTTGCCCAATCAGTGCCATCACAGCATGGGACCCTAGCGCAGACCCGCACACACACATCCCTTGCTCTCGGCCAAAGTCATTCACAAGGAGCCCTTGAGCCTTATCTCCAGAGCTCGGTTGGGACAAGGAGGAAGATACTGATTTGGATTCAATAATTGTTTTCATAATTGGCTTTACTTTGTTGGCCAGCAGCACATCCTGAGCCTCACCAGCTTGTTTATATGTCCCAACAAGCCCAGTCACTTTCTCTCATCCTCCAGACTGCTAGTCACTGCTTTCAGCCATCCTCCTAAGATTTGTTTTTCCCCCTCAAGGACATGAGTAATTCATATGTTGAGCCCCTCCTCCCCTGCTTCTAACAACGTCGTTTTTCTCTGTTCCTTGCATTTTGCCCCGGTCCTCTCACAGTTCTGTTTCTCCATGCCCTTGAGGCTGCAGCCCTGCACTTCTCCCTGCGTCCCATGTACAGCTGTGCGAATCTGTAAACCTGCCAATTTGCACTTTGTAAAAACTTGTTGCAGATCTGATGGGGTTCATTTTGCGAGCCAAGAAACCCGGGCTTACAACATAATAGATACTAACAAATTGAGAGAGGAACTATGGCCTCTACCTAAAATAAAAGACGATCATGGTGAATTAAAGGTCATGGTATAAAGAACTGTGCAGAGGAACACTGGGAAATAAGAGCAAATGTAATACAGGCTACAGTGGAGTTAAACCAGAGATGAATTTGGCTAAATAAAACATAAGAAACCTATTTCCTGTACTAATTACTCTGCTTCTTAGAGAAGTGTAATGTTGGCATCAGCCTTCATACTAAATTGCACCACAAAACCCCAACGCTTAACAGTGTTTTATCCTACATATTAGACAGGCATTTACCAATTCTTATTTTGCCTAGCTGTTTATTCGCTGACAATTCTTCCTTGCAGGTTTTATCAAGTGGAGAGAGGCTCCTTGAATAGCAGAATTGCTATATTCAAGGGTTTTGAGAAGTAACCACACAATATTATTCGATTATCCATTTGGTTTTCATTTCACTTTCCAAAAGTGTCCTTTTAGTAAATGCAGACCAGCAGCGCCAACAGGGCAACTTCCCCGCACAGACAGTGCTTCCCACGGAGTACATCGGTTACAGTCACTCACACAGGCAAAAGGACAGCTCGTTTCTTCTCATTCGTTTTGTCGGCAGAACAAAAACGACGGCACATTAGCAACAGACTTTCATATGGACACTGGAATTAATCAGACTCAAGTTTGCCTTCCCTTAAATCACAGGGTCACACGAAGGTGGGGAGAAGAATTTGCAGTTGTATCTTTGCGGGGCTGCATTCCTAATTCTGCCCAAGATAACCCAGTCCCAGCGCCTTGGATTGCTGATTATTACAATCACCAACAGACACACATACATATTCAGGGAAAGTGTTCGAACTCTCACATTTGTATTCATTTTACTTTGACTTGACTGGAATCATAAAAGGAATGTGTAAACGAGGAGAGCCTGTTGCTGAAATGAAGTTGAATTTTTTCCCCACAGAAACTTGGGTTCATGACAGCTTTTTGTTGGGCAGGACATTAGCCTTTTGTAATTTATTGCTTTTAGATTAAATCTGGGGAAACTCAATATTGCAGTTGAATGATTAGAGCAATACCCCTCGGAGTAATAAATTTTCTTTGGTGCTGTGCATCTCCCGATCATGTTTCCCTTCTAATTACATTTACATAAATGATATTCTGCAAAATTAAATTAACATTCAAACCGTTACGCTGGCAAGGAGAGACAAAAATTAGTTACAAACTTACATCCCTAAAAAACCGAAATGACACCTCGTTCTTTCCACAAACTGAATCACAGCTATCCCCCAAAGTGTCTCACACACAACTGATTATTCTAGTTGGTTAATCGCCGACCTAGACGCTCTGCTCCCCCTTTCGGAAGTTTATAGCGTAAGGTCCTGCTTTCCACAGGGTCTCATTAAATAGAAGCAATTGGTGACAATCCAAATTTGGTCAGCAAAGTGCTCTATTCAGACCTAGATTTGATTTCTATAGTTTTGGCCACAGCCCTTCCTCAGGGCTTCCCTGCCTTGGCTCCTGCGCACCATTCCTCTAGTACGGAGCCAGAAGGTGCTTGGCGGGGCTCCCTGTGAACTTAGACTCAGTGCTGTGCTAACACCCTCCTGACCAGGCTGAAGAAAGATGTTCTTGCTCTTCATACATCCCCACCGCCACGCTGGCTGGCCAGCAGCGCCATGCTTTCCTGGGCTGCTCTCCAATCGACGCATGGACACAGGGTCTCATGGAGCAAGTTTGCACTTGCCAAGAGGAGGGACCATTATCCTGATGAGAAGAGTGCCAGCCTACTGCTGGCTCACGAAGCCAGTCTTCAAACAGCTTTTCCAAGATCTGAAGTTTAAATGGATTGTGATATGTAGTGTCGATTTGCCTAAGGTCACTAATCTCCTGACTACTCAAATCTATTTTCTCAGTGCTGTATGAGGAATGGTAGCTTTTGCAGAGAAAAACTGTTTCCTAAGACCTACTTGGAAAGGCATTATTTTTGTTGTCCAGTAGAGGATTTGCCCCTTCGGACACCCACCCACTGCAAAGACAGAGTACATCCTTCTCCTCTCTACTCTCTCTTGTCTTTTGATGCCATTAACAAACCATCAAAATACTTACGCAAAGAACGCATGTCCTATTCTATCAGCGTGAGGCACCACTTGATTTTATTTGTTGACCATATGCCCACTGCACTGAAAATCACAATATTTTCATTCAGGAATTTGGTTACTGAACCTTGCCCTGCCCACCCTTATAATAAAGAGCAAATACCGCCACGTCTCTAATGATATCAATTCGTATGCAAGTATACTCAAACAGTTTTGAGGCATTAGTAACGGAAAAGGTAAAAAAAAAAAAAAATCAATATTTACTATATGGCACATACATATATACATATATAGTCACATCTGGAACTAAATCTGTCAGCTCTACTGCAAGTGTGTCTATTTGAGTGTGAGTATACTGTGTGTAAATTGGGCATACTTCAGTGGGGGAAAATACAATATGTGGAGAAAAGAAGTAGTGTAAAAATGTCAAAGCTGCTGATTAAATAAAGACTGTGTATCTATGATCCTACTTTTCAGTTTGAAACCTAGATGATCTCAGCATTTCGTTTTTTGAAAACAAAGTTTGCATTCAGCGATTGAATTTCCTTGTTGAAACACATCAACATTTGCATTTTAGCATATTTCAGTTTACTTGGCAAAGAGATTGCTGTTTTATTTTTCTTCCAAAAACAGAACATTGGGCAGCCTGGCATTTGTTTGAAAACCTAATTTAATTTTCCCTAAACTTCACAGTTTCTGTATTTCTATAGGCCCTACAATAAACAGAATTAATTAGTTGTAGACATAATATTTAGAGACCATATTTTCTCAAAGTGTTTGCTTGTAGTGAGTCATCTGCATGACAGTCCTCTTTCCAGGACTGCATTTCATTCCTGTTCCCCTCACCCTGGTAAACATAACGTGCCAAACACTCTAGAATTTCTGTTAAATAAGCTCGTCTCACAGCGTCATGGCCCAGGCCCATTCAGAGCCATAATTGAATTCTTTGGCACACAAATTGCTTGGAAAGACCGGGCCAATTTATATGTTTAGGACCATATGACAAACATCTGTTTCGCTGCAAGGAATGCTAGGGTATAACCACAGGTACCCAACGCAAATCACGTAGGAAATCTTGGTGCAGGTTCATTAACCACGACTCCTGAAAAGGACACGAGACCCGAATTTCCATTTAACGGAACAGACCCTTAGCCCATGCAAGGCTATGATGAACTTTCCGTGAAACCTATGAACCAATGAGAATTCAGAGCAGGCAAGGAGATGGGGAACATAATAGCACCAGACCAGCAGGTACATTTGCAACAACAACATTATACAACAAAATTCAATAAACCTTTTCTTCCTCAAGGACTCCAAACTATACCTCTAGAAGACAGAACAATATAACTAAAATGTCATAACTAGCTTCCACTGCTAGCATTAAACTTTAATTTACTTTATTTCATCAGTCTCTTATATTATTACCATTATCATTGCCACGGTATTTTTTCTCTGTGTTTAAAAAACAGCATAGCTTCAAGACACGTATCAGCGAAGCACAACAAATATATGTCTGAGAGAGCACTCAGTGAATGATGGGAGACTTCTTACGATTAAGAAAAGCAGTAAAGAGAATATGTGAGGCTTCAGCAACATTATCAAGAATTCATGACTACACATGGGTGTGATTCAGATGGCTGAGGTTATCAGACCCCAGGCGCACTGGACAGTGCCTGTGAATAAGCCAAGACCATCTGCCATCCACAAGGAGAAAAAAACACGTCTATCTAGAAGCAGCGTTCTTTACAAGATTTCTGAAAAAGCTCCAAGGTGGGGTCCAAGCATCTTGAAAGGCTGTGTAAAGCACAGATACCTTATTTAGCTCCTGATCCAGGAGATATCATAGCTCTGAGGAACAGAGAAGGGACAAGAAATACAAATTTGTCAAAAGGTATCTCAATGACAAGTGCAAAGAGCACCTGAAGGGATGCCGATACTTCCTGTTCTTCAGGATAGGTGGAAAACTGGGATCGTATTTTTATCTCTCAGGAATACCACAAAGAAGAGGAGATTCAAAATTGCATTTGTAGACTACCAAGAGCAACCAGAATGATTATGAGCTAATTTCGCCATAAAGGTCAGGCTAATCTCTGCATATCAGAGATTATGTTAATAACCACTCTTGACCACTTCAGTACCTCTCTCATTTGCACCAGGTTTGAGCAAGAACTCAACTGCCCAGGGAACGGGATGGGTGGGGAGCGGCTGCATCTTGGGCTGCTCTTCTCAGATAGTAGGGTTTTTCCCTCTCCCAGTGCAATCCTCAGGGACTCCCGAGGGCAGGCTACTGTAGCTGCGAGGAGACCGTCACTGCCTGTACAAGGCATGGCAGCAATTACGAGGAATTGAAGCTCGCTCTCACAGTGCCCGTGTTTCTCCACTTCTGCATTGCGGACTGCCTGATTTTTGTTGTTGTTGATGGTGTTTGAAGATTAAATGTTATGTGCAGCAACAGATGTTAGTGATCTCATTCAGAGCCGAATACCTTTTTACACATGGTTTGGTTGTGCACCAGGGGCCAAGAACTTTGGCTGTAGAGAAGGAAAATCAAAATCTGTTTTAACTGGCATATTGAGTCCATTGTCTATAAACATTCGCATTACGAGAATGAGATCAAATCTGCCAAGGGACATTATTATGTCATGAAATGTATTTGCCCATCACAAAAGAATGACTGGAAGAGTGGAAAAGTGGTAATTATTGAGTTATGTACCAGTGGCCTAAATCTGGTCAAAAGCTCCACTAATTGCAAGCAAACACGATCTTGGGGAATAGAGAGAAAGAGAGAGAGAGAGAGAGTCACAAACGTTATGTATAGAAAACATGCAAGAAAGAGGAGGCAAGGACATTCTTTGAGGAATAAAGCAAGGAAATACTAGAGCTTGGCAGCTTCTGCCCTGCTTTGATTGGATGGGTGGCAGCTATTAAAGAGCAGTGCCAAAAAGATTAGTGCTAAGCTGGATGGGATTTTCCTAGGAATATGAAAAACAACAGGCCAGCAAACAGAAGAAAAAAATCCAAGCATTACTGGAGTGCTGCGATATTGATCCATTTTTTTCAAGCAGTCACAGATTCTTAATGTAAATACCTGCAGATCATATCAGAAGGGAATCATCAGGAAGATGTCCCAGGAGCTGTTGTTAGAACTAAGGTATTTAAGGATTTCTATTACTATTGTTAGTAACATGGGAGCTGTGTCCTCTTTGGAACAATGAAAGAAGCAGTTTGAGAAGGAAATGTAGGGTTTCAAGGCATGAAGATGCAACTTTTGCATCAAACTGCTTTTGACGGTTTAAAAACTGGAATCAATTGATGAGAAAAGGGCTGCAAGTATCTGACTTGACTGAAGGGAAATCCTTGGGAATCTCATACGGCTTTGCAAACTGTATTCAGACTGTAAGAGAAATACATTTCTCAAAGAAGCAAAGACAAGAAGAAAGAATCTAAGTGGTATTAAACAGCATCATAGAAAAAAAACCAAGGGAAAAGCATACAACAGCGTTAGGCTTTCAGAATAATCTCGTGCACTCAAAGCCGTTTCCTACAGATTTGTCAGCCTTAGTTCATGTCCACAGGTGTGCTTCTCCCATTCCATTGCTTCACTCACTGTTAGACACACGTGAGCTCTGCAAATGTGTGAAGAAAGCAGGGAATAATTATCATCAGTCATAGTTTGAAGTATCTTATCTATTTAGCAGTAAGCCATCCTAGTGGCCTAGAGGCTCCATCAAGCACCTTTCTACTGAATTCAGTGAGCTAACAAAAAAGATATCCAAAGCAAATCCATGTCTCTTCTAACAGGACAAGATGACACTCTCTGCTCCCCAAAACCAAACACAAAAGCCACCCAAATCCCAAACCTACATTTATATTCACTAAAAGATGGGGATTTCCTTCCAGACCCCTGTCCCAAAGGGGCAGGGGCTCTGCTGAGTCCAGAAGGTAGAACACAGACACCAGCAGTGTCTCCATAAATGCCCCAGCTATCTGCTCAGCCTCAGATGTGCATCAGCGTGAATCGATTGCTGAGCAGGGTAAAGAAAATGTTTTTCCCAGAGGTCTATTGACAGGGACCTGGGAGATATGAGTAGATATCATGGAGAGAGTCCCATTGACTTCAATGTTTATTAAACACAGTCAGCGTTGTCAGAATCGAGCTCTTACAGAGGCGAAGAAGGTTTAATGGTACAGTGCTGGAGAAGCCCTTTTGTGTCTCTTTGGTGTGGAGCACGATGTTGTTCTCAGAATCAGAAACCTGTTCTTTGGCTAGAATAAAAACATTCGATTGTGTTTTGCTGTGAAAACGTTGTGACTTGCTGTACTGTCCATGATTAATGTTGGTCTTTCAAAAAATTGTTTTCCTTTGTGCTGTGTAAATAAAGCTTCTTCGCAGTGTTGTTGAAATGCTGGCTTTCATTATGTACGGCAAAGAAGAGGCTGATGATGCTTTATGATCTTTAGCAAACACCACAGACATTTCTGGAACATGAAATCAAAAATAAGAGCAAGTAGCATTAAAATGTTCTTTGAGCTAATTTCTCTAACCAGAACGTGAAAGTTCTTTTTCATTTAGTGTATGCGAAGAGCGTTCAAAGCAAAATAAAAATCATTCTGCAACTGAGTTTTTTGGAATTTTTCTGGAATGGAGTCAGAGTGCTGGAACAGAGTCAAAGTAAAACCTTCTTTTTCTGACAACTGAATTTGAGTATTGGATTTCTTATTTGATCTGACATCTCATCACAAGATCCTCCAGGCACTGTGCATGGATCACCTCTAAATATAAACATCCTAATATTATACTTCTTCTGTTTCTCTGTGGTAGTAATAATTCACTTTCACATCAACTTCTTGGAAGGAAAACCAGAAGTGCCCACAACTTTTTATACCATGTACACCTCTTAAATAAAGGCGATAATGAAGACTCTTTCCCTCCCGCTGGTAACTACATCACGTTGCAGTGCAATGACACTGCTGCTGGCTTTCACAGAAAGGGATTTTGAACAAAGTCTGGGAAAACGGACAGTTCTCCAGGCAGAGCAGGGCTTCATGACTGCATTGACTCCTGTTAAATTTTGCCAGTCATATCATCAGCTGATGATATGTTTCTGACTGGTGAACTTCTTTGAACGTGATTTAATAGCTGAATCAAAGCAGGAAAAATTCTCAAGATCAGCTAAATCTCAGCAGACCTTCAGGTCTGTGGGTCACAATTTGGAAACTACTGATTTAATCCATCTTCCATCATGACAGCTAACAACTGATTGTACCGCATCCCTAAGTGGCCTAATGAACTAGGTTTGGGCAATGTGAGAGGTGAGTAGCATCGAGATCTTACTCTTTACTGAATAGCACTGTGATGCATATGATTTAGAGGACATCAAAAAAGTGTCTCATTTTTTGGGAGATCAAAAGGTACAGTGCCTTCCAGAAAAGAAAAATGGTTATATAAAAATAAAAGGAAACATCCTCAAATATCTCTTTGTTATTAGCCTGAAGAGTTTGACTAAACATGGAGATACTTCTGCATTTATGTTTATTTTTAACAGGTTAAAGCTGAGATGCCAACACAGCCTTGCTTGCTGTAGAAACGCGGCAACTTAGGGATACACAAGTTATGCACATCCAGGCCCCAACAGACTGAAATTCAACCTGTCATTCAAGAAAGATCTTCCTATTTCATACCAGCCCAAGTCAATCGTATTCTCCTGACCATCCAGGACCTTCCCAGACCCAATTACTATGTCCCTGATCCTCTCTACATTGCCCTCTACCCTCTCCAATACACAACTACTAACTCACAAACTATTTCTCACAACATTTTGTGTCTTCTTTGCTGCACCCTACCTAGGAAAACATTTTCTGAAGTGATCTCCCAGGTCTCTATTCTGTCATGTCTTCAAATCCCCGGCAAAATTATTTTTTAAAAGATTGTGCATTCTTTGAAACAGAAAACGTTTGCATGATCAAATGGAAAAAAAAGCCAAAAGTCAGTGGACTCTTCACAACGGACCTCCTTGACTTTTCAGAAACTCTTGCCATGAAGAATATAACCTGACTGCTTTCCTGTTTCACACATCTCCCAGCAGTGAGTTGCTGCTTAAGGCAGAGAACACAGCACTGTAACTAATCTGAAATGAAGGAAAACATTTAACCTACAGTCCCTCATATTCAGAACAAATAACTGTCTCTGTGTCCCTTGCGCATGTTTGATGGAGTCAAAAACAGGTTATTAATGAAGAATAACTCCATAAAAATGAACTCGCTCCCATCAGTCTTCTGGCACTAGAACATCAAGGGGAGATGCCAGTCAAGCAGCTAATATTAAACCTGTAAATCTTTACCTATTTAGGATGCTTTAATCATTTCCTATGAATTAATACCATAAAATGTGATTTATAGCTTAAGGAGGAAGATCCTTATAACCATTAATACACAAATTCAATCAACAGACATTTGGAAATTACAGATTCGCTGGAGCTGTGTGTTGCTCAACAGAAAACGAATCCTGCCCCCTTCTCTGCAGAGAAAGCGGGGCTTCAGATGATGGTATAGGTGCAGTTTCATCAATGCTGCATTCCAGGAAACCTCCTTACACAGGCTTTCTTCAACAGATGGTCTTCTTAATTTGGTACAAGGTACAAGATTTATAGACAACCCTCAGCAACATGGGAAGCGCTTAAGGTGTCAGATGAAGCAATAAATAAATGGGAGAGCAATGGTCTCTTAGCAAACAAATTTTCTAACCTTTCAAGGATTGCTATGACCCTGCTGGTCCTACACGTATATCTGAGAGAAAATATAAAATTATTTAGGGTGGGTTTTTTAATATGGAAAAATGATTTTAATTTTTGTCTAGTTTTGCTGCAAATTATTAACAGCAGTCAACGAGGCCATTTAAGCATAAAATCCCAGGTATGTTGAGCTTATCACAGAGGTCCGCATGCAGTCTATCTACCGCAGTCCCCAGTACACCTAGAGATTGGCCCTGCTGTTTCCTCCTAAGAAATCCTACCTCTCAGCCTCTAACATTTTCTTGTGACTGTCTCGTCACCACTGTGTACCAAACATGGCTAAAACCAGGGATGTTTGATCCACATTTCCTCCTCTCTGTCACCGCAGGTGACTCTGCCAAGTGCTCATCGCTTGGTCTCATCTATTCCTGGCTATCGTTTATTTTTCTCTTTCCTTTGCCCCATACGTACAGGCTTATTCATCTGCTGGTCCTTCCTCTGGGTCACCAGTTCTAATGCCCATTTTTCTCTCTGGCATCCCTGCAGATTCATACACACTGTATCCCTTAAGTATATACAAAGGACCCATTTCATCCTTTTCAAATGTAAGCATTTGCTTGAGGTGCCAAAGATAGAAAACGAGTTGCCCTTTGCTTCCTTTGTCATCCATGAAGAGAGACAGTATGTTGACAGGTTGACTCGGGCTTTAGCTGAGCAGAATTGCTCTTTGGAGATACCTCCTAGTTTCTACTGACAAGAGAAAGCTTAGGGTTACTGGCTTTCTAATCCATCACGAAAGTGCTTACAGGGGATGGATCCAGGAGGACAAAGTATAGACATTTTTCCAATCCCTGATTTGTGATTCTTCCTCTCTCAACCTCTGTTTCTTTTTTCAAGATTCAAGTTGCTTTGCCTTGTCTAATTTACATGGACAATCTTATTTTAACTAAAAAGGAAATCCTATTTTAACTAAAAAGGAAGCTTGAGCCACCAGTTCAAGAAGAGTTTTTGTAACAGAGCAGCTCTCCAGTGTGGAGAGAAGGCAGGTGACACGCTCTTAATATATAATTCCAAAGTTTTCCAAACAACTTTTTGACCTTTGACTGTTCCAAAAGCCAAACTACCCTACTAGTACAGACTGGTATTTATACTTTTATGGAGAGAAGGAAAAAAAATAGAAATTGGAACTGTGAGTACTCATTCAGTAGCTGAGAGCAAGAGGTTTTCAGAGAGCTAGAAACTGCTGGAGAGAAGGACAGCTAAGCTTTTGCCTCAGGGCATTTAAAACTTCCCTTTCTCCTGCTCCATCTTTTCCTTTCTTCCCTGATCCCTCCTCCAGCATATGTCTGCTAAAGATCTCAGACCGAGGAACAGAACTGGGAGGAAGCCAATCTCTAATTCATTTTGGGATCTTCGAGTTTGATTTAATTTTCCATACGGCCCGACTGCTTCTTTAGTAATGATGTACATCCTGGCTAGCCTGACAAAAGCAGTGCTGGTTTTGCTGTAGAGCACCAGCGTGATGGAGTTTCATAGGCAACTTGATACATTTGCTACTGGTCCAAGCGCAGCAGCACTTAGACGGCATCCGGCTTTGTTACAGACAGAGAAATTGCCAAAATGTCCATTAATTTCAGTGGTACCAGACTAGGACCATGGAAACAAGATGGAAAGGATAAAAGTCAGGGAATGCGATACAAGTGGAAAGACAGAACGGAGAGCATGTTTTGAGAGAGGATGGAGAAGAAGAAACACACAGTAAAAGAAGGACGGGTAGGTGCAGAGCAAGGGCAGTTATTACAGGAAGAGCAACAGACACCGTCTCGAAAAGAACGCAAGGAAATTTTATAGTTATTGTTCAGAAGTATCTTCTTCTCCTTACTAGAAGGTTTATGATTGATGATTCATTTTTTAAAAATGGAATATTTAGCTCAGAGTGGTTTTGGAGGGTTTGAAAGGAAAGAACAGATGCCTATGGCAGGAGGAGCTGGTTGGAGGGATCAGACTACAAGTTCATCTGCTTTTGTTCCCAATACCTACAAAACCTTTCAAACAAGAACCTTTCTGACACAGAGAGATGTAAAGGAGGAGAAAACCGCATACAAAGAAATGGAAAAAAGGAAATATATAATAAGGGCTTTGGCTGTTCTCTTTATTTCATGTCATGGGACTATGAATTTTCCTCATTCTCCCTGAATGAAGTCTCTAACTATGTATCTTTGGCAGCTGACACAGCAGCAATAGCTCTAGTTTGATCACTGTGAACATTGCATTGGCTGCCCTTTCAAATCATCTCAGCACCCAGCAGCTACCCATTTTGTTGCCAAAATAGGAGACACAGACACTTTCCCACCTGTATCCTAAGAACAGAGATTACGCTGGAAAATACCATCAAACCAAGAATGGTTTTACTTGGCAGAAACAAGAGAAAGCCATGTTTGTTGAGCACATCTCACCTTAAGTCTGAATTGGTCAATCTATAATGAAGGTCTAACTTACAGACTGTAGAGCACTTGAATGAGTCAGTCATTTAAATGCAGTATTGCTGTCCAAATACCTTTTTACTGATTATTATTATAATTTAGGAGCGCACAAGGACTTGAGAACTGTTCGTAGGGCAGTGATTTCTGGAAAGAAAATATCTGACAGCCAGGTAAATATTCACCTCAACCTAGATTAAAACCAGCAGAACCTGCACTATTGAACTCCATCTTCCACACTGCCACCCTCGACACACATATTTATACACCTTTGTTCTGTACTCTTCAGAAGTGGACAAGCACAATTTACTGTAGGAAATTGAAAATGTAAGCTCTTGGCTAATGTCAGCAAAACAAAACAAAACAAAAGAAACCAATTTGCTTGCCCATCAAAAATACAGTACTGCATTTAACGGAGACCACATAGTTGCAGTGGGAAACATAGTATACTCACTTAAGATCCAGTTCATTAAATATTCCCTATATTCTTGGTATAAGAAAGAACAGACCACATGTGCGGGGGAGCATAATTTCCTGGAGGCAACATTTTATCTTTGATTTCCATTAGGTCTTTCATGAACACACCACTCAATCCCCTCTGCCTAACTGCCCCTGCTGTGCCAGTGATCATATAGTATGTAATGTCAAGTCTGTCTTCGTCAGGACTGGGATCAATTAGAAGGCCCAATATTCAAATTACGTGCTCAACTCCCAAAGCGTTGCCGCGCTTATTCCCCGAGAACAACAGAAGTATGTCAAACTGTTCCACTGCACATGGTTTTCGGACTGCATTTTGCATTATGCTTTCGCACTAACCCAAACCAAATTTTTACCCACCGCTTTGCACGCCCAGGAGGGCTTTGGGCAGGAGCACCGCAGGCCTGGATTCACCCGATCTCACTGGTGGCATCTTGGTTAGGGGATGACTCACCCAGGCTCCGTAATTAACAACGGGCTACAACCTCTTTAGGAGGTGATTCATCCCATAGGTGGGCTGAAAAACTGCCTAAATATGCTCATTTCTCTCTGGTAACTGTAAAAGATTGTCTTTGTCGACTGGGCTATTTATTTAGCGAGGTGGGATTAACCTGGGACACAATTATAGGTTGTGTAGGGAGAGGGATGTGGAATCAGCATGTGGAAATCCCATCGTGAGAGCAGCTGTCGGTTCAGCAATACCCCCAAAACCAGGATCGGGGGGGGGGAAAAAAAAAAAAAAAAAAAAAAAAAAGAGGGGCACAAAGTTCACAAGCTGCTCCTGAAATCTCCAGCCTCAGGGAAGAAGACAGTAAAAGTTTGTGAATATAAACAGGGACTTTACGGGAACTTGACAAAACCCATACTTTTATAGTTATTTGCACATAATTGCCCGTCACATAATTCACTGCAGAAGAGAGATTCCCTTTGATTCCAGTCAGAACTGGCGGGAGCCCAGGCGTTTCTGCACAGGGAAGGAACCAAACCGAGAGCCACTTCAATCTGGTCTGGGGAGCAAAGGGAAGTCCTACCACTCCACCACACTGCAAGTCGGATTTAACCAGCTCCTTGTAACTCTGCTTTAGCTATGATTTGTAATGGAGACTGACTTTATTCCTATTTGTTCTCCCCAACAAATAAGCTTTCAGTTTATGTCCTGTCACTGGCTCCCTCTCTCTGACCTGAAACCAGTCTCCTGATTAATGAGATATGGAAAGTTTTAGGAATAGGGCCAAACTGAGGGGAGATTTTACTTTTTGACTCTTTTCAGCTTGCATAGGGCTGTATTATGGAAGGCTGTCTTTCTAGTCAGAGCAAGAAAACCTCGCTAACATTACTGCAGAGTTTCATCAAAACTAAAAGACTGTGCAGAATTCTTTTGTCAACTTGAAAATATGCATCAGTAACCCCAATTCATTCACCCTGAACAAAACAGCTACAAACATTCATTTTGCCAATATACAGGCCTTAAGAAATGTGTAATTTCACAGCAGCAACAGAACATTTATACTGCGAACGTTAACCTAACTTCTAAGCTCCTGTAGGAGACTCTAAAATTGTTTAGCAAGAAGGGCTTTCTAAGCTGAGAATCAAGCTGTGAGAAAGAATAAAAAAAGAGCATTCATTTAAACATTTTCAGAAGCCCCTAAAAATGCCGTTTTCACACAGTAAATCCGCTGCACTTGAATGTCTGCTGGCTTTCTGAAAGGAATGCTCTTCACTGGGATGCAGCCTGCTGTGGTCAAGTATGATGGAAATAAAAGTGTTGCTAATGGTGATTGAAAAGGATTCCCACTGATGCTGGCCAGTGTTGGTTTTAGATGGGCCAACTCTGTCGAACGGAGAGCAACGGGAGACAGTAAACTTTCTCTAAGGCTCTCTAAACTTTGAGTCACCTCTGCTTCCCTTCCTTTTAACACTAGCCTGTCCTGTTGTTTCTCCACAGAGCTTTATATTAACTCAGTCTGGACCAGACTATCACTGGAAATGTAAAGACGCAGATTTTCACACAAACGGAGCGACACAAAAAAAGAAACGAACCATGGGAATGAGCATTAGCATAGCAGCAAGTCAACATGCCCAAAATACTTCTACATTGTGGGTTAGCCCAAGAAACAAAGACATTACTCAAGGGCAAATATCCAGCCAGCCACTTTAAGTGCGATACTTTATATTGACGGCAACTATCAGAAGCAGGGCTCGGTTTTGTCAGGTATCTTGCCTCCCTAAGAAAAAATCAGCTTTGCACAGGCACACAGAAACTTTGCTCAGATGGTACATGGCAACCCTAAGGGCAGGCAGCCAGGCCGAGGCAGGGAATTCGGGAAAATGGGAATTCGGCTTCTGTCTCCTGAATCCCCATTCGATGCATTAAGCGCAAGACATACCTCTCCTCCTCAGCAGGATCTGCCTTCTTTTAATGGCTTTTCTGCCTTGCATGCTGCAGGATCAGCATGGCTCCGCTGCAAATTTCCAGTAGTAGCTGATAGTTTAACTGGGCTACGTCTCTCCTTATAGCTGGCTAATTACATTGCCTTGAGACTTCAGAAGTATCCTGTACCTTCAGGCTCAGAGGGAACTTGGTAATCCAAGCCCTCGGCCACAGTGAAAGAAAATCAATTAAGGACATTAAGGAGGAGAAAACCTCAGAAAGAATTAAGGAAAACCTGTCTTTCCTGAGAGTGGACTTCGGCTGCCTGAGCACTAGAAGAGCAGGTATCTCCTGGGCTCTGCAATAGCGACGATGCTGAGGACATGTGGGGTCCTCCTGTGGTTTTACTTGGATGTACGGGTGTCCCTCCACACGTCATGGGTCTCTCCTCCCTGGCCGCAACCAGACAGCTCGTACAGCTGCGTGGCTGAGGAACCTGAGCCGGCTGAAAACCAAGCTGACAAAATGCAGTAACGGGTTACTCGGGCTGGGGCGATGGTTGCCTCAGACAAGATGGTTGTCCAATAGCACAACTTTTGGTGTTTAAATAAATGTATTGGCCTAGAGCCTCCGAGGCGGGACGAGCAGGGTGTATAGTGGGGGGCAGTAGTAGGTTACACACTTTGTCCCAGATGCCTGGTTTCTGCCCGAGTTGATCAGCAAGGCCGACATGCTTTGTTTAATCCAGGCTCTCTTGACTGATCCACCCCAGCACAAACCATGGGCCCCACCAGCATCTCCTGATGGACATCATCTCTTTTGTGCTATGTTTACTCACTCTATATGCCTCGACAGAGGGCATAAAGGACAAGATGAACCAGAACTTAAATGTACTTTTAAAGTAGATTTTGATGGTTGCAAAATACTTTCAATTCAATAAATACAATCCCAGCAACAAAGCTGGCCCTTCTTTGGCTATTTTCAGTATATTAAGAGCATATCAAGGTCTAGGAGACAATCTCACATGGCACAATGCAAGTAGTAATTGGTCCCTTTTCACACTGCTCTTTTTTGATCAGTCTAGCTTAGCCTTCTTCAGCAAAATGCCAAGATGTGGATCAAAGACTCCAGAGAGCACTCACTTTCAGGCTTATAAAGACACACAGATGTGCAGCAATTCTTGACTTTTTTTTTTCTGCACCCTCACAGGTATCTATTGCAAGTGGTAATGACTTTATTTTAACATGTACTTATCGTGACATCCATGACTGAAAAACACAACTCTTGCACCTCATAGATACTCATTCACCTAATTCCTATCTCTGGCAAACTCCGTTACACAGCTGAGAGGGCAGCTAGCTCTCAGTCATTCTGTGCTAACCGTGAGTGCACCCAGCCTGTTTTCTCTAGCTGTGGAGGCTGGCTGGGCTGCTGGGAAGTTGAATGTGACAACAACTGGTTTGCCAAGAAACATGTGAACTGTCCAGAAGACAGAAGCCTAGAAACTATGGCAAAACTTTCACTTTGCATGCAGAAGTATGAGTGTGCAGGCACTGTGCAAGGAAAGCACGCAGGACTGGTTGGAGTAAAGTCTTTCGATCTAAAAGCAAGGTACCTCTTCAGTGGGTTCACAGCCCTCCCTTCTGCCTCCAGTCACCAATACACTTCCCAACTTGCTCATGGGAATCCTGACACTAAGCAAAGCACCTCACAAATCACTAAAGCAGGGATGCACTGGACATACATTCACTGAACAGAGAGAGCAGCCCTCAGCCTGGCTCCCAGGGGGGCTCACAGGTCAGAGAGACAACAGGCCTGTGGGCACAGGCTTAGGTGCGGCCGCAACACACCCTCCAAAATACGTTCAAATGTCAACTGCGAGCGTTGCAGAAAAATATCGCAAAAGGGCAAACAATGCAGTTCTCCCGGTGGGGGCAGTGCCTGCCGCACCTAGGCAGCCCTGCACCCAGTGTGCCGCTGGCCTGCACGGTCACGGCCGGCGGGAAGGAGAACGTGCGATCTGGTATTGCAAATGCAGAAGTACTCAGCATGAGCCCGATGACCGCTGTTTCTGAATGGCTATAAACCATTGGCCAAGGTGTTTTTCTGATTTTGTTCCCCTCTGTAAATCACAGTGTGAGGAAATGAAACAAAGAAGGAAGAACAGCTGGGAAGAGCATGTGAGAAGCTGTGGCATCAAATGCCCTGGCTTTTCTGCCTTGCTCCATCTTTTCCTGACTTTTTAATATATTCATTACATTTACCAGACTACAGCCTCATCTTCATCCTGCAGATCTCACTGACCGACCAGGGTCTACCTCAGAATTTTACCAAGCTAGAAGTGCCTAAAGAGAAGTCTGTGCATCTCCTATTCATTCTGCTCCTACCTCCCAAGAGAGTTATTCTGCTCTCTTCTCCCTCTGATTGCCTTTTCCAGGTTCACACTGCACTCATTTTAGACCCTTACAACAGTGAATTATCTGGATACTGGTGTCTGCAACCTAGTCTCAAATGCACAACTGTCTTTACAAGAAACTAAACATGCAAAAAACCCCCACTATGACTTCTTTCTTGGGCCCAACAGAATTTTCGTAAAGACTTGGTTTCCTGAAAAACTAAAAAATTTCTTTTAAAATTAAGGCATAGACTAGAACTAGACTTGGTGGCCATAACAGCCTCCTCGTGCCTCACTTTTTCCCAAGTAAAAATAGGGTTGCTGAACTAAGAAAGAGCTGCAAGTGAAAACATCTAGGTGAGAGAAAGACATTTTTGTGCTGGGAAACTTGTCAGTATATAACACAAATAACCTCATCATGCTTTTAAGACCATGAAGGAGGACAGAGCTTCCTATTGGAGGTACCAGCAAACATGAAGTCATAGTTAAAGATGGGGTGCTGCCGAGTAAGGGCTATGCTATCCCTTATCTCCTTTGGAGGCTGGTAAAGGGCTTTCCAGAGTCCTGCTGTGAATTTGTCTCAGTGTTTTTTAAGGGCCCTTAAAAATGTCATTTGTCACAGAGTAAATCCTGGATGTCTGGTTACTTTCTGCAGGGAATGTTCTTTGCTGAGCTGCAGCTTGCCAGGGGTCAAATATGACAGAAATGAAGTGTTGCTAATAGTGATTGAAAAGGATTCCTACTGTTTGTGGCCGGTGCTGGTTATTAGAGAGGCCAAATTTGTGGGACAGAAAGCAGCAGGAGACAGTAAACTTTCCCTAAGACTTACTAAACTTTGAGTCACCTCTGCTACCAGTGCCATTCTGTCAGACCTATTTGGAGAAAACTGATATTATAATTACTAATCTCAGCGAGGGCCTAATGTGCAACCCGAGGCACTCCTCTGCCGGCCGTATAATTATGGATGGGCTGGGGAGGACTGCAGGCGCTGCCTCTGCCCCCCACCCCTAAAATGCACAGGATTAGGTTACTGCTCTATCCAGGCTGCCGAGGACAGGTAAGCGAGCAGCAAAGTCGCTGGCCTGCAATGAGAGAAAATTCTTATTGTCAAAACCGACTGCCCGCTATTAAAGGTTTGAATGTCACCTCAAAAGAGCTCCTTTTCTGACCCTTAAGTGGTGGCGTCTAAAGGGCTGTTTGAAGCAGGATTCATCCCCCTCTCAGGCACCAAATATTGATGGCTGAGAACATTTTCGGTTTGTTTTATTATTTCCTCCACCCCTTCCCCACCCTACTGTTTCTGCACCTGCTGGATTAAACTTTCACATAAAATCAGTTTTGGCTGGATATAATTTAACTTTATCCTCTATGGTCTCTTTTATACATTGTAAACACATTCCTTCAAACCCTCAGCACAGCTTATTATTAACAAGTTCAGTGCTGAGAATGTTTGTCCACCAAAAGGAGATAAACCACTGATTTTCGAAAGAGAAATGGGGCCTTATTCAAGTAGACCGTAACCAGGAAGGTGCACTGGAAAGCAGCAACATAAAAACTGAACATAGACTGAGGCCCCGATGCTGTAAACCCTATATACATGCTGACTTAAAGCAAGTGAGTGGTCCTTCTGCAAATAGGCGGTATATCCCCACCTAAAATTAAGTGTGGACAGAAACGCTGTGCAGGATCAGGCCTGAAGGACCAGGCCGTGACAGATTGATCACCTTTGCGGGGTGCTGAGCAGGCTGCTGCCCTATTGATTTCTATAGCAATAGAGGGGGCTTAGCACCTCGGAGCATCAAATTTCCAAGCCTGGAAGAGACCTGGGCTCTGGAATGGATTAAAGTCACATGTGATGTATTTGGAAAAGCCTCAATTCAGTCTCAGCACTCAGTAACAGCAACCACCATTTATTCTGGTTACTACAATTCATTTGGACAGTGTTTACAATATCGTCCCCTTCCTCCATTATTAGACAAACAACTTTGATAGGTAGCCTTTTATTTTTTACAGCATTTCAGAGCAGAATAAACGCACAGCCCAAGTTATTTATGGAGTGAGCTTTCTGTATGAGGTGCCTTTGCCAAGGAAGTGTGAATTCACACAGTGCACACGCTGTGTATGTTCAACCAGACAACAGTGACCCAGCAGTCAGTGAGGAAGGGGAGAAAGGAAAAACACATGCAAGACACCATCTTTTACATGTCATGTCATCGGAAAATCCTCCCCATAAACTTTAGGGAACTATGTGCCAAATAGCGTTTTACTGACTGAGAAAAGTGATCAGAACTGGCATATAGGGCTTTTTCCGTTGGGCAGGGTAGCAAGAGAAAAACCCGAGGCTTCATTTCCCTGTTTGTGCTTATTCCTTAGGGAATGCCATGTCAGTTGTTCAGGACAGTGTGGCTGGCATTTGGTGGCCATGAGTACTGCAGATGGTTACAGAGAGGCAGCCTCATTTGAAAGGCTTTTCTAAAACTTCAGGATGAAGATTTTTTTTTTTTTATTAAAGGAGTAGAGATTCAGAGGAAAGCAGAAAGAACAAGATAAACAGGTTTTATTTCACATGATTTTGACATCTGCTACTGCATAAAAACTTTTCTGCAGTCAGGCTAGCAGAGGACTTCATTCAAAACTAACTAACTGACAAAATTCTGATTTCCTATTCTACCCAGCAGTTGAAGTGCAGGCTGTATCACTTCGTTTCATTTCTGATCCTTCGTCTCACCAATAATGTGGGATTATGCAGCAAAGCTGCGTGGACATCATCAAAGGAGCATTGGGTCATGGACTCAAGAAGCTTATGGAACAGTTTAACAGTATGCATATTTATAAACATTAACCATGGACTTGCTGTATTTCTTGATTTCAATTAAAACACACACAAAAATGACCATGCAAGCAGGTCTTGCTGCCTCATCCACTAATTATACTTCCAGTTGCAAATGCTGGAGCCATATCAGAGCCGAAAACATCCACCCCAGCACACCCCTAACCCCCTACATATACAAACAATGAATTAATTCAGCACATCATTAAATCAAAGAGGCTAAACAGCTTGTCAGAAAAGAAACAAACAAAAAAAAAAAGTCAAATAAATAGCTTTGACTGCAAGCTCAGATGCGTTTGGTTTTCGGAATGAACGCAGTTCAAGAGTTTACTGTATGTTGAAGACAAAGTTGATTTGAGGTCAGAAAAGTGAAGAAAAGCTGCAAAGGCTGCTCTGTGACAGAGACTGCAACATATTATTGTCCTGCTCTGAGGACAGGTTTCTCAATACGACTAGGAAGTTTTGAAAAACTCACTTTCTTCTGGCTTCCATAAAAAATTGTGCTCCTAAACCCAGATGAACCAAAAACTGCACTCTGCATTATTAAAGAGCAGCCAGTCCTCCAGTTTCTTGCAAAGCACTTTTGGAAACCATCCCCTCCATCTAGACAAGATCAAAAATGATGTTGCTTGTCGCTGTAAAGTTAAATAATAATGCTAATTTCACATGTCATGTTACAGGAATGATTGATATAAATAAATCTGGGGTTGCTTGATAAGAAATACACAAACACGTCCCTTCTCTTTCAGAAAAGTTCATACAAGCCAAAGCCAAGCCTCTAATGTTTTTTATCAGATCATTCCTCATTTTAAATATTTTCCCATGACTTAGAGCATTTTTTTATAAAAAGATAAAGTCTTTTTATAGGATAGACTTCTCCTTGCACAGTTAATACTGGAGCAATCTCAGGTCTTCCTTCAAAATATTTGAAACCAGACTTGCTGCATTAACAAATATGAAATAGAGCAACAGTAAAAGATCAACTCATGTCAACTCTCAATGTCTCTGCTCTTAAATTACCCTCATTTATAGCACAGCAACACCTAAGAGTCTTCCACACGACCCCTAGTGCTAGAGTCTGCCTATAGAGCTGCCTAGGAAGACTCTGTCTGGAAGACTTCAGGCTCAGAAACTCTGATCTTCCAGTGACCTGGACACCAAGATCCCGTGTCTCCAGCTCTGCGGGGAAGGGGCTCTTCCAGCTCAGAGATGAAGAGGACTGGCAGGAATCACTGTCTGTTTATCTGGATATCAAAACTGCCCGGAGTAGCACCGCTCAATGCTAAGAAACATTTTGGTCAGGGCATAACGCCTGCTATTGCAAGCTATATTGCCATCCTCACCTCTAAATGATGAGAGCAAAATGAACTTTCAGACAGTGGCAATTATCCTGCTGTAGCTTGATCTTCCCTCTGAACCAGGTACTGCCAAATTCAGAAGACGGAGACACAAATCAGCACAGAGAATCCTCTCAAAACTTGTCACCTTTTGTGAACACGCATCATTTTCAAATTAGTCCCTCAAAACTCAAACCCACAGTACTTCTGCTGAAGTATTTCTCTTCAAACCTGACTCTCCTTGCAGTTGGCATGGTTAACAGCGTGCTGTTCTCCATGCTCATTCTTGTACAGAATAGAAGCAGTACAAGACATGCAAAGGAGCACGCACTGATGAATGTATCTGCCCCAGGAGTCTAGTTTTCCAGATTTCTCAACTGGCCATGGCATTCCCAGCTGTGTGGGAGTCTGAAATCACAAAGACGCGGTGTGCTTTCTTAAAATAAACATCAACCTCAATTCCAGAGAAGACTCTCTGGTGTTATTCACTGCAGCTGTAGTTTGCTGCATGAATATTCCCTCCAGGGAGGGGAGTAACTCTCAGACGGGATAAAGCTACCTTGGCCAGCTTCATAACAGACCTGGCATAAAGAGCTTTTTAGGGGATGGGCTGTATACAGGAGGGACCGTGACCAAAATAAGAGCGTGTACCAGGAATTTGCTGTCTCCAGGGAGACAGTTATTGTCCTTGTGCAGATGAAATCCTAAAAACTATTTTGAGCTTCCTGCCAGCTTTCTTCCACCATGTCAAGAGCCAACAGGCTAGAAGAGGATACAGTTCCAAACCTGCTTTCCACATCTCATTTGTGCACCTAAAGGTTTCATCCTCATGACCTGGGCAGCTAAGTCTCCTGATCTGACATGGAAGGGGAGGGACTTGTTTACAGAGGGAATTATTTCCTTCTATACGGAGATGAGTTGCCTCAGTGCTGACTTGTTTTATTACTTTTAAATTACAATCGAGTACACCATAATTTGGCCAAGCTTGACATCTGCTTTCACTAGCTCTCAATATTTGCAAAAGCTCTTCAAGAAATGCAAGGGAACCACTTTGGAAAAGCAAAGCATTCACACCTCAGCACACATAATTAGAACACTACAAGGTTTTAACTCTTTTTTAGGTTTCTCGCCCTGTTCAAGCTTTCACTTCAGGTTTCTTAATATATGTGTAGCAATAAGTTAGGTCTATGAAGCAGTGCATCCATCTTGTATCACACAAAGGTACATTTGCTGCTGTGGCAATCCAGACCACTCCTTCAAACACACCATCATAGCCCAGTCCCACACACCAGCCACAATCTGTAGCCTTTAAAAAAAATCTCTCTGAGGAAAAGACCGCAATACAGCACACCTTCCTTCTTAAAAGGTGAATCTGTTGTCTAAGCAAGCTAGTTTTTCTGTATGTAGTTGCCATTCTCCGCTTTTTTCCTAATGCAGGAAGATGTTATTCCCCTAAAAAAAGGGAAAAGGAAAGCCTAGTATTCCTTTTCCCTAGTCCTAGAAGAGAGTAACGAAAAGAGGTTAACTATTAACCCAACTGTCACACCTCAGGCAAAACAAACCAGCGGGATCCAGTAGGTATGCTGATTTACAGGTGGCAGAGCGCCCGTCGTTTACCCCTTGCTGCACTGAGGATTCTGAAGGACCGTATTTTCCTTTGGTTTATTTTTTTTTGGTGTCAATATACATGCTGCTATGCGCTCATGGAAAAATTAATGCTGTAGCAACATTGTCCCTTCTGAATGTACAATCAGAAGCGCAGTGCAAGAAATTCATGGAAATAACAGGATCCAATCCTTAGAGTATTTGCGAATCAATAGTCCCTTTATTTATATTGTAGCTGCATTCCAATTTATCACTTACAAATATCCTCTGTAATAAATAAGGGAAGGAAATGGAAATATTACAAGGAAATTGTAATAATTCAATCCTAGCTCTGCACATAATAAAGTTGCAGAGGGAATCTGTGCTTTTTTGGTTGCCACTAAGCATCAGCAACAACTGATGGTCTTAAGTTAACAAGCTAATATTTCATCCATGGATACCAGAGTGATAATGGCTAAATATGCCAGTCGAGGGAATGAGCACATGTGCAGCTATTTGCCTGACACAACTTCTGCTGTCATGGCCTATTAAAACCAGTTTACATGTGCATGTCGAATTTGATGAATATGCATGTGACCTCTTTCATAGCTATCACTCATTGGACTGTAGCCCTCATGGCAGAAAAAAACAGCACCTCTCATTAAACACAGCTTGAGTTACAGGCATGTTATGTTAATACTCCTTCAGAACTTTAGGGGGTTTTCTTCTCCTTTTAATAAATCTTCAGAATAAAATAATTTAAAAGTATAATTAAAAAAAACCAACTTTCCTATTTCTCTCCTCTATCACTTGGTGAATGTGTTTTGAAATTTTCCTTCTCTAGTAGAAGAGACAGTAAATGACTTTATAGATAACATATTCAACTGATGGTAGCCAAATGCGACTTCTCTTATATAGGGTCTTGAACAGAACTAGGTATTTTAAAAAACAAAACTAAAACAAAACAAAAACCCCACCCAGAACAGATTTTTTAGGTAAAAATGGGACTGCCTGTCTTGAACGTCATACTTGACCCAAATCTAAATGGTACTATGTATTAGAGTCTAAACATATGCAGTGAGCGTTCCCTGTTACCTCGCAGTTATCCCACTTTTTCTGCACCTAGATGGAAGGAGAATTGAAAGTGTGAACTACATTGCTACAGAAAGTGCTTTCACCAAATTTGTTACAGAAATTGTAAAGCCTCAAGAGGCAGAGGAAAGCATCCAAGCTTTTGGTGTTTATAAGAATCCAAATGAACCTCTGAATCTTTTGAGGTTTCTTCATTGCTGTTTAAAAAGCATAAATTATAGAGTATAAGCAAGGATGCAGCCAAATTGTGCAGTCCATATATGGCAAATATTTACTCACATGAGCATTTGCACTCCATCTGCTCTGCAGATAGAGTAAATATTTCACAAACTGACACTTAATTTGGTAATACCAAACCAGAAAAGGCACATCCACATAGGCATGGGTACTTTGTACCATCCACAAAGAAAGCCACAACCTTCTCCCAGTTATATGGGTTTGATACACCAACAATTGGTAGTAATAAGTAGGTTTGCACCGCTATACAACAAAACCAGAAATTAACACACTGATTTTTACAGGGAACATTGCTGTTTCCTAGACCACCACTGGCTCACTGTGCTGGGATAAACCAGACACTGAATGGTTCATTTGAATGAGTCCCACCTCAGCACCTGAACCAAGAGGCGCACGTAGCCAGAGGGATCATTTCTCTTGCATTTGCAATGAGGCATCATTTCTTGTGACTTACTGGGTCCCTGACATCCAGACAGGTTGGGATTCTTGATTTAGCCACTAAATAAATGGCCAAAATCTGTTTGCGTGACTGCTAAAATCCAACCCTTGACTGCTAAAACCCAAGCCTTGGCCTCAGCAGGGGCATGCCGTAAGTAAGGTGAGAATTTAGTAAGTGACTGAAGCTAGCACTAAAACAATGCATTGGCATTACATACTTTTTGGAGTGAACATTCCACTTTGGGGGGGAAAAATGAAAAAGAAAAAAAGTCCACCGTGCTAATTTCAACAATATTTTTCAATTTTCTGAAGTAAAGCTTCACAAAGGTCTAATTCCTACCTTATGCCACTAATGTCAAAATATTTATTTTGCCAATAGCAAAAACTTTTCATTAAGGTAAAAATATTACACTTTGATTATCAGTTTCTTTTATTTAACTTAACTTTGATTTTATATTCATTTTATTTGATTTGTATTAATAATTGTCTTGTTTTATTTCACAACCTTTCAGGAAAAATGAAATTTTTCAGTGTTCCCATATCAACTGCTAGGGGTTCTTTTGCGATTTGCACTCTGGAGTCTATTTTGAAACAATGACTCTTCTTTTTAAGTCAGTCTGAAAGCAAGCTTTGAATTCTTAGAATTTCCATTACCTATTTATGCATAAAACTATCTTCTGCAACCAAAAAGTTCCCAAAGACAACAGATTTGAAAGAAAAGAAAATTTACAAGAAAAATAAAGACAGGAAAAAATCCAAGTCATTTCAATGTTCAAGTTAGATTAGATACTGAGACCTAATCTGGCCCATGAGGGACATTTATATTAGCTGAAATTCCTGCCCAAAGGCTTTGAATGAAGAAAAGGAACCTAATCACCTCACTTATTTAGCAAACTTGACAAAGGAAAGAGCTAAAATTTCTCATGAAGGTGGTATTGTTGGTAGAGTTTCAAGACATGGTTACAACGTTGTCTATAAAACTTGATTTTTTCCTCCTCCTTACAGTTTGGTTTTTTTAAGGCAGATTTTTCTATAAGAAAAGAGCCAACAGTTCTCTAGCAATATAGACACATTAATTTCCAGCTTCTTTTCATTAAGGCAACAGAAATGTAGACGCTGACAAAGGAATGATGAGTTTGAACAAACTCTTGCCACGTGGATAAGAAACACACTAAGGTAGGGAAGCACCGCTGCCTCTGTTCTACCATCTCCTGAGACACACAAATCCCCGTAGCGTTCACCTGCCCTTCACTGCAGCAAACGGCGGCTGCTGCTGCTAGAAAGCTGCGTCAGCTCCATGGCTAAAAAACAGCTCTTCATTTTGTGATTGATCCCAGTGTGTTCCTTCCCCTACCACAGACAAGGCAGTTCCCATGCCAGGGATACCTACACACTGGCTAATTCCCGTGCATGGGTCAGAGCACACCTATGGTAGAGATGCCTGCCTTGCTCTCATACTCTGCCATCCCTGCTTTTGGCTGCTCTTGGCTAACAGGATCCGACCCAGTCAGCCTGACCCACATGGCCTGAGGATTGCAGGGCGTCCTCCTCCAGGCTGAGCATAAGGATGGTACGGACGAAGCCCAAATTTCCTGTGTTTTATTTGTTTAGTTTGGTTTTCTTTTAAATAAAGAAAGATGTGGTGTTCCTACACCACATCTGTGCAGCACGCAGTTCCCACTGCATCCTTTCCATGACAGGCTTTTCTTACACATTTCTTATTGGCGTATCTGAATTGTCGCTCCCTGCGACATAAGCATGTTTTTGCCTCATCTACCTGACCTAGAAAAAACATGATAAAAACTAAAACCAAACAAGAAATCCAAGACTGTCAAACCAGACATTTTAACCCATATAATCCCCATGGTTTTCAATTTTCTTGAGGTTTTGGAAAATACTCCTATTGCCCCGAGTGGCAGAGAACTTCAGACGAGGTTTGTGCAAAAGATCCTTCTTAAGCCACTAGCCTTGAAACGCTGCCTTTCACGCACACTCAGTTTCAGAAAGGAAGCCATGAATAATGCAACAGCTGAACTAGGCGGTTGGTTGTGCTTTACCACCATACCAAAATAGCCATTGCACCAGCATGTCCAAACCAGCCCTTAAAACGCTTCTCCATACACAATCCTACGGTACTTTTTTGACTTGCACGTCCCCTTTTGGAGTATGTCTAAGATGAGGTTCCTTACATGCTCCAAGTTCAATTAGTGGATGCAAAGCCAGGGATGCAAGTACGGTGTATGCAAAGTGAACCCATAAATTGCATTTTTTTTCAGGTGCTAAGTATGCAAAAATGACACACAAATTCCTCTAGAAATACAAATGCCAGGAATATAAGTGACATTGTATAACAGCTAATGAAAAAAACCCACAACCTTGACTGATTCAAAGAAAGAACAGAAATAGATATGACATAACTTATGGATTTGATAAGGAAAAATACTGCCAGGACACCAGAAATAGATGACAAACTCAAAAAGTATCCACTCTAGCTCACCCCAGGAATTGATAAGACACAGAGAGCTTTCCACAATCTGTTTCGAAGGTTAGAAAATGTCCGTATCAAATTACAGGGCACTACACACTTTCCATATCAGCTCTTACTTAATTAAAGTAATATTGAAATAAAATGTTCCTGTCACATTCCCTTGTGGCCAAAGAGAAGTATAGAAGTATCTATTCCAAGTCTGTGAAATCAGATACACCTTTTCCTTTAAATAGACATTTTCTGGGTACATATCAAGATAATTTAAATAAAACTAAATTTAATTGAATAAAAATCTTATCATTCTCATGTGGAATAAAACAAAGAAGAGCTTAAAAGATCCCCAGGGTAATCTTCTGGTACCCACAGTTATAGCCAAACATGCAATCTCTGCTAATAACTCTTATTTACATATATATTAAACACGTATACCATTAGGAGATAAGTACGTATTGATAGAGCCATGAAGTTTAGTGGTTCCTTTGAACACATATTTCTAAAGTAAGTACCTTACTTACAGTTTAATAGAAATTCTGGTTAATTTAGAGATTATGAACTAGATATATATTTCTAGGAGTTCCTGGGAAGTTAAGCCTTTGAAAAAATAGAAACTTGCTAGAGGTGGGTAAGGGAGAAAAACAAAAATTCAGCTTTTCAAGGGGTAGAAAAAATTTGGTGGTTCAAAGCAGAAATGCACTCACTCGCTCATTAGGAAAAAGCTAATAAAGAATAAACCCAAACCTTCCAAATACCATTATACCTTTTCTACCTCCCCAGAAAAAATGCAAGAATCTTTCTCCAGTCTGAGCCTCTTCCCCACCATTTGATATGAAACACGAAAAATCATTGAACCGAATTTCATAAACCTGAGTTTTATACTGAAAGTAATATTAAATTAGCACAGAAAGGAGAAGCAAAATTAGAACTTTAGAATTAAATATGGTCACTTAGCTAAGACTTGGACTTGACAAACACAATTAAATTCACTGAAAAAGACAAAGTGAAATCTACTTGACACAAGAAAGTACTTCTGAAGGAAAACGCCTAAACACTCTTCTAAAATAATCTTTGAACTTTGCTAGTGTAGATTTCAGAAGTCACTGCTTTCTGCAGGGCTTACTAAGTGCTTTTAGAAATGCAGCCTTAAACAAAGACATTTGGAATTTAAAAACAGCTTTCCTCTTAACCAAAGTACTTGCCGGCATCACCAAATACACTCTAAAAAAATTCATAATGCACCATCTAGTGCGTAGACACAGGCAATGAACCGCTACTCGAGAGACCAGCAGAAGGCCTGGAGCCTAGCCACGCTCCTGGGACAGTGACACCCTCCAGGGCTTCTGCCCCCACCGCCCAGCCCTGGGTGGGATCTCGAAGGGGAGCAGGGTGGGAGCTGGGACACCACTCTCCCTCCCTTCACAGTAATGGGTTGGGGTCCCTGAGCAGCCTGCACCCCAGTACCTCTGTGTGGCCCACTCCCGGGATAATCCAAGCTGGCCAGCACATGCTGAGCAGTGGCCTTAGCCACCACGGCCCTCCAGCTGGCCCCACCATGCCGCAAGCCCCTGCCGCATGGCCGCGTCTCGATGCCGGTGGCTCCCAGTGAGTCATTTTCGATGAAAGCAAATTGCTACTTTCAGCCTCAGGAAACAGTGGCCAACTTGCCACGTTAAAGAGCTTGGCGTAACTGGCTCTGCCTTCTCCTTCATGCTAATTCAGAACGCGTTCCCCAAACTGCACAAATAGTCTGCAGAATTGCTAGGCAACCCTTTGCGCTCGTTTTGCCAGCGTATATATTTGTGCTCTCTCTTTTTAATTTTATTTTCTTTTCATTGGGACAGGACTCTTCCCTTCTGCCCATGTTTCTCCCTGCACCACTTCAAATGAGATTAAGTTTAGGCAAAGAGGGGAGGCCGTGCTTGTGGCAGGACCACTGTGCATTAAGCGAGTTTATTTTGGTAGCACTGTGTTCTGTCTCTAGTCACTGTCTTTTTACACATAATCAAAACACGAAGATTTATTATAGGGAGCACTAAAAATATGGCTTGAAAAGAACAAAAATAAAACCACAAACTTGCTTTACAGCTGTGGCCTTAGGAATGCGACTGGATTCAGTCTGCAATGGGGAGTGGCAACGCTGTCAGGTTTCAAATGTGACTTATCTGCTCAGGCTCTCAGAAGAAAGCTCTCCGGCTCCCGGCATAGCCTTCGGAAAAAGAAGAGACTTACAAGATGTTTCACAGCAACGTGATACACAGGCCACCGCATCTACAGGTTGGTCCCTAGCAGTAGGTCAGCAGTCATCATCTCTGTGTTGCCAGATTTTTTGTTATAAGACTCAAGGCTCCATATGTATTTCTTGAAAATCCAACATCTAGAATCAAGAAACTGGAGAAGAAAACCCAAAAAGCTCCCTAAGGTTCCCTTTTTGTTTCTTCTTTTTAAATATATTACAGCCCTGATGGTTGTGGGAAAAAACTACATCTTGAAAAAGCATAGCCCCTAGCCAGATCACACATGAAAAGACAAACTGAGAAAAAAAATGCTATGTGAATTATTCTTGTAAACTAGCAGATGAATGCCTTCAAAGCCTGTCTCATGATATTTTGAAAAACTGAAACCGGGCAGCATGACTGGGGCCCATCATCACTGCACCTGGTATCGCAGACAATAAGTAGCCCTCTAACTCTGAGACTACAGGTTTTCTCATTTTTTTTGGTGGATAGCTACAAATCTGATATGCAAAGGTCTGAAAAATACTTCTCAAAAACAACTCAAAGACAACTAGCTGTCTGTCAACCACACAACTTGTACACAAGGATCCTGGAAAAATATTTCCCCAAACAGTAATCTGGTCTGTGACGAGCACTCTAGGCTGACAGCGAGGGCATCCTCTGCATTCAAGCCTCAGCGACGACATACAACCCAGGGATGCACCCCTCATTGCTTCCCCTATCCTGGCATACTTGAGCTCCTTGCTGATCCAAATAAGTCACCTGGAGACCGTCTTAGCCCGACCTGGCAATTTCAGTAAGCTGATCTTAAGGAAAAGTCAAGCACACACGCTCTTCAGTGGTCAGCAAATGAACTGTACGTCTATATTACACAGCGGAAATCACTGCAACTCTCTTGCCACCTCGCAGTTAATCAGCATAAGCCGCACATCTAATTAATTTATCCTCAACTTCTAGCAACAGGAAGATCTGAATGAAGCTTGCTGTGACTTTCAGCACATAGTCAGTAATATGCGCTGGGCTGCTGGAGTGCTCCAGCTTAGATGGTTTTCCTAGACGAGTCTCTCCTTATTAGTTTGTTAGCTTTAAACAGTAGCAATGAAAAATCAAGAAGAGAAAGGAGCTGACACTCCTAAACACATTCTGCGTACAATCATCTGACCATTTAGAAGGAGGCAGGTTTTCTCACTGACTGCGATTTAGACATTTGTGGATCTTGAATAAAAGAGAACAAAAGTTCTTGTGAAACTTTTAAATTTATGCATGATAACAGAAAACAACTTCCAGAATTTAGTTTATTATCTCTGTATATTGTAGTAATGCATTCACATAATGCATGCCTATAAAGCAAGTATAGCAGAAGATGACGTGGGTAAAGCACGGATGCAACAGTCTTGGTCAGCATTACACAATAAATCAGGTTTTATCTCCTGTTTCTTTGTCTTGTGCCCTGTAACTGTGCTAAACCGTTACACCCTAAAAAAATTTCCATTAAGATAGAAGTTGAAACCAAAGGGAAGCAAGGTTTAGAGGTATTTGGAGCTTTTATTTGCAGATGGGATAGCCTTAAGTTTCAGTGCATTTATTCCCTTTGATAATATACCTGCTCAAAGAGGCAGTTTTCAGATACATACAACGTACATTTCCATTTTTTAATAACTTTTTAGGAACTTTCAGAAAATGTTGGCCTGGCTTTTTATGGATTCTTCCCAAAGAAGACAGTAAAATGCTCATGAATTTGGCAAAGCGTATTCCAAGTGTCCACGCGTTCTGCTTGACATATACCAACAATACCCACACCATCTTTCCTATCTTTAAACTCTGGAGGGAGACATAGGCTCCACAAAACACAGGAGAAAATCCTGACTGGTTTGGATTATAGGTTTCAGTCCTAATTTGCTGCTTTGATTCGTCATGGCCAGCATAAATATATGCAACTCATTAAATGCACTGGCCTTCCACATCTAGATAGCACCGCTGACTTCCTTCAGGAGTTATTTAAACTTGCATAGAAGTTGTCTGAATGGTGTTTACCCCTGGCCTCTCTCCTTCGGGCTCAGACGGGTCTTTAGGCTCAGCCTTAAACCAGGACGGGAAGCGGTGCCCGTTTCCTGTGGGCACATGTGCAGAGAGAGATGGCTGCAGGCTCCACACTGGGAGTGAAGGTGCATCCGCCACTTTACTCACTGACCTTTCCACAGGATGGCTGGGCTGTTCAGTGTAACAGCATGCAGGAAAAAAAAAAAAAAAAAAAAAAAATTGTAATTTCCCTCTCTCCCTCACCAGACACACTGCAGCAGTGGCCCTGGTGTAGTCCCACACTTCTCAAAGCCTACAACTGACATCAGCTATATAAGAAATTGCAAGGATCTCTCTCACCTTGTGGAAAGGTCCCAGAACAACTTGATGGGGTAAGAAATCCTTTTTTTAAAATACGGAGGCCTGGGGTTTGGACACTGTGATAATGTATTAATGCCTACTTTTTATGTAAGGAGCTAACATCCACGGAAGACCCAATATATCTCTGTATAACTGTATATCCCCATTTTCACAGAGAATGAAGGGGGGTGCAAGCAAGGTCCTGGGCATCCAGCCCAAAGGATGCACAGTAAATACATCACCAGTTTTATGCTCCACTTGAGACTGCTGAGTTGCCCTAACTACAGGACTAACAATGGGAACTGCCTTCTCAGATATTTCTTTTGTTAATAATAAAAAAGACAGCATTGCCCTAAAGAATAAGCTAATACTTATAATGAATTTCCACTGAACTCCATCGTTGCTGGGGCGAAGAATCTGTTAACATGAACATAAGGCACATCTGGAGACGGTCTAGTCCACCGCACCTGCTCAAAGCAGGATCAGCTATAGCAGGTTGCTCAGGACCGTGTCCAGCCAGGTTTTGAAAAGCCGCAAGGATGGAGGTGCTACCACCTTGGGGGGTGGTGGTGGGGAAGCTTTTCCTAACATTTAAACAGAATTTTCTGTGTTTCAGTTTGGGCCCATTGCCTCTTATCCCATCACTAGGCACCACTGAAAAGAGCCTGGCTCTGGTTTCTTTACTTCCCCCCACCAGCTATTGATACACCCAGGTAAGATCCTCCCTGAGCCTTCTCTGGGTTGAACAGTCCCAGCGCTCTCAGCCTCTCCTCGTATAAGCAATGTTCCAGCCCCCTCAATCATCTTCGCGGTCCTTCTCTGGACTCACTCCAGTATGTCCAAGTCTTCCTCGTACAGGGGAGCCCCAAACTAGTCCACTATTTTGAAAAAATACTGAATTGATGCCCTATTGATGCCCTATTGCCACTAGAGGCAAGTTTTCAAGTTTTAGTTTCATGTGTGTTAAATATTGTTTAAAGGCAGAATAAACGGAACAGAAGATGTATCTGCAGAAGCAGAAATTCACTGGCACTTGCCAATGTATCTCCTTGTTCTTCCATATTTCTTTGCTGAAAGACAAGATTATTTTTGACCAGTTTTATTGACTTAAATCACTCTTTGCTCTTTATCTATTCTTGTTTTTTCAAACAATAAGGTTGGACTTCCTTCCTTTTACCCTCCAAGTGTGCTGTCCTGGAGCTTGCTATTGGTATGGAGGATTGTGGTTTTTTAATTTAAATGTACATTTCCACCACCATATATTGGTGCAGTGGCTCTTCCCTCACTGAGCTGAAGCAGAACATTATAAAACCAAGTTTGAAAGGAATAATGAATCTTGGCTTTATTATTGAATAAATCTCGGCTATTTTGGCAGTGCTGTTTTGAATAAATTTTTCTCTTTAATGCTTAAGTTTCTTGAGTATATTTAGCTTTTTTTCATTAAATGTTATTTGAACTGCAAGCATTTCTGACGAAACTTAAAGAGGTGAGCTTGTGGAGCTCACATGCACTAGCTTTCTCTATCCATGACATATGCTATGAGAAATTATAAACTCTCCACTGTAACCTCAAAATATTCTGTGCTTAAGTACTTTGCTTGATGATCTTGGCCACAGTCTTAATTAAAAAAAAATAACATCATCAATGGAGCTTTTCTCCCACAAGAGAAATAAAGAAATACCCAGATTAGTATGTTCTGCTTCCTACCCTCCATATTTCTTTCTAAATCTCATTTGACTATTTTTGCAACAGATTTGCAGATAATTTTCCAGTCTAATACTGAGAGATTCCATTTCTAGAGTTTAAGTTTCATGCAAGGAAAAAAAGGATTTCATACAAACTGTGTTTGAAGTATTCTGCTATCAGGACAGTTGACTCCGTTTTATTTCACTGTCTCTGAGTTTTTGCAGTTCTGAATATTGCAGTTCTAGGCTTCTCACAATGCCAATTCTGTCATATTTTTTCCCTCTCATCAATGCTTCTACTGAGTAGCTAAGTGATGGAATCCACAATATCAATGAGATCATTAAAATAAACAAAATAAAACGCATTGCCTTTTCCCTCCTGAGACGACCAGTTTTCTATGAAACACAAGCCTGCTGCTTTAATGCCACTTCCCTAGCCGTGACATTCAATTCCAGTTTCCTACGACTTATCATTTGACTCTCTTTCCCCCCAGCCTTTTCAATTTCTTCACTGTGGCCTCAGAGCTATTAATACCGAACACTCACATCATCAGGACTAGAATGTTTAAGCATTAAACACCAGAGACTTGGCTCATTTTCAACTAAAGATTAATGCTTTGTTTTCGGTAAAACAGCACAGTATCATGTTGTCCAGCCATCCCTTGCAGAATTTTTCCATTCTCCCCACCAGGGAATGGGACAACTGGAGGGCTTGTCATGAGCTTGCTCAACTGTCTTGAGTGTTGAGATCAGGAGCCTCTCTCAGAAGCACAATCCGAGCACAATTTAACAATTCATTGTTATTTTTTCACACTACTATATCCAAAATGGCAAATTCACACCCTCCTCCTATCTTGTTTGTTATTCACTGGGACTGATCCCAGCGTAGGTCTTTCCAGCTGTATAATTGTCCCAGACCAGCAAACAGATCTCCCTTTGCATACCTATTCAGGGACCAAACACCTAGTCATTTGATTCTCAGAAAAAAACAAATATACAATTCAGAGGTCATCTACTTGGTAATCTCTCTGCCTTGCTGAGCACACAGTCCACATTTCAACCTGATAAAATGTCAGGTCATATAGCCAGAAACAAAACTGAATTGACGGAAATTATTCTGTCCTCGTAATTGGTACTCACAAGTCACTGTGAATAGCCATTTGTGGGAGACTTTGCTGGAAAAATCTGATAGTTAATGTGATCTGTTGCTAAATAAACATATGACTTGCAAGAAGGTATAGAGGAAAGCAATGCAACGGCATCCTTGATTATGGTGGAGGACCTATTGTACAGATACACTTGGTGCTTATACTTCGGAAGGATGTTGAAAAATTGGAGAGAATTCAGTCTCATATGAATGAATAAAAAAATGGAAAATATGCCTTGAAGTGAAAGACTCCTGGTGCTCAATCTATTAGCTTAATGAAGAAAAGGTTAAAGGATAATTTATTAGTCTATAAGTGTCTATTATCAAAGGGAATGAAAATTGATAATTGATGACTCTTCAATCTAGCTGACAAAGGCTTAACAAGATTCAATGGCTTGAAGTTCAAATTAGACAAATTAAGGTCCAGAATATGGGGCACTTACTTTTTTTTCTTTACAGGGAAGACAACCGATTAAAGGTTGCAATAGATGCTCCATCACCGGAAACTTTTAAATCAAAGTCATGTCAACAAAGTCATAAAGGGTGTCTGAAAGTAAGTCACAACTGTTGGACTTCAAGGAAGCTTTCGGGGAAGTTGCTTGAGCGATGTTACACAGGCCATTAGCTCGCAAAGGTCCCTTCTCTTTGTAAAATCCTAGTAATTGTTCTACTGCATCAGAGTTACGTAGACCACATTTTTTTCTTCTCTGAACATATAATCCTGTATCAGAGTGCAATAAATGTTTCAAGACCTCTTTCACCACCAGACAAAAGAATAGTGGAGGAACAAAGGCAAGGAGCTGTATTGCCCAAAACGGCAACACGCAAGTGAAAGAGCATGATACAAATCACTGGAGCTGCTAAACATTTTTATTGAATAGTTACGAAGCAGAATAAATTAGAAGGCAAAGTTTAGGCTCTTCTTTAGAATAAGTAGCTGGTAAAACCCTTCTGGCACTAGATTACAGTCTCTGCTTTGGCTTAAGAGTTAAATAGTCATTGCATTTCCCTACAGCCTACCTTTCCAAGGAAAACACGTTCTCTGTGCACTGCAGTCTTCGACAATGGAATTAAGTATTACTGGCAGACAATACCACTTAAAACGTTAGCTGCATCAACCTCTATGATGAATGAAAGAGCTATTAGTCTGCAGTGCCTCTTTTAACAGGAGAACAAAAAAAAAAAAAACCCTTATGCTCCTCGATAGGGAAAAAAATACCTAGAAGGCAATATACCTCATCTAGATAGAAAATGTACATGAAAAATGGTTACAACAAGATTATTTACATTCTTTAGTCATTAAGGATAAAGAGGATGCTTACTGACCCATCTTTCTAAACAACAAATTGAAAATCCTCTGTGATAAAATCGCTCTGCATTGTGATTTCCAGTTCTGTCAGATACTCCAGAAAAAATGGCGTTCACTTAGCATATCTATCTACTCAGTAACTGATTTGTGGTCTTTGCAATTTAGATACTCAGCCTCTCTTTCAACTCCACACGTCTATTACATTTGCTACAAATTGTATTAAGTGAGCATGTGCTCAGGGAGAGTGGAACTGCAGCCAGGAGAGCCGGGTAGTCTAGGGAGATTGTGTTTCTTTACCCAAACGTTTCAAACGAAGACTGGCTGAGTTGAACTTGGAACTACTCAGCCTGGGATTTGCTGCTGGTGAGCATCACTGCTGCTGCTGTAGAAGGCTCTGAAGTCAAGCTGGCCTCATTTACTCAATGTTACGGGCGTGCAGGCAAGGTGGAGAGGTTATTCCATTGACTCGGGCTGCCAGTTGTAGAGCATATACATGTCTTAGGTTCACAAAGTGCTATTCTGCCATAGCACTTCAGGAAAGGAGACCAAATTTTTTTTTGAGAGCCTGTTACAGTAGAAAAAACCATAAAATGCCTCTAGTTTGATACAGAAGGATAAGAGCAGGGAGGATTTGGGTACCTGCACAGAGACAACTTACCAACTTCACTGAGCACAAGACTGAGCCTACATTACACTGTTTGCCCTGAATGCCACAGAAAACACATCCTCTGTAATATGCCATATTCTCATGGGGCCTCGGCCTGAAAATTCCTGCCCCTTGTCTTCCCTTTACAGCACAAACACACTGCCTGTTTCTCAGAGTAAACACCTTAGAAAGACAAAGCCATGAATCAAATTTGTACATCTAGGAAGTACAGTTCTTCTGACTGATGCTTATGTTATTATGTCATCCTATCCAGCAACAACCTAATTGTAGATAATGTGAAGCAGATCAACTTCTGTAATCTTCTCTAAGGAAGAAAAAAAAAAAAAAAAAGAAAAGGAAGTGGTTACTACACTGAATCTATCCTACAGAATTTAGGAAGCTGTAACATAGAAGAATAAAATCAGCTTATATGCTGCCAACACTTATACAGACTCAGAGGTCACTTAGGATATGTGATGGTTAAAGCACATGTGCTACCAGATATCAGCTGACCAACCTATGGGAATGAATACTGTGAAAAATATCAATGCAAAGGAGGGGGGAAGAAGAGGGTCATTAGTGCAAGATGCTTGAAACATCAAGATGCAACGAGCGGGACAGAGCTGCTGATGAGAACACTCAGGGGATGCAGCATGAAGATCTCTGGACTGAGCAAAGTGTCGTGGTCAGGGAAGGATAATAAAAAGACTGGAACATACACCATCTGGTATAACAGAAGGGAGGATGGGAAACATCAACAGGGAGTTATATTTGCTAGGGAAGGCCAGACGGTGAAAGCATTGATTAAGATTATTTTGTTGATTAGGTGGTACTCTTTGATTTATGTGCTGGTGAAGGAAGAGCATTTACTATGCAAAGGCTGTGCCGCCCAGGCGGCTGAAGTGGGATCAGACCTGGGGGGCTTTAGCGGTTCCCCCGTGGAGCTGAAGGGTCACGCAGAAGCAGGGCTCACTGGCGGATTTGGAGGTCGCACATTCCAGTGTGAAGAGAAGGAGCCGTGAGGATTTGCGACAGCGATGTGATTCACCTCTTTCTAAAGTAGGGAAGCGGCATGTAGAAGGAGACCAAGGCACCGCGGGGAGAGAGCTGCAACCAGAGAAATCATTTGGAAAACAACTGGTTGAGCAAAATATGTATATATTTATAACTCCATATATATATATCTATACATATATATGTTCATATCCGTCCAGGGACAAATCAACAAATGAAAATGACACAAATTTCCTCTGCCCAGAGACCTGGGCCGTTCCTGGGACAGAAAGGGTTAGAAATGGAAGTGGGGATATAGATCAATGACTCAGATTAGAGTCGCTCCCAGCTTCAAAAGTCCTCAATGACAAAGCACAGCAGGGGCAGTGCAAAGGGTATGCAATAATATAGCTAATCGGATAAATTTAGTATCCACCTCACTGAAAGGTGGCACCCTGTGTGGATAGCAAGCCAAGAAATAAGCCAAGGATTTAAGGGAGAGGGCTTGCCCAGCACAGTATTATTGGTATCAGTCGATCAGTGGGTAAGATGGGAACAACGTGACATCAGCAGCAATGCACAGCCAGTGAATCAGCAGAGGGAAAAGGGCAGTAGGTGAGCAGCACCAGAGAAAAACATTTGGGTTGCTTGGATTAAGTCGCTGAATGTTTTTGTAACACTGACTGGAGAGCTATGAGCAGTACAGCAGGATTTGCAAAACCCCAGTGGCACAGCACTGCTCATTTCCCTCACTCTGAAACTGCAGAAAAACACTCTGGAATGTCTGAATGCCAGCAAACCCTGGAGAAAAAGCAAACAAGCATTTACTTGTTGTTTAAGAAAAGAAAAAAAAAAAAACAACCAAACAAAACACTTTTCATGCTAAGCTCAGAGGGGTTTTTCCCCCCCTGAAGACATAGGACATGTTTTATACTATACCAGAAACACCATTTAAGGAAAATCCTGTTTTCCTGCAGGTGAAGTGTCACAAAGTGAAAAACGGCAAATTCCCGCAGATTTATCCACCAATAAACACACACGCACACATTCCTTCACAGCTCGCAAATCTCATCAGCAAATGTTGACCAACCTCCGGTTACTCTAGATAAGCTGCATACAGGTTAAGTCAGACACAAGTAGGTTAAACAGAGTGAAAGAGGGAGGCAGATCCACTAATGCAGCAGCGTGGACAGGTATAAATTCACTTCCCGTTCCCTTTGAACTATCTGAATGGGAACAGCCCTAAATATTACAAGTATTACATTTCACTATTCAATAAAGTTGTGCTGAATAGAATTATCACCTTGAAATTACAGGGTAAAACTCCCTATACAAAAACAGATTAAAGACAAATTAGACTGTGGGCCAGGTCACTATGATTGTTAATTAGTGATAATGGAAATACAATTAGCATAATGAGTTCCAATTACTGTATATGGAGAAATATGAGCATACTGCTTTCATAAATCTTGGTTCCAGGAAAAATAAAATGCATCTGGTTTAACAAAGCATGCCCTTCTCCTTTGCAAAAAGCTTCCTGGTAAATATCTTTTTATGAAGCTAAACCTTTCTTTTGATGGGTTATGATTTGGAAAAAAAAAAAAAAGAAAGCGACAGAATGGATTTACCCTGTCTGATAGCTGAACAGTTTTGTATTAGCTTGGCTTCCGTTTTAAGCTTCCTAGAAAATCTTACCATCTGTTTCTTCAATCCTGGGTTAAACAACAAAAGACAAAATCATAGACCATTACATCAAATGCACTTATTGTCTTTGAAATATCTAGGGTTTTCCCCCCTTCTCTTTTTCTCCTTCTGATAAGCTGTGAAATTGGAAAGCCAATTATATTCAGGTATTTACACAATTCGGAATGGCTTTTCAAAACCCCATGCAAAAACAAGTTGATGAAAGACAACAGCTTTACAAATAGCAACAGCAGCACGTCCAATGGTTACTTCACGAAGAATTTTTTATTTATTTCCATAGCAGCTTGACACCTTTGCTAGAGTAGGCACAATCAGGCTGGATTTAGTATATCACTCATTGGCAAGTTAAACAAGTGGGGATTAAAATTATGAATTTATAGATGCTGCGGATTGGAGTGCTAATGGAAATAAAGTCTTAGTAAAGCCCTACAGACCTACAAGCTTGACTCCATGCCTCTATTCAAACAAGCCAGTGTTAACTGTACTCTTAGATAGCCAATTATGAAGCTACTCACTTTCCATGTGTTCAAGTGGATTCTGGGGTAATACAGGCAAGGATTCAAGAACAAGAAAAATTCCAGCCACTTGTTAGTGACATTAGGTCCTTTCTCCTTGAACACATCCTCCAGCTGCCTTATTAGAGGGGAAGCAGGCAAAAAGCTGTGTAAGACCCAAAAGTCATAGATAGGTAAAGCGGATGGGACATGAATTGCCCAGCTAGTCTCTCTGAACCTCTAAGATATTGGGGAGCATTCATTAAGGAAAACTGTAAAAACGTGATAATGGGAATGGAGAGTGGAAGGAAAAAGAGGACTGCTACACCTGCTAAACTGCAGACAGAGCAGACTGCTTACATTTTCATTAAGTCAACAACGTGATAACTACCTGTAGGTGTAGATGAACTCTCTTCTCTCACAAAAGCCATGACACTTTGCAGCTATAGGGCAGAACCAACTCCAAGCATATCCATATTGACAGTCTCATGTGAAAGCTCCCCAGTATCATGTAACTTCAGCATAGTCTCAATCCCTTAAAGGTTAATGAAACATGTATTTTGGCACAGCACACAAGGAGGAAGAGAGAGTAGGACCTGCCCTGGACACTCACTGAAACTGCCTCAGCTGTTCAGAGCATGAAGACTCGTCCTGGTGATGGGATCGCTGTCTGACATAAACTTATTTGCTTCACAGATTGAGTAGGCTCTGTACAGATAGCTCTAAGAAAGATTCAACTTTTCTCCTTTTAGCCCTCCAAAAATAAACCCCAAACACTTCAGAATGCCACGCAGCCTGGCCCTGAACTTCCCAAGGATACCAATGGCTCATATGAATGTCGCCACCATAGCATTTCTGTGCTTTCAGGTTGCTATTTTAAAGACCTAGGGAAGTACACGGAGCAAGTGAGTTAAAAGACCAGGCTGACAGCTAAGGAAAGTGGCCTGTGGAAGAAATAATGAGTGAACACGTCACTAAAGATTGTATCTTGACATATATGCACAAGAAGGCTGAATTCAGTGTGTACAGGCAATCATGATTCTCACATTACCTCACTTTGCAACCTTAGCAAAGGCCTTTAAGGGTTGTTGCATTCTTGGTTATATTCATCTGTGAAATGAAGATATCTCAAACAAGATCATTCCGATAGGCACAGTACCTAAGCACAATAAGAGGCATTCTCAGTGATAACAAAGCTTACAAGATAAGTGGATGAGTCAGACCAAGGGAGAAAGAGAGAAGGAGACAGAGGCACCAAGACAAAAAAATACCTTTCCTCTAGACACACACAGGTGCTGGTGCATTATGTGACCACAAGCCTTGCCCACTGACATGCAACACAACTACGGCAATTAAAAAAAGCTTTCTTGGGAGTATCTAAATGCAATTTTGCTGATTAGAGAAGACGCTATTCTGCACCTTTTCCTGATAGCGATAACCCTTTGGTGTTCAGAGGGACAACTGACCCTGTGCCAGTTGGAGCTGTCAGGCGGACACCAGCAGAGCCCACTCACGCCCGTGTAAACCCAATGCATCTCCACGTTATTTTGAATTTACGGCATCATCCCTCAGAGCGCAGGCAAGTATTTCCACAAATGAATTATCTCAATCAGAAAACCAGTCCTGTGGCAAGGGATACATATGGCCATCACTCCCAAGAACAGCTGTCAAGCACTAGCCCTGCCCACTTCCCACTGTGTAACGTCCGTGGTTGCTCAGTCAAGCGAATGACCTTATAAGCCCACACAGGTCCAATCTGAACTGAAAATTATTAGCAAAAACTTGTTTACCTTAAGACTTTGCAGTCTAACAGGGAGAAATAATACACTTGGACAGCAAGTGAGTCTAAACGGCTTTTGTTACAGGTCTTTTGAGTATAAAATCTCTCTACACGGAAATAAAAAAGCTCATTGGAAAGATGAGTGCTAGACCCCCACCCTCTCTATCCAAAGCATGCTGTTCAATTTAGCATGTGCTTCACTGAATAAATAACACTCCCAGCCATGATGCTCTCCCTCCAATATGCTTAAGTATTGATAGATTGCATCGCTCTATGCTAAGTCTGTCTGGAACTTGTGACATTTGCCCAGTGATTTGGTAAATGAACTTGGAATATTTGACCCATGCAGTCAAGATTACGCCTTATTTAGACGGAACGGACAAGATCCTTTGTTGTACCCAAAAAACCTGACAGATAATGGCTAACCTCTTCAGCCAGCTCCTCTGGGTGTTTAGCCATGAGGAAAGCGACACTCCACGATGATTACTGAATCTCAAATCTCTTCCGCATATACACCTAGAACTATGTACTCTGCGGGAATCTGTGATACAGACAAGTTGGCAACTGAAGGACCTTCTCCCAGACAGCTTTCTGATTTATGTAGACCTGCCACAGAGTGACTGATACAAGTGAAATAAATCTGTTTAGGATTTAAAAGACGTGAAACTTGACAGACATTCAAAGTAAGTCAGATTCAGCTATTTCATGTTTTATCTTTTCCTGTGCTGTATCTCTAAAATGAGATTAGCTAACGTGGTCAGGGGGCAGCGGGAGGGATAAGTGGGCGCAGGGTTTGGACACAGTCTCCTACCCCTCACCTCCGATTCTCTGCTCTAGGAATACATTTTTCACTATGCTTTGATCTTGGCTGACATTTTTAACTTAGTAACATTCTCCAAGACAATCTCAAGGCTGTAAAATTACATTACTCAATGCAAGAAATACCTCTTCGCAACTGTCCTGCTTTGGGCTTTTGAGATACATTTCTGTATCTCAACAGGGCAATCGTGATGTTATTTCTCAAGCTTAAATGGATGCCAAGACATTGATGACTTGCCCCATCTTACCAACTACCTGAATGCAGAGAGTTTGCTGGAAAAATATTTAAAATACACTCACTAAACATTTGAGGGATCTCCTACACTGATAGGGGGTGCCCAGCCAGTAGCACTGAGACAGCTGCAGAAAAATTCTGGATCAAATCTTCAGGACTTTCACAATTTTCCAGTAACCCTAATTTTTTTTCTCTCCCCCACAGATATACATGCATCATCCCCCCAAACCTATCATGACCCAAGCAAAAAATCAGAATCAACCCATGTTCTGTGACTTAGACTACTAGAAGACACCTTTTGCTTTCTTCCATTGAGAAGTTTGTGGTACCTAGTCTTTTCTAGTAAAGATTATAGTTAAGGGTTCTGAACTAGTAATCTCTCTTGCACACTTAACTATTCTGCAAGAAAGTTAACATCTCCTTGATTTCTGAGCTGGCAGTACTGAACCCTTGCAGGCTATGCTACGCACCTTGCAGGCTGGTGGAGGTGAAGAGGCAGCTAGAAGAGCAGCATGACAGCAGGCTATGCAGTACAATTCTCAGCTAGTGAGTGTCAAGGTTTCTATCACATCATTAACTTGGGTATAGCGATCATCAGCAATATCTTCCATTTGTAACAATCCATCTGGGCCATAAATGGTCCATAATGTGGTTGAATTAGCACCACATTCAGAAGCCTACTTCCCGCGTTTAGTACATTATATCTCAACATTAATACTGCCTTCTGACTTGGTGGAGATTTTGTATTCAACAGATCTTGTTGGTAGCAGGAATGATTAAAGTGCTGTAGATACTCGTTTCCACTCCCAATAAGTTGGTTGGTGTATTAAAATATCACAACTTAAGTCCAAGTGGACTTATACATCCTACAGCGACATGGGAGATGATGTCAAGGAAAAGGTATTCTTATATTTTACTAGTTTAACTTACTTTGTCCTTGTTCCCCATGAATTAGAAATCCACTGAGTGGAAGAATAACTCCCAAAATGAAACAGGGAGTATGATTTGTTCACCTTCCTATTCTTTCAAATGTTATTTAATGTAAAAACCTCAAAAACTCTTCACATAGGCTTGTTCAGCATTGTTTTTTTGAGACCAGTATAACGCTATACCGCTGCAGCATCTATGTGTATATCTCTGTGTACGCTCGATACACCCTGCTATGAAGTTCCTTATGAATTATCTGCCAGTAAAAAGGACAGAAAAGATATTCTTGAGAGTTAGTGGCCTTGAATGTAGCCCCACAAAACTGCCCACAGGTATTACAAGGATGCTGGCATGAACAAATTTGCAAATGCAAAGCAATCTCTTATGAAGTCTTAACTACAAAATAAAGCTGCCCTTTCTCCTCTCTCTCTGCCCTTTTTTCAGGCTTTGTTCTCCCTCTTCTTTCCTCAGAAGGGGACAGAAACTGAAGGAAAAAAAATCAGCTGCAGCAGCACGAGTGACAACATATCTACTTTCTACCCAGAGCAAGCTCCCCTTGGGGTGAGGCCAGCACTGCTTTCCATAGGGAAATGTAATTCTCTCCTCCAAGCGTCAGAATCTTACCCCATAACTCCCAGGTTTGGCTGCAGCCTTTGTTCTTTTTAATAATAGAGCATATTTTTTACATCACAAGTATTGTTTATGTCTGTGGAACAGCCTCTTTATATGTTCTGTTTTTCTGATGCTGTGGATGTACATCAAACATCATAATGAAAGAAGCCATCCATGAGGTGCACTGCACCATAGATAAATTATGTAAATATTTGTAATGATCTACCAAGCAAATAACAAATTTAAGAGAAATATAATTATCTTTAAATTCTGTGCATTGTAAATGTTTGCTTTTAATCCTTTATGTAACCTTATTAAAAATTTCAAGATGGATACATTCTCCCACTGAACCTGACAAACATCTGGTTTACAATAGAGTCATGTGATGAAATTCCATCCAGAATCGCATTTGCTCTTCAGTATGTTTTCTCCCACTATCATTCATAACACAGAACTTCTGTGTTTTGTCTGGGATATAAGACAGTACAACGATATGTTTTTATTAGGAATAACGCACAGTCCTCTCCCTTACAGAATTTAAATCTGCTATCTATGGGTAGGTATAGTCAAATATATTGATAGTCTCCCTTGTGGGTTCTGCTGACACTTGGGTTTAATTGTAGTGAACTTTGAATTCTTATCTTAAGGTCAGTTATTAACTATTGATGGATTCTCCTTTTCTCCATTTAATGCTAAAGTATTCATACTAACCAAGATAGATTGGAACGCTGAAGAAATTTTTCAAAGCCATCGCTGTGCAAGATACCCTTACACTCTTCCTATGTGACAAACGGAGAGCCCTTTTCTAAAGGTGGTGATCACTCACGTTCAGCTTAAAAAGGAAAACACAACACAACACCGCGCTGCTGACCCCTCGCCACTTTTTTTTCTCCCAGTGCTATCTACCTAGAAACAAAAGGTCCTATATGCTGCTGTTAGGAGAAAAGAAAATAAAATTTCCTCAGGCACAACCTTGGATACCAACCTTGAAACCAAATGGGGTCAGAATGCAAAGGAGCAACCACGGCACCGCACACCACCCAGCCAGGCTGACAAACAACTCTCCTCCTTTGGGCTTCCCAGAAGGAAAAAGAGTGCCCCTCAGAGATTTATAAACACATACATAATAAATGGGAGGCTGAAGTTTAAACTGTTATGAAGCATTCTCTACTCCGCTTCCGAAGTCCTCTGTGATTTAAAGAGCTGACATTTACTGTGTGCAGGCCTATTATTCAGAATGACTGTTTGTGTATAGACAATATTTTAAAATGGCTTGCTGGAGATGAAAAATTCTTATTAAGTCAGAAAAACAGTTTAAGTAGGTAACACTCTCCCAGTTTAGACTGCTATAAGTCTCGCTGACCCACTGCAGGGAAGGCGCGGGGGCAGGCGATCCCGTCGACGCCGTCTGCCGCATTATCGCGCAGGGGGATTGTAGGCCCAGCCCCGCGGGTGCTCGGCCAGCGCCCGCGCGGCACCAGCCAAGGCTGTGGTCACCTTTCTGTCTCCCGTCAAGCAACAGGCACAAAGCGGTTCGGTGCCACTGTTATGCATTTAAACCTTTCTCTATCACATAAGCTTTGACAAGTGCTGGGGCTACAAAACGTTTGCCTCCCCCAAAGCCAGTGGCACAACTCACACCGATGTCCTCCATTGTCCTTAAAAGCGTTCGGGTAGCCGACACTTGGCACCAGCCAGGCAAGCAAAGCCCAGAGACTCACCAGCCAGGACATACCCTTTTCTCTCACCACGTTGGCAGGCTTCCCACGCCTTCTCCAACCTGTTGCCTTATGCCGCAGTCCTGGTGGCAATCAAGCAGGACATATTTCTGAGGTATCCTCCCTGCACTGAGCCTACTGCTGCGAGGACCAGAAATCTGCCAGGAACCACTAGACGTTCCTCCAGAAAAACAAATGACTAACCAGAACTAAAGCATACACATAGGGTTTTGATTTTGCATTGTAATAATTACAAAATACTCCTAGCAGACTTAATACCTTGTCTGTGTACAACGTATCAGTGGATCTCAATGTACTTTTCAAAGCACATTCACACAGTTGCGCTTTTCTTCAGTCAGCTCACCACTTGCGCACCATCCAGACCTGAAAGTACAATCTTTTATTTTGTATATACATTTTGCAGGTATTTTTACAATGGAGAAATTCACACATAACTGAGGAACAACAAAAACAGTGATATCTGACCCTGCCACTACTGACAAGTCTGGCTACATCTCTCCAGCATGTAAATTATTCTAAACAAAAGACCCCATTGCACATTACTTTCCTGTCACTGTATTTGACAATAATGCCCAGTTCAGCGAGTATTTCATATGTAATACACAGATCTGGCTCAATACAGCTGGGCTCAGATCTTTCAGGGTGGTATATCTTGATCTGGCAGAGAAAATTATCCTTCCTGCAGACTGTGCCCTAAAATATACACTTTAATCTTGATGCCTTCCGTGAGATATAAGTTTAGATGTAAACAGGGGGTTATAAACAGGGGACTTTGACCCCAAACTTTCCATTCAGACTTCTATGATGAGATTTTTAGAGGCAGCAAGTACTGCCATTGTCCACTGACATCAACTGAAAGAAAAAGCTATCACACTTCTGAAAAATCAGCACACAAGGGTAAAAAAAATGGACACAGTGAACATGGACCTGAATTTTGGAAGCAGAAAATTCCAGTTTTGAACCAGGATTTAGCAGCAAGAGTGACACAAATATGCAGTAAGCACACTAAGGTACTTGCATGCTTTACAAGTAGCAGCTCCACCACCTATATTGCTCAGTCATCAGTCCCATCCCTTGCATGTTTTGGCCCAACCTGTCCACCATACCCTTGGCCAGCTCCCTGGCAAGAAGCAGGTATTTTCATAGATCAAGGACCATTCCCAATAGGCAGCCTCCATGCAACCATCTTAATTCTGAAGGCAAAAGTGTATAACAACATGCACACGGGCAGCTCCCTACCCAAGAGCCTCAATGCCACAGAATGGTCCCTGATATGTTTAATTTCCTAACAGACAGATATAAATAAATATATATATATATATATTGCTGAAGAGGCTGGTACACCTTGGACACAACAGGAAGACCCATGGGAAAAGCAACATTATAATAAATGGGCTTCTGGCAACCAGCTTAATCCTCTCTTTTCTTGAGTTTCTCATACTGCAGAACAAAAGCCCAAATGAAAACCCCAACCTACCATTTTATAAAGCAACCACAACAAAATTCTGAACAATTAAAAAAGGAAAAAAAAATTACAGCCAAACTGTGACTCCTAATATACTTTTCTGTGAATGGGTTGAAATGACTAATCAGCAGCAGCTGATCGAAAAGCAATTTAATCTTAGCTAAGGCCTGTGAAAAATCAGCAAAGACAAAAAGTAAAGAAAAGCAGACAAATGTTACAAGATTTATCCTTCTATCCAAGAATTTCAAATTAGAAATGGAAAAATATTTGCTTTCTCCCCTTTATAAATCACACACTTTGATATGCACTATTTTTAAATACTGTCTGTGAAATATTAGTACTTCAAAACAGATTTAGTAGGTTTTAGCGGTTTCTACTGAATAGATAATTTATGAGAACTTTTGGCTTCTTTAGTTTTATTAAAAGTGTGGAATATAATACTATTTGTGCATCAAGAAACAGTGTATTACCCCAGTGTTGGCAGCCATTCCTATAAAACACATAGCTCTTAATCATCTGGTTCAGGCATTTTTCCTATTTGCGAAGCCTGCATCTTACTTTTTTTTTTTTTTTACCCCAGTTAAGCTAGTTTTATTTAAAGCATAATACTGCACATGTAACTTGGACTTTCTTACTGATCTCTTTGAAGGCGATTTTTTTTTGAAAAGGAAGAAGAATGCACATAACACACAGTCCTGCAAGCAAAGATCCTCTGTAAAAACAGCAAAGTCAGTTTTCACTAAAAACTGGGATGATGAAGGATAGGAAGCAAGCAAGAACCTCTTCGTCTTTGCATTTGCCATGTACGAGGTGCAAGCTGCTGCACAAAGAGAATCATTTTGTGACGGGTGGCTATTCCCTAGCTCAGGCCATGTTACTACGCATGGCTAAATTTCATAGCAGACTGTTTGCAACCTTTCTCCCATCCCAGTTCTGGTTTATTCCAATACATGGGCCCGCAGCATGTGACAAGGCCAAGTGACTCACTGAAGTCTTGGTGCGACTTGTCTTTGTGCAGGGAGAGAGTTTTCTGGTAGCATTTTACAGGTTTGGCTTGTTCACTATTCAATTTGTTTTACTTTGGTTTACTTCATTTGTTTTACTTTTCATCTTCCCGCAAAAGTATCTGAAGTTATGACAGAGAAACCTTCCTTCTATGCTAAATATTAACTCCCCCCACCCCCGAACTAATATTCTCTTAGCTTTTTTAGGATCGAGGGGGCATATAAAAGTCCAATGAAGCCAGTGGAAATAGTGCTTGTCAGTCCAGGGAAATCATAGAATCATAGAATCATTAAGGTTGGAAAAGACCCTTAAGATCATCGAGTCCAACCGTCAACCTATCACTGCCAAGTCCACCGCTAAACCATGTCCTTGAGCACCACGTCTACCCATCTTTTAAATACCTCCAGGGATGGAGATTCAACCACTTCCCTGGGCAGCCTGTTCCAATGCCTTACTACCCTTTCGGCGAAGAAGTTTTTCCTAATATCCAACCTAAACTTCCCCTGGCGCAGTTTGAGACCGTTCCCTCTCGTCCTATTGCTTGTTACTAGGGAGAAGAGACCGTCCCCCACCTCGCTACAACCTCCTTTCAGGTAGTTGTAGAGAGCGATAAGGTCTCCCCTCAGCCTCCTCTTCTCCAGGCTAAACAACCCCAGCTCCCTCAGCCGCTCCTCATAAGACTTGTGCTCCAGACCCTTCACCAACTTCGTTGCCCTTCTCTGGACGCGCTCCAGCACCTCGATGTCCTTCTTGTAGTGAGGGGCCCAAAACTGAGCACAGTACTCGAGGTGCGGCCTCACCAGTGCCGAGTACAGGGACACTATCACCGCCCTGGTCCTGCTGGCCACACTATTCCTGATACAAATCCTGATCAGGATCAGGCCTCAGCTTTTTGCAGTGGTGAAGTGAAAGCAAAGCTCCTAATGACTTCATCAGGACTTGGATTTAGTCCTGGCAGGAAACACAGCCATAAAATCATAAATTCAGTAAGATGAAATTCCAACTGAGTATATTTGGTTGAAGGAGGTGAGGACTGGAAATGTGCAGAGAGAAAAAAGTCCAAACTCAACTGTCTACAACTGTTAAAAAATGAGCCAGTGTCATGTTGGTAACCCTTTAAAATAATGGTCTAATCATTATTAATTCCTTTGATATTTAATGTAATAACATTAATCATGATGAACTCATTTGGTATTAATGTGAATGTCAGACGTACCTCTCCACATACATGCACATCATTTTGGGATTAGCTCTTCGCTATATAATTCTTTTTGTATTCATCAGAAAGTGCTGAGGGTAGTTGTTTTGTGACTTTGACAGAGCTGACCACAAGCACTACTTATGCACAACTGTGCTTTGCGTTTCCACACGTTTGAGAGCATCTCTAAGTGCCTGGTCTTCTGGGGTAAGGCACTAAAGCACCTAGAGGTGGGAGGCAGAGTGTGGAAGAGAACCCATTGGTACAGGCTGCATGAAACCTCAGGATGTTCTTGCTCTTCGCTGCCATTTTTTACGTCCTACAAGGGCTGATGACTGTTCTGAGCCAGACCTGCTGTTGATGTGAGCTGACATCGTAATATTGAAGCTGACTGACAGTAACTGAGGATCTGGACAACTAACAAGTCTTCTTGATCAAGAGTGACCACCGTCACTGCGGCTTGGTGGTTCATAATAATCAGATAAAGAAAGTCTGAAGGCATCATCCAGACGATGCTTCCAGAGAAGGTACTTTCTAGGCTGCCTACTGGCAGTGCCCAAGACCTACAGAAAACATTAGATTCATACTTACTTTTCTGGCAGACATAGAGTAACATAAGGATATCAAATAACAGGGTGTGGAAGAGATGGCTATCCTGTGGAAGCTAACCGTGGCAAAAAAGGATGCACCCAAAATCCACGTAATCAAGAAAATGTCATCAAACCTTCGTTATTTCTAACTAACACATATTTTCAATTGTAGTGAAATTTCTAGTGTTTTATGCCAGCCTAAGTTGTACAAATGCCTCATTACAGTGTTCCCATCCACTCCCAATAAATATGTCCATTTACTGTCTTTTGCTCATTTCTGAATAGCTTGGCATGCTGTTAGTTAAAATTCATTCTTCTAAAGCACAATATCCATTTAGCTTCTATCCTCTGAACTTTATTCATTCATTATTAACACTGAAAGCCAAAGTGCATGAGAGAAGTTCAGTCCTATCGGCATTTCGGATGAAAGTAATGTCTCGGTATATTAGCGGTACACAGCACTATATAAAATGCTGCCCAGTCCTTCAACAAAGCAGCCGTATCCCAGTGCCTAATAGGATCACTTACTTCAAATGTGACACCACCTTCTTTGAAATATTTGTTTAGATTTCATAAACATATGAAGGTTCTCAAACTCGAACAAAACCTCCAGCCTCCAGCCCAAGCTCTGATTCTAAAGAGCTTTCTGTTCAATAAATCACAGCCTGAATCCGGGATTTTTTTTTTTTCCTCTGGCTTGCTTTTTTTCTTTTTTTTTTTTTGGATAAAAATAAATGTCATCTGGTTTTGACTGCAGATAATGAATCATATTAAGAATTTTAAAAGCACTATTCTCTTTTTTGAGACCTAATTTCAGACCTATTAACACTTTAATATGAAACAGAAGCCCATCATTTCATTAGAAAAAGAATAAGGCCCCTCTTGTACCATATGTTGTTTCTTCCTTTATAAAAAATCCTTTTGAAATCCTAGATTGGGCAGCATCAGAGCAGAACGTAGATCTGGCACAAAGACAACGTATAGGTGAGCAGACCTCGCATCAGGGAGATTAACTATTTCAAGCAAAATTACAGGTTTCTGGCAAACCCTCCTTCACATTCCTTATGATAATAAATGATCCAACTTGAAAAAATGAACGATTGCAACACAAAAAAAAATCCTGGTGGGGGCGACCCAAAACATGTGAAATGCTAGCATGTCATCGCCACAAACTTGCCTATGATTACACCAAGGAGAAACAGCTGCTTCTTACAAGTGCTTTTTAGCATGTTAGATATTTATTAAATAAGGGGAAGAAAATTATAGCCATCCCTTTTCAATATTTACATTTAAAAAATGAGAATGCCTTTAAAACACACAGAACATGAATGCAAGAGCTGGTGTGATAGCAGAGAACCTTATTGCACATAATTAACAGACACATAATGTCTGGTTACTAGTAATTTCCTTCTAGCTGAGTAAGGAAATAATTTAATCATGTTGATCAAATGAATCCCATGAGCCCAGCGTAACATTATGCTTTTTTTTCCCCCTCTGTAAATCTGCATTAACTGATAAGAGTCTACTTGGTGAAATCACGGAACCCAACCTTGTTTAGGTATCCTTAATAATACCTAAAATATGGGCATGATTTTAGTAATTGGTTTAATCAAGCATTTCAGTAAAATCTTTGCTAATTCCTGGTGCTGACCGCAAAGAAAAAAAGCAGGGAGAAGGAAGAAAGAAATAACTTAGCGTGTTCTTTATTTGGAATAGAAGCCAAATATTTTTTAAAACTGCACATTCCACATTACTCTGTTACAACGAGGAAGGTATTTTATAAAGATATGCAAAAAAAAAAAAATTAAGCCCCTTAAATACTTGAGCATTAAGCAGCTAACTGTAAATTACTATTATTCTCCTCCCCTCACCCCCCAAATATCTCCAGTTGCAACTCAGAAATATGCAGGTAGCATTTTCTTTTTTTTCTCTCTAAACTATCATTTTATTTGATAATACATCATTTGCCTTGTCATTCCAGGGTTTCATAGTAAAACCTTTTGTGGGATTCTGCTATTGTTCTCCTCGAACTACTTAGAAAAAGCACTGAACTACCTTCTGTGCTATCTCAGGTAGTTTCCTGTAATGAGGTGATATAATTTAACACTTACCATAATACATTTTATCCATCTATTGTTTGCTAAATAATTCCTGCAATAACACTTTTATTCTTTCCATAATTCTTTAGGGTAATGCTGGAGGAATAATATTTTTACTGCGGTGATTGATGTCGGATTCTCCAGCATGAATAGACCCCACGAACACAGGTTATTGATAAGCATAAAAAAAAGCCGTATGAAAAGAATATCAGGGATCAAAGGGTTAATACCATTTTATGAGGTTGTAAAAATCTACCTCAAGAATCTTGTGTTAGCAATATTCTTTGTGTAAGATGTATGTTATTAAAACAAGTAGCAGCATCTGAATTAAAGTGACAGTATGATGGATGACTAGTGAAGTGGAATCAGAGTCGTTTGCAGCATTTTGGGCTAGATGTGGGAATTCTGCCTCAGAGGTAGGGCGCTTGGCAGACGCATTGATTCCAGGCTGACGCATGTTCATAAATATGCCCCTAGAGAGGTGTGGCCTAGCAGAAATTACAAAATTATGTTCATGAATTATTTAACATTTATTTATGGATGCTATATTTAAACAGCATTTGCAAAGGCGAATGGACCATAGCATACATAGTGATCCTTAGATAATGCAAATTCTGCACAAGACGGAGACAGTTTGCATACTTCACGGAGAGGCTAAGTCTCGCAGAACTAGGTAAGTGATATGTCAGTGTTGTGGCTTTATACACCACAGTCTGCTGCACCCCAGAGAGGCTGACAATTCCAGGAAATATCTGACAAGTTGGCAGTTACGACCTCTGCAAAAGAGATCTCCTCAGACAGATACCACAGTGCTGGTGGAGACTCCGCCTTTAATAAAGACTCCAAACTTGCTTCTGCAACCACCGTGCCCGAGAGCCTGCTCACAGAAAGGCGATGACCTCGCTGTCGTCGACTGCTGTATGGCCCCACTGATCTTGATATCAGACCGCTTGATACTATTACCACAACGCCGGAGGTGGAAACTTAAGCACTTTTAAGCATGAAATGCAAAAGTTAGACCGCACAGGAAAATCTCAGCCTCTTCCATCGTGCACATATGTAATTCGCAACCCTTTATAATGTGATCAAGTTCTCAATTAATACCACAGATTTTTCTCTGCTAGATACACACAAACTGCTCAACACGCTTGGAAAGCACACAATGAATCCATACTGCTTGCAGAGAACCAAAGCTCTAGCAAAAATTAGAGATGAAATGTCATGAAATAAAACAGAATCCCAAGGTAAAGCACTATATCTCACTCTGGAAGGGATTACCCTTGAAGGAAGGGAAATCTTTCATTTAGCACTGCACTGCTAGTTTACCGTTTACCCTCTATTTACACTCTATTATACTCTTCCATGGGGTCATTTCTTGATCTTCAAAAGACGTAATTTTACATTTAATTTTCACTGCAGGGGATACGAACAACACTGTCACATGGAAAAGCTGTTTTGTTTTTTCTTTCTTTCTAATCCTAAGTGGTTGGTTTACAATGCTGATTCCTGCACAGAGCAAGGAGAGGTACCCATGGTGCCCCTGCAAGAGCTATGAACTGGAGATGTACCAAGCTATAAATGGTCCCTCTTGTTCCAGAGAGGTATTTCTTAGGTGATAGCATGTATCAAAGTGAGTGTACTGGCTCATGTACTGGCCAAGCACCCTCTTCCCTTACACCCTTTTTCTCTCCTTGCTGCTCCAGCAAGTAAGTAGCCTTGCATGCTTTCATACTCTGTCCACACAGGCCAAAAAGCTCAGGGCAGGTGGAGGGGAAAGCTCTTAACTGCCACAACAACTTGTGCTAACATGGCTGCATGGCTGACACCACTGTCTAGCTCCATGCAGCTGTAGGCACTTCAACGTTCCTCTAAGCAAGCTGGTAATAGGGTGATTTCTTTGGAAAACTTTATTCACTGGCATTTTCCTGAAATAAACTCCCGAGGAATACAGTTCTTAACTTAGGAATTTAAGGCCTTAGGAAGGTCATCCTGTCCATGGGATGCTTTAAGAGGGATCATCTTTATCCAGCCATTCCATAAAAGTTCTTGGAGCCTGCAATTCCTCAACCGCCCGAGTCCTTAACAGTCCATACTGTCAGGATACGCTCCCCATTATCTAACAATCTCATTTGCTGCAGTCTAATCCCACTACTTTTTCTTCTATGTCAAGGGAACACAGAGGAAAAATGATTCCCTTTCTCTGTGCAGCCTCCCTTTATACATTTGATGCCTGTGATCATGCCCCCTCAGCCTTTTTTACTCTAAACAACCCTAACGTGTTCAGTCTGTCCTCAAAGGCCACATTTGGCAAACCTCCAGGCAGTCTCCTCACTCCCTTTGCAACCTCTCCCACTGGGGCACATCTTTCTCCTTATCACACCCAAAAGTGAGCACACCACCGCAGCCAAAGTCTCACTGCTGCTTCACAAAGCAAAAAATGGATGCCTTTCATCATCTCAATATGCACGCCATCTTCCCTGCCCTCAACGTGGCTGTTTTCTCCCCCAAAGCAGGTTTGTGTTCAGCTACCGATCTGCTGAAGTCCTCTCTGATCCCTTCTCGTAAAACAGGCGTTTCCTGGCTTGTGTTTGTCAGAGCATTCATTTCCACCTACTCTCAGAGCTTGGTATTTGGTCTCACTGAACGCACCCTATCTTCTTCAAGCCGTTTCTCTTATTTGTCAAGATAATTTTGAATTCTAATCCCATCCAGCAATCTGCCTGCAGACCCTCCCAGCTCGGTATCATTTGCAAATTTAGTAAGTTTAATATCCATTTCATTATCCAAATCATTAATGCAAATGTGGAAAGGGTCCTAGACAGAACGTATTCAGTACATCCTTCCAGGTTGACAAGGAGCCACTGGTAGCTAGTCTGAGTGGTTATTTTTCTAACTTGCTTTATACCCACATGAAAGCGGTTTCTCCTAAACTAGATTGCTTATAGGAATAGTTCACATTAATGTTTTTTAAATCTGCCCCTTAGATTTCAGGATAAAGGTAGACCGAAAATTGGATTTGCTGAGCTAATGGGCATCCAGCACATCTTTTGGCAGAAGAAGCAGAAGAGTAAGATAAAACAAAAAGTAAGAAAACCAGTATCATATTCAGCACAATTAATACCTTCTCGCTTTTGTTTTACATCCCATCTAGATGAAATCCATGTGCTTCAGCTCTCTGGTTTCAAGTTATGGCAGAGACAGGCTGCCCTTTAGAACTATGAAACTTCAGGTTTCTCTGAAGAAAGAGATTCCCTTTGTTCTTCTCATCATCACCTTTCGCTCATCCCCAGTGAAAGCAAAGAAACGAAACGCAACCCACGGCCACTGTTCAGGTGTCCCTCTCAAACACCGAGTCCCCTCCAAAGGCGCAGTTGCAACACCATCACATGCTGCCTCCACAGACGTGGGTCGCAAATGAACAGCCACAAAACCACCATGAGGAGGCTACCACACACCCTCTGCCTGCCCGTATGCAATTGCTTTTCAGTGGGAGGACACGGCCTCCCCTGTTTCGACTCCAAACAACAAGAACGGCTTGACTAGCTGTCCAGCCAAAAACCTTGCAAAGCTGATATGACATAGGGAAACATTTCTTCCCTTAAAGGAACATTTCAGACAACACCATTTTCTCTGCTGCATAGGAAACGTGTGTTTCTATTGAGGATTACACCACAATTTTCTCCAATTACCTTACTTTGGGAATTGATTTATCAAATGTGAACAACTTTCCCACCAGAGACCTTGGAAACGGTACAAATTTTCACTCTCTTCCATTAAGGTTTTATTTTAATACTCTCTAACTTCTCAGCTGCCAAAGGTGGTGTTAAAACTAAAACAAAACGAAGCAAACAGTGTTCTGCATTTAACTTTCCTATGTCAACACGAAGGACTCATCAGCCATAACCTTGCTACTTGTACTAATTGTGCACTATTGAATGGCACTTTTGGCAGCAAGCACGAACTCAAAATTTGGGTTTGGGTAGGTTTTCAGATTTTGGTTAAAAGGTATTAATTTATTATTTCATTATTTTGAACAAGACAAACTGCTGGCTCTGTTCTCTACATCAATTTCTTTAATTAAGTACAATATTCTTCCATTCTCTGATGATCCTGTTCTAACAGGCAGCTCCAAATCTCAACGTTCCCAAAGTTTAGGGATGTCTCAATGTGGTCAACCCAAGCTTGCAACGCTATCCAGGAGTTATTAGAGGCAATCTATTTTGATTTTTCCAGCATATTTTTCCTCTGCTGCATCCCCTTTTCATCTGGAAGCAACTCCTGTCTCTTTTCTAATTGATGAGGTGAACTGGTATGAGTGAGCTTATGATTTCTGCTCTTTGCTTGAGTGGCAGAGAAGTAAATGGAAAAATTGTCTCAAAAGTTTAAATGAAGGATTTGGCTTTCGCAATAGTGAGATTACTACTGCTCAGTGGATTTCTCTTAAATGTTGCATGCCAAAGAAATAAACCATGAATGACTGGGGTAGCAGGATTTTTGCAATCAGATAAATCATCACTTACTCAGGTTCTCTGTCTTTCCTTCCTTTGCAGGGTTTGGATTTTTCTTTCTTTCCATTTTTAGTTTACTGAAAACAAGAAGCATTTCTGAGCTGGAATACCCAGACCTGACTTGAAAGGAGCATTTCAAATACTTCTCTCTCTCTTTAAAACCTCGGACTTTCTGTAATGGTTAGAGCACTTCCTTCAGTTTCCAAGTACTTAAGCCATCAAGTGTTGTCTCTTTGATAGACTAGAAACACTTGTCAAGGAATTCAGAGAAATTATCTTACTTTTTAAACACTGCACACTTTAGAAGTAAGTATAAAAAAATTGAAACTTTGATTTTTAAAATTCTTTTTACAAGTTGTTGGTATGTTCCTGTTCAATTAACGTTTGTACTTTTGAAAGAAGGTGGATAATTTCCAGTAACATAAACCCAGCAGAATTAGAGCAGGAATCTGCTCAGTTTAATTACTGCAGGGAGAAGAAAAAAGAAAAAAAAAAGGAAATCCTCTTACATGCTGATGATGGGTGGATTTGTGACAATTTAAATTGTGAAGTACTAGGATCTCGAGAATACCAAAATATTAATAATTAATATAAGCCCTGACATCTCAACCTAAAAGGTATTGAAGTGCTTTGTAAACTATCAGACAAATCTGTATTTCCTACTAATCTCCCTTGCTCCTTTGCAGACAGCAGAGTTAAATCACTTTACACGTCCCTGGTGCAGCTTTGACCCTACGTAACTTTTGCACTTTCCTGATGCAAGTCTGGGCTTTTGAAAGTAAAGAGCCAAATTGTTTCCTTTATTGGAAGCCCAGGGAAAATGCAATGCTTCTGACAGAGCAAACTGCGCTTCACCTTTAGGACACCCTGATTCAGTGCTCAAATTCAGTGTTGACAACACAAGAACTTCTGCTGAGGACATTGAAGGCTGTAGGCACACACATGCACTGAAATGTTCTCAGTCCTTTTTCACACGAAATTTCTAGTGAAACATTTCGTGCCAGCTTCATTTGTATCACAGAGGAGCTCAATAAACACAAAAGAAATTGGGTCACAAAGAAACTGGGTTGCAAAGATAACTGCATTTGAGGCTCCAAAGCCTCTGGGGAGAAACAGGACGAGGAGCAAAAGCCATTCTTCTTCGTAATTTCACTTTTTTTTCCACCCCAGAAAGACTGGACCGCTACATGTTGCAGCTAGGGGCTATTGGGAGCTGCAGCATGCATTAGAGCTACAAACTAAAGCTCATTGTAAGTGACACAGGAGCGCTACGGGTAATAGAAACATCCTGGTTGAATTCCAGGGATTTTGAACCAGGTGTTACGAAAGAAATCCTAGCCCCAGTGCAGTCAGCGGCAAAACACCTTTCAACATCACAGAAACCATGAACTCACCCAATATGTGTTATTTTTTCACTTTTCTGTCTCTCTGCCTGCTTCATTTATCACTTTATTTATTCTATTGGATTTATTGTCCTCTGACCCTTCGCTGTACTTGGAGTCACAGTTTCCCCTAAACAGAATCCAAACTCAATAATGGTCAAGACTGAGGTGAACTTTTGAACTCACAAGGGTCGAATAGGTTCAAAATTAAACAGGAACAAGAAAACAGTTCAGTTCAAGTTATTATCTTCCTACGTTCACCACTTCTGATTTTATTCTCTAGGCAATTACACGTGCAGATTTAACCATGTGCAAAAACATTTACCAGGATGGGATTGGAGCCATAATTTGTAAACATATATGTAATTGCCATTGACATCAAGTTTGCACTGAAAGGCCTTTCAACAAGTTTGTTGGGAAAAAAAAAGAAAAAACCACCAAACTTCAGTCTTTGGGCCTTTGGCAACAAACCCAGGCTGCTACTGTAGAGCCACAAAATACTTCCTGTAGTAAAACAAGTACAGTTCCAGCAGAGAGAGGTGAATCTGACGCTGTGGCATGTTTTTGGATTTCATCACTGTTCATGAACATTTCGGATATCATTAGAAAAGAATTCTGTTTCTAGTCTTCTCGCTACAGAGAAAAGGCAGCAAACAGAGCGCCAACATTTTCTGAAAGCATTCAATTCTGAAGTCTGGCTCTTGGCTTGTAGGAGCTGGCCGCCTCCTCTCCCAGCAGTTTGGAAAGAGACACGAGAGGTCACTGGTGCTGGAGCAGGGAAGAGACCAGCGTGGGGATGGAGAAAGGCACCGCTAAGGGGCAAAAAGGTGAATTTATAACTCTTCCCACAGGCTGCTGACTGCAGACAGTCGCTCAGAGTGACTGCCGGGGCAGAATAAAACGCGGGTTTTGTTCCATCTGCTATGTCCTGACCATCCCAGCATTGCAGACACTGTGCGATGTATTTGGGGACAGGAAAGTCACTCTTCATCAAGTATATATATTATGGAAGACTGTCTGCTTTAGCTTTCTCTGTCTCTCTCACCAAGAGCTTTCAGTTATGCTGCTCCTGCATGCCCAGAGAGAGGCGAACCACTGTGCCCTGGCTCCTTCCAGCCCCTGCCCATGGCCCAGGGCCACTGGCATGGTGCAGGCGGGCTGCGTAAGGGGCACAGGCACCTGAAAAGAGCCCAGCGAAGAAACGGCAGACAGAGCAATTCCTCACAACATGACAAAGAGCCTTCCCAAAATGTATCCCCGTAAAATCCCAACAGGCAAATCCTATTGGCGATGCTGGCCATAGAGTTTCCAGAAGATGTGCGAGATGGAAAGAGGCAAGCCATGCTAGTAGGGAAGGAGGGTTTGCAAAACCCCCGTACAAAGGGTTAGGCCTCTGGCGGTGGATTACTGCCCCTGAGAGCAACCCAGGGCTGAGTCATCCCCGTGCAAGCTGAACAGTGCTGACAGCAAGCTGAAGAAGGTCGGTAGCGGAGACAGAGCAAGGAGGATCCCCAGGGAAAAAGAACAGAAGTTCAGTGTTTGCAAAGTCTTTCTCTGCTCCAAGGACAGAGATGTTGGCCAAATACCCTGACGCCCGGGGTGAGTCCTAGCTTCTGATAAACAACTTCTGCTGAGGATTTTAGGGTGCTGTGTTGGCTATTAATGCTGATTCAAGTCCAGTTAAAATTTGTATCGCTCCCTATGCCTGTGAATTTCCTAACGAGCTGTGCGTGGAAGCCAAGCTCTGCAGATTGCCTGAGAAAAAGCAGGACTTTCCGTCTTTGCGATGAAACAAAGTCTCTACCCTTGAAAATCTGATAACACTTTGCATTAGGGATATCAGAAATACCCTTCTATTATCCACTGGCACCTCGGATCTTTGTCAATCTTGATTTGCCATTTCTCTCATGCCTCTGACACTTACAGCGATGCTCAGTGATTAATTTGGCCCAACTTCTCTGGAATCCTTATAATGAACATCAATTTTTAAGCTCACCTTGTTGGCTGACAGTGACAATAATATCACTCCAACTTTTGTCAGTACTTCATCAGTTAAAAGGTGGAATATGAGAGTTGTTCTTTTGCTTAAAAACATAAAAAGGAATTTCAGTCATCCTGCCAGTTTAAAGAAACAACAGACATTATTAGCAAGGCTAGCAGGATGAATGCAGCAAAGGCAAAAGAACAAGACGGTTGTACACGCAAACAGGGGCACTGAAACTGTATTTCTGAAGCCTCCTGTGTCCTTATCCGAAGTGCAAACTTTGCTGTCATCTATAAATCAAGCAGTTTATGAGGCTGCAATATTTACACTCTAATTAAAAAATCATAAAGCCAGACCCCTTCAGTTTGTAAAAAGAAGAACTTGGGATCTGCTACTGAAACGTGGCGTTAATCAGTAACTCCTAATGATCTGCTCCATAGCCTTAAAGGTTACGTGCTTATTCAGCTACACATAACAAACAAGATAATGAGAGAAAGTGGGAGAAGTGAAGGGAATACGTTACAGCAAACGCAGGGCTTTGCTACCAACAGGACCTATTCCTGACCCCTCCAATCCTTACGCCACATTTTGTTTTCTCATTTCCAAAAGGCAACAGATTTATAATGTAAAGCTTCAATAACACATTACATACAGAATGATCCCGAGATGTTTTCCGTGTGTGTAACCCCTGCAGAAGCCAAATATAGCCCCAGAGAAACACCTGCTTTTACCTTTATATGGTCAGAACTCCAGTCCCTTCCACATTAATGAAAAACGAGCCTTAAGAGTCAGTGTTTCCACGTGAGTTTCTCTGAATTCATTAGGGAAACAGCTGATTTCTGAATCTGCCATTTTCTGCTTATGCAGTCAAAAAAGAGCTCTCTAGCAAAGACTGGAGAAACGCACCCACTGTACAACGCTGGAAATAAAAATTACAGAGCAATACGCCAGCCATAATTAGTGCTCCTAATTCTACACTTAAAACAGCATTTATCATTTCAACCTCCTCACGAAAAAAATCACATGGGGCTTGGCATTCCCCACTTCGTGCTAAACCAGCCCCTCTCCCTGGTGCGTACAAAGCTGCATGTCAAGTTTCACGTGGCTTAGCTCTTTTCCAAAACCAAGAGCTGGGAGATATCAGCTGGGACAGGCAGCCCCTGGAAGACAGGCTCTTTGTGGCACTTTCACAACGTGGCCAGTCCACACCAAGGCCTCACTCAAACTTCTCATCTCGCATCCACGGTTTTGTAGCTCTCACCGGTTCAGGGTGAAAAAGACACAAGGCAGAGATTTAACTCCCTGGTACGGGCTGGGAAAAAAAAGCAATGTCTGCAATCTATCGGTCGCACCAAGATTTTAATTCTTTTCTTTCCTTTTCCTTCCCCCCGTTCCCTTGAAGTTGACCACGGGTACAAAACTGCAGGTGAAAAATTACAGACTTTATTTTTCAAAACCCTCCTTCTTATTCTTCTCCTCAAGTCTTTTGACCATCTAAAAAGAATCAAGGAATAGTTGTTTTAGGTGAATATGAGTTGGCTTATTTCTGTCGCCAGTTATATGATGCTATCCAGAATGTATCATTAAAAAGACTCAACTAAATTACAGTTTTGACTCAGGTATTCCCAGCTCATATATTTTTGTCAGTATTTCAGACCGATAAGAATTAATGAGAGTCACAAGTGCATATTTATGTGACCACAGACACTTAACCGGGATAAATCATTACTGTTTTTAATAGTACAAATTAACAAAAAAGCATGAAAAAATAGAACCATCTCAGGGTTTTTTTTCTTTTCAAGCAGCTTCTGCAGAGGCAACATAGCGGTGTAGCCAGAAATGTAACGGCACATAGGAGGGAGGCCTAACTCCAACAGACTCACGTTTTAAAACTGGTTAAGAAAAGTCTTTTATCAAGAACCTCACAGCTACGGTGGGCTTGATCACAGCAATGCCTATCAAAGATGGGACGTAAAAGAAGAGAGGAGAGAGAATAACCACAGTGAAACCAAGCATGGGTTTACTTCATGAGGACCTTCATGTGTCCTAGGGAAGGGCCCAACAGCTTTCTGCCCTGGCCACTGAAATTCTGCACCACTTGCCTGCCCCTGTACAGGAGGAAGGATTGCAGGGGGTGAGGAAGGCAGCTCTGTCCCTCCCCATTATCTGTGCCAGAGTTGCAGCCACCCTGGCAAAAAAGCCCCAAACGATACTAAAGGCAAGCTTGATCTGCTTTGTTGAGCACAGAAATATCACTCAAGTCATCTGCAAAAGCTCCAGTAGCAAATCTATCCCTATTTAAATGAATGTGCCCTCCTAAGAAGCTTCCCATCTCCAAAAGACAAAAGTGTGTGTGTGGGGGGGAGAAAAACGCAAGATACCCTGCTGCAGTACGTGGAGATAAACTCACTTTTCGAGGTAACAATATACCAGTGTACAGATGACGCTTTCCTAGACATGCATCATTATGCCTTGCAGATTTTTTCCACACACGCACCTCCCAATCACTATCCTTTCTGGATTTTACAAAGTAAGCATGAAAGCTATTGTTCCAAGCCATTTCCAAAGAAAGCAGTTGAATGACATACCATAAAACATATGGGTCTCATTAACTTAAAATATTGCCTGTTTTAAACAGCCTCTTAGCAAATAACCATACTTAAAAATTTAATTCCATTTTGCGACTCATGCTTTTACCGTTTGGGCTACAGTTTATCTTAATGATTATATTACCATCACTTGTACTTTGTTTTGATGGCCAGGCTGCTGGTGCCAAATCCTTGTGACCTCCTGAAGGAGACTTCCACCTCCAGATTCAGCGTGGCTCAGGAGAGCATCGCTGGAAATAACTTACAAAGTTGGCTTTTTAGTCTTTTCTTTTTTTCCTCTTCCTCCCCCCCCCTTTCTTTCTTTTTTTAAATAGGCCCATTTTCATTCAGGGCCAAACACAGCTCCTTGGCAACAAAATATAATCAAAGCAACTTGCTTCAAAGTTCAGGCGTTTTCTGTCATGGCGCTGTCTAATGGGCTTCAAACGCCACTTTAAAAAAAA